>NC_142165.1:2009541-2336327 GCF_029865625.1 Vigna umbellata | reverse complement strand
TGTGAGGAACATGAAAAAGTCTTACATTTGGATGTGATAGATGAGAATGCTAATTAAAGAAAGAAAGAGGTTGTTTAATCAAACAGTATAACTCGGTTAAGTAACAATATATGAATTTCTGATAATTTTAATTTTTCCCCTATAAAATTATATAAAATTAAATATGTATATACAAAACTTTTTTAAATTAATTTATCTATAAACTAGTTTTTTTATCCTATTAAAATACTCAAACATATAGTTTTCCAAATATAATATCCATTACATTTTTTTTATACACATAGTACTTAATTGGTTTTGCAAATTTTTCTTTTTTAAAGAACTTAATTATTTGAATGCAGAGTCTGTAAACTTGATATTTTCTTTTAAAAAGCTTTAATTTTGTTTTCAAATTCATTAATATGTATAAATCAAGTTATTGTGGGTAAGAGTGTGGTAATGTGGAAAAGAATAATGTATACGTGTAAAAAATTATAACTGTATAGTGGAGGGGTTGAGAGGTTTACAAGACATTAGGAGAGTTCAACTAACATTATGGAGAACTCAAATAGTTTAATAAAATATTTGATAGCTCGACTAAGTGTATGAAAAACTCAAATAGATCGACAAGATATTCAAAAAATTCGGTAAAGTGAATGAAAATGTCATATAACTTGAAAAGACATTTGGAGAACTTAGTAAAGTGCATGGAGAAGTCAGATAGCTCGACCAAACATCTAGAGAGCTCGACAAGTCAGACCGATCTATCTGAACTTTCCATCGAGCCATATGAATTCTCCATAGAGCTTATCGAGTTGATTGGACTTCCTATCAGCTATCAGACTTCTTGATGCGCCTTATTGAGCTCTAGGATGTCTTGTCGAGGTATGTGACTTCTCTATGCACTTTACCGAGCTCCTTATATGTCTATTCGAGCTATTTTAGTTTTCCACACACTTAGTCGATCTTTTTCGATGTCTTATTGAACTGTTTGAGTCCTCTATGTGCTTAGCCAACTGTCTTGTCGACTATGGTGAAGTTGCCCAAATTTTCATTTTTTTTCTTACCAACCCAAATTTCCACATCACAAAATCCTCATGTGTGATATTTGCATAAATTGCCATGAAAGCATGTCTAATAAGTCAACGTTAACAATTTAAACGATGTAAAAAAATGATTTAATTGATGTGCATTAATGAATTTGGGGGATGAAATTGAAATTGTTTTAGAAGGGAGGGCCAAGTTGATACAGTGTCCTTAAAGTGAGAATCATCCAAGTAATTAATTATTTAAAAAATTATAATAAATTAAGATCATTCTTTTATATTTTGGAGTTTTGTTAGTATTAAAAGAACACTAACGTAATTATATACCTTATGTAAAATAAATCTATAACCTTCATTAAAATAATCACGTAAAACCACCATATACAAACTTTACTAAATTTGTAACAAAATTACATAAAGAACTTGTAATAAAGCATGTGACGCGTTCGCTCACCTCTCTACACTTTTACTTTCATACTTTATTTTTTTTAGAATATGAATACACTTTACGTTAACTTAGAGATAAGAAAACACTAACAATCAAATTTTTAGGCAAAGTAAATTTTTATTTATTTTAAAAAACAGTTTTTTTTAATGATTTTGTTATTAATATTAGTGGATCAATTGAAAAAAAGTGATAATCTCAACTTATTTTACCATATACTAAAATTTAGTTATGTTTGCATACATTGTTTTAGGCTCCTATATTTTGAGTAAGTTTACATTTAACAAGTAGATTTAGGTTTATGTATAGGTATTACGGTGAGATTAAAAACTATTTGAATGTTTGTATTTGAGATGTTGAACAGATTTTCAAATGATTCACTTTTTTTCTCTATTATAGCTATCTTCATTCTCTAAAACTTAATCTCATCTCATACCTTTGTTCTCATTAACATATTACTTGTTCTCTTCTTTTTCAGTGAGGGACAAGATTGTTTTTCTTTGTAATCAATTTTAACCATTAAATTAAACAAAACATACAAGTATTATGATTATTCTTTAGGGTGAACTTATTTCAAGAGTAATTTAGAACAGTTATTTCTCATTTTTTATATTTTTTATTATGATAATTTAGAAAAGAAAAGAAATCTTTAACTTAAGAGGAATATTATTTATGGAATAATTTAATAATTTTTATCATTAATGTGACGTTTAAATTCACACTACGATGATTTAAAAAATATATATACAAATGAAACCATGAAAATGTGGGATTTGACATATATTATGAATTTTAATTGCACTAATTTATTGTGTCTGTATTAGCACATGTTGTACTGTTGTCTCTTAGACGTCCTGTAGGGACGGGCATGGGCAGTTGTTGGAAAGGAAAGTGTCTCCATATGAATAAATAAAACATTAATATAATTATATATAAAAAATATTCACAACCAATTTAATGTTAAATATTAATTATAAATAAATTAACAGATGTATTATTTTTTTTTTCATAAAGTCACCACTAAATCGTTTCCATAAAAGGAAAGATTCCAATGTAAAAGTCAAAAGAAAAGTCAGAAAATGTGATTGAGGCTGCATTAAATTAATTTGCTTTTAGAAATCAAATAGTTATCTTTTGGAGGGTCATTTCAAACTAGGAAATAAAAATAAACATATTTATGCAAACTAGTTTTAAGTTATTTTTGTTTTATTTAAATTAAACTTTAAAGTTATAATCAATAAATAATAATTTTTAAAAAATGGAACATTATTTTTCAGAAACGTCCAATAAGAGTATTCTCACGTGCAAGTGTGCAAGTATGCAAATCCAGCCAAGAAGGATCCATAGACATAAGTTGTCTACACCTAACTCAATAATGCTTATCTTTTCACAAACTTTTTTTTATCAAATAATTGGAAATAATGACAGAGAAATTATTAGAGAAAAAAAAGCCTCTTTTTTATTTTATTTTAACGATTGAGGAAGAAATAACGTAATCATACATATTTTAAATTAAAGTGAAGTAAATAATTCATTTTTTAAAGTTTTGCTGAGGCATTTGTGTCCACATTCAAACACATTTTCTTTGGTACAATTATTCAAACATTCACTTTGGTGATGGGTTTGGGATTTATTTTATTGCTAGGTTTCCATTATAAGAATTGTTGTTTTACTAATGTGTAGGATTTAATAAAATACTATATTATATGTTATTATATTTATATTTTAAAACATGATTCTCGAAATAAGATTCACACTCGTAAGAGTAATTAATATTTTTCATAATTATATTCAATTTATCGGTTGCCTAATTAACCATACACGTAACACGTTTTCTTATCCGCATTTTAGTTAATTATGTAATATTAAAAAGTTATTAAAATATTATTGAAACTTGACAATTATATAGTCATTGCATGTAAGGATATGGGCCCATGGCCCATTTTTCTCTTTCTTCATTAACTGTCTTTTGTTTTTTCTTTTTTTTCTTCTTCCGTTTTTTCTTCCCTTCCACGTCTTCTTGTTTCTTTAATTCTTTTCCAACATTTTCAATTTCTTTTTTGGTTTTCACTATACTTTTAATGTTTAATTAAATTATAAATTAAAATATTTTTTTATTAAATTTTTATTAAAAATTGATTCGAGGTCAAAATATTTTTTATTATTATTTAAACATTGTATGTTTGTTATCAATGAAACAATTGATCAATAATTTTATCCTTTTCTCTAATTCATTAGACAATTCACAAACCTTTTCTTTTTCTCTAATTCATCAGACAATTCACAAGCTTTTTCTTTGTTCTTTTTTAATTCATTAGTCAACCCATTATTAGAGAAAAAAAAGTAAATTGATCGAGAAGTTAAAAAAGATTGAAGAATAAATGAGCAACTTGATTGGTAAGTTAGAGATGAAATTACAAAATTAATGGTCACGTCATTCCATTAATAATAAAGATAACAAGATCTTTTAATAAAAATTAAAATTGTAGCAATCCAAAATTTGACCAGGAAACCTAAGTTATTAGGTCATTATTAAAAAGTAAACATATTTTCGGAGATACTTATCCCCACTTATAAGTATAATCACAATACATTAAAATTTATTTCAAAAAGATATATTTAAAAGAAAAAAAATCCAAGACACTTCAAAGATTATAATTAATACAATTTTTTTAAAAGATTATTGTAATATCTATTTTAAATAGTATTAGTATTATAAAAATATTATCACATAATAATAAAATAGAACTTAGAAATATAAAGTTTCATTTAAGTCATCTAATATGACTAAAAATAAACTTTATATATAAAGCAATAGGCTTAAAACTATGTACATGAATGATCTTTTAAAAAATTCAAAGAAAAACGTAATCACTATAAATATAACTACTAAAACTATTATGCATGTGGGTCATTTGTACCTAACGTTTGGTCCACAGTCACATCATTTCTCTCTGCTCACACCCACAAAGTGATCATGACCAACATATGAACAAGAAATAACACTCAAGCACAAGAGAAAACAAACAGAGTAAACTAGTGATACAAAATAAATCATACTATACATTAAACATTTCATCCATGAGTTATATTTCACATAATTCAAACAAAACATCATAATCATGCTAAAGATCTAGACTTTACTTTTAGTATGAATGTCGAGCTCTGGCGGGTCATGCACTTGTGGTGGCCTCTACTACTCTGCAAAGTCATTGCGATTGGGTTAACGTCCCAAATTTCAGGGTGTCACGGGTTATTCAAAAATGGGTAAAATTTTAAACTTTAACACAACGTGGAAACGTATTTTCAAAAACCTCAACATTTAAACGTGCATAAAACATAATAGTTCCAAAATTTTTGTCCAATCAAAATAACGAAAGAAATAAAATGACTTTATTTACATTGTCTCAAAGTTCAAAAGTAATAACTGTAAGTAAAATCTCAAGTTTCTCCTCCGTCATCTCTCGAATCTATCATGTCTCAACACCATTTGCAACATCATCTGCTCACGTATAACATCACACATTATACGATCATCGCATTCACATGCACACACACAAACATGTATGGGGTAAGGTACCAGTAAAATAATCAAAGTAACATAATATAAACATAATGATTAAATCAACAATAATCAAACACCCCATACATAGTAGTAATAACAATAGGATTCCTAATCCTCTAACATAATAATTCAATCAAAACGAATTATTCGATCCTTGATCCTTGATCTTTAGCCCTTGATGTCATCACTAGCATCTCATACATACACTTTTGGTCTATCTACTCCTTAGCACCTATGCTAACTACTTACTATACTCTTATAGTAACACCACTATCACATAACATCACTTGAAGCATCTCAACCACTATGATCACCATCATAGATACACCACCATCATGACTATCCCAGTCATGAGCAACACCATGAGCATCACCATACCATAAACACCACAGTGGAAAGAATAAATCAAACTCTTATACACTACCTCACCGATTGTAATCGCTCCTATAGCCCATCTGTAGATTTCCCATACAGATACATTCGAGTAGTCCCGCAATCCAGCTAAAGAACATGTAGTCTTGTCACACAAGGACAAGGAAGACACCTTCACCCCCACACAAGAAAGACTCAATACCCGAATAACCCTTCCAGTGCACACAAGGCAAAAGGAAGTGCTTATCCACAAATAGCACCAGGATTTACTAGGTACAACAAAAAGACTTTATCCTCCACTCTCATGCTCATCAATCACATCCTCAACTTAATCCCAACACTCATTCATAATCCAATTCACAAGTCAAAACTGACCCTAAACATGCTCATTACTCTCATTCCTTGAGTACCAACGTGTTCCACTGCTTCCTAGGCTTGAACCACATCAATTCTTCATCAAACTCGCCAATTTTCACCAAAATACACTGTGATAATCGATTATCACTTTTGATAATCGATTATCTCAATGAAAATCACCTAGAAACATCATGCAAGAAGGGATAATCGATTATCATAAGTGATAATCGATTATTCCTGCAACCAGACTTAATATCGACGAGTAATAATCGATTATCATTAGTTATAACCGATTATCTGCGAAATGAAACACATCCTAGAGATAATTCAAGTCTGCAAACACACATGTAACAACCTTAAGTCAAGAGGGAACTCCCTCAAAACATCATTCATGCAATCAAACATCACATACCCTTGTAAACATACTCAAACACATACATCACAACACTTGAATCATCCAAATTCAATCATTATACATATTATAACCCAAACAACACAATTATAATGCATATGATTATTACCACACCCTTGCACATACATTTGCATGGAAAACCCCCAAGCCTCGTAACTTTATTCTCTCTCAGCATCAAACCCTCCGTTGGGATAAACCAACAACCATACATACATTCATAGGGAAAACCCAACACAAATATTACATTAACCTTATGCCCATCCATGCATACATAAACCTTTGCCCAACAAGAGCAACATACAACCATAATCATAATCATATAACATATATGAACAAGGATTATTAATCAAAATAACCAATGACACATATAACATACAATAATTAACAAACAAAGGTAAGTTTCCCATACCTTGGCCAATCCTAGTACTTTGTCTACACTCAAAAACACCACCAATCTCTAAGGATTCTGCAGTTCTTCCTCTCCTCTCCCAAAATCGCCTCTCTCTCTCTTGTTTTAGATTTAGGTTACAATTAATGAACCCTAGTTTGCCTTTCTGCTTTTTATCTTTTCTTATTTATCTTTAACTTTTTAATTAAAATAATATCAACAACCACTAAATCTTTTAAATTTCAAATTTATTTTCTTTCTACACCCCCATAACTTAATTTCTACACTAATTAATGAGGGTAAAATGACTTTTTTGTCCTTGGGCCCAAAATACAAATTAAATCCAAAAGTTTACTTTAACTCTCTTTCTTTCTAGAATTTGGCCCATATCTATTCAATTTTAAATCATCCTTCTATCCTTAATCCAACATCATATTAATACCAACACACTGTCCAAATCATTCAAATAACAATATACTAATCATATGTTCCACTTAATCAATAATAACCTTAAATAATAAACATAATAATTATAATTTTAGAAAACATCTAATCATCAAACACCAATTATCAAACAATAATGTCCAAGTCTCATAACCACATTATTCCTTAATTACCTCATTTTCCTAGGGTCTTACATTTTATTCTACCACACTCACAAGGTTAGTCCTGCGTCTTAGGCCATATTGGAAGCACCCAGTCTAAGACCTACTACTACTCTCACCACATGTATCAATCCTCTCTAATTGAGAATGAAGGATCATTATAGTGTCAAGATAACCCTTAATACTGAGCTCATTGCATTCATACCAATAATACTTTTGTTGATAGAGGGAGATAAACCTACCCTTTATATATATGTTTTCTATGATGAACAAAATAATGGTTTTATGGTTTCTTACCAACAAATGACATAACAATTGTCTTATCTCTATCTTTTTTGTGCTTGATATATGAATTCATTATTAGTAAATGAATCATTCTTTAAACAGATTGAATACATGATTTCTGGATGAAATAATCGATTTAAGAAAGTGTATAATCTGTTAGATTTCTCCAAACATCATTGTATGGCAAACTGCTCTGTAGTAATCGATTACATAAGTTGTCTAATCAATTAAAACATAAAGTTATGCCATTATATATGTTTCATTAGTGAGTTGATTTGTTTAAAATGGAAATTGGAATCCAAAATTATCTAAGTACAGGTTTAATCGATTACATAAATTGTATAATCGGTTAAATCAATTACTTTGTTTAAATCCATTTCATTTATAGCCTGCACTGTCAAATGAATTTATAACTGGCTAGTATGATTATATAATCGACTACATGCTTGGTATTATCTGTTAAAAGAGAAGCAATTTTTTTAAAATAGAAGAAAAAACTTAACATATTACATAAATTCCCTAATCAATTATATTGCGTCAGGATTCAGAAAATCATATATATATATATATATATATATATATATATATATATGACTTGAGCTCTGTTTCAAAGCAAAACAATTGCTATTGCTTTCACAACTAAATGTTTCATTAAGTTTTGATTACAAGAGCGTCCAAGAAGTCATCTTGAAGAATTAAGGCATCATTGGTTGGTAACCCATAAAGATTCATTCAAGAAAGTGAGCTACAACGATTCTGATTTGATCTACATTGTTGGAGTGTGATTGGAAGATCAGATACATCATATACAATATAAGTATTGTGTACCTATGCGGGTGTTCTAGGAGAGATAGCTGTGATTGTTCTTTGTGAGAGCTGTGATTTTTCTCAGGATATTGAGAAAGTTATGATTGTTCTATGTAATTGTAAGAGAGTGAGGGTGTTCACTTCTTGTATTGCTATAGTGATTTTAAGTATGGAGAGAAGTACATTGAGAGGGGTATCTCTGTATTCTTGTAAATTCTATCATTATAGTGGAATCCCTTTAACTAAAGTTGTTGAAGGAAGACTGAATGTAAGCTTGGCCGAACTAGTATAAATTGCTTGTTTTAATGTGTTTCTATCCTTTTCTCTCTTAATGTTGATTCATCACTTCTTGTTTTATTGATTTCAATAAAACCAAAGATTTTACAAAGCTTTTGAAAAGATCAATTTTTTAAGGCATAATACAATTCACTCCCTCTTGGCTTGAGATATAAAGAGTCTCTTTTCTTACAATTGGCACCAAAGTTAGGAATTTAAAATTTACTCAAATTTTAATCGATTACTTTTCCTGTTTAATCGATTAAAACGTTCCTAAAGGCCAATATATCTCAGACATTTGGAGAAGGTACATCTACAAAAAGGCCACCACTATTTGCGGGTGAAAACTATCCCTTTTGGAAGATAAGGATGAACATTTTCTTGGAATCAATGGACAAAGGTGTTTTGGATGTTATTATCAATGGTCCCTTTGAACCAAAAAAAATTGAGAATGGTAAGACAAATGTCAAAGACTTTTCTGAGTGGAATGCAGATGAAAACCGAAGAGCTCACTATGATGTAAGAGCCAAGAACACCATCTCCTTAGCACTCACTATTGATGAATTTTATAGGATCTCTATGTGCTCAACTACGAAAGAAATGTAGGATGTCTTAGAAGTCTCCCATGAAGGCACGAATGAGGTCAAGAGATCAAGAAAGAACTTTCTCATTTAAGAATATGAGATGTTCAGAATGAAGAGTGGTGAAACTATCTACGATGTACAAAAGGGGTTCACTCATATTGTTAACCATCTTCTTGTCCTAGAAAAACTTTCGACAAAGAGGAAATCAATATCAAGATCTTGAAGAGTTTAAACAAAAGTTGGGAGCCAAAAGTTACTATCATATCAGAATCAAGAGACTTGACAACTATGGACATGGCTACACTCTTTGGCATATTAAGGGAACATAAGCTTGAGCTTGGCAGATTGAAAGAGGAAGAAGAAAGTGAACAGAAACACACCATTACCCTCAAAACTACAAAAAAGATAGCCTCAAGAAGACACATTGAAGAAGTTAACTATGAAAGCATTATGTGAAAACCCATTGTCGCGTGTGTTAATCGATTATGACAATAATATAATCGATTAGGTTTTTCTCGATGTTTTCTTTGTTTGTCTGAAATTGAGTTCTGATATGACTTAATGTGTTATGCAAATAATATAATCGATTAGAAAAGATCAATTTTTTAATATAATCGATTAGAAAAACTTTTGAAAAGATTAATTTTTTAAGGCATAATCCAATTCACCTCCCCTCTTGGCTTGAGATATAAGGCGTCTCTTTTCTAACAACTTTTATACAACCATTAAGAATTCTCCTTAGAACTCTTGCACACCTCATTCCATTCAATCATATGTTTCAAACGTTACCACAAATCATATAACAAACCAATATATCATTTAAAACTATGCACATAAAATAAAGAATTCTAAAACACCTAATATGCCTCAGAACCACTTGCTCAATCCTCTAAACTGGTTGCCTAGTGGCACAACCTCGCCCAACAAGCAGCCTCTCCTTGCCCAACGAGAGGCCAAACAACAAGCCTCTGAAGTTAGGTGAGCCGACTCACTTAGCCTCTGCAACTCCCATCCAAACACCTCAAAACCCGTCCAACGAGCTCCTTTACTCGCCTAATGAGAGCCAGAAAAGTAAGCTCCCCAAGCTAAGCGAGTTGGCTCGCTCAGCCTCTAGAACTTACTGCCAAAACTCCCCTAAAATCGCCCAGTGAGCCCTTTTTCTCGCCCAGCCTTACTGCATAATTTCATAGCACTAAAACTGCATAATTAAAACTCCTAAACCACCCATGACCTATTCTAATTATTTTTACCAACTTCTAACGCTCCTAGATTGAATTATAAACTATCATAAACTTAAACAAAGGTGCATAACCCAACTTAAACTAGTTTTACACTGTTTTGCAACACAATTTCAACTTAAAACAAGTACATCCTCACCTTAGAAACCAATATTGAATTCCACAAGCTCTAGCTCATTTTTAATCAACTTAGGGACTCCAACAAGTCAGAAATGACTTAACAACATACTTCAAACCTTTGACTTTGACATATAACCTTTAATTCAAAATCTCACTAGTAAAAACCCCCAAAATCAAGTTTAAAACCTTCCTAAACTATCCTATTGACTCATACTCACTTAAATCTCATATTTTTATCAATTCAAGAAATCAACAAGTTCTAATTGACCTTACAGAATGTCACACATCGTTGTTTATCCCTTTAGACTCAAAATTCTAAAAATCACCTATCAAAACCCCCCTTGTAGACCAACTAGTTCATGTTTTAGCCCACACCATTTCTTTTCAACACATAAACCAACTCATCACCAACCATTTCGCAATAACAACACATTCAAATCAACAATCACGTGCAACGATAATCATTCAACCAAATTCAATTTATCAAACACACTTAACACTAACATACTTATTTCAAGCATATAATTCAACATCCTTTCCACTCACATACTAATAACTATCATTTCATACTTTATAACTCATAATTAAGTAAAACACTAGCTTCCCTTACCTCAAAGAGAGTTACCATAGCTCTAAGAACACACAACAATTGCTTCAATCTCAAGGAATTCTAGTAACACCTACGAAACGTAGAAGTGTAACCAAAGGAAGTCCTTATAACCTCTAATCAACAAGAAACTAGAATTAGAGATCAAAAGATGCATGCAAGAAGAAATCGCCATGCATGATCTCAACCTAAAAATGAAAATAAAAGGGAGCCGAAACTTATTTGCTCTAAACTAGAAACTGATTGGATAAGAATGAGGATTACTCACTTGTGATCTCTTAGACACTTCTTGATCGTCAAACAGATGATCGAAGAGTTAAATTTTGTAGAGAGAATGGAAAGAGAACTTGGAGGAAGGGTTTGAGATATATGGTTTGTGTTTTAAGTAATGAGACGAATTTAAGAAATTCTATTTATATTATTGAATTATTTTAAAACTAAAGTACCCGGTCTCATTATTTTAAAACACCTATAAACTCTAATACTTTATTTTTGAGGTTCTTACAATTGATACTTTCATTTGTTGTTATCTATACTCACGTATTAATATATTGTCATTGTACAAAGATAAAATCAAACATACATAAAGAAAGAAAATGAAAGCAAGCAATGCATTTAAGAGAAAAAAAAATAATATAAAAGAAATAATAACTCATCATAAATATCACGAAAACAAATTTCTCAAATAGAAATCAATTATAAGCTCATTGTTTTCCAATGTTCCCCTTATTTCCACTACAAATCATGTACAATGCACTATCTTTATAAAATATAGTCTCAATGATCAATATACTCAAATTCAACCTTCATGCTACACTATCTTTATCAAAAATAGTCTCAAAAATCAATTTACTTAAATGCAACCTTCACACTACATCCCTCAAGGCTTTAAACAAAATCTTTAGCAATTTCATTTGCCAAAATATCTCAAATTTATGGACTAAGCTTAGACACAACTTTCAGAAGATTAGTGAATTGAATAAACTTGTGAGACTTTGCACCTGCCATTAGAGGTGTCAATTTGATCCATGACCCCGGGGCTAGCCCTAACCCACTCTTGAAAAAGCCCCCTCTTACGAAGCCCCTCAAATGGGGGCCAAAAAAAAGCCTCAACCCCCAAAGCCCCCTCTCAAGGGGGTTAGGGTCAGGGTTAAGGTGAGTTTAGCCCACTAAAAGTTTTTTGGAAACTAAACTTCAACATTTTTAATAGTAACTATTAAAAGTACTAAATTTTATATTCATGTAATTGATTTCTTATTTCAAATTACTAAATAAAACTAATTAATTATAGTATAATAGAATATTTAATACTCAAAATAACCACTTTTTTAAATAATTAAAAACAATTGCAAACCACACACTTAATTTTATACAACTAAATAGTATTACAAATTTATTTTACTGAAATATTATAAAAATGCTTTATTTTGTTGTCAATTTTAATAAAATTATGTCTTATATTGCAGACACCAATTATTAGAAAATTATATATAATTAGTAATATCAAAATAACCACAAAGAGAGATAATAACATATTAATTTGATTTAATATTTGCACTATTTTTACAATTCTTAAAAGGAATCACTTTTTTGTTTCCTCGACTTCTAAAATATCACTCAATCTGTTTTTAATTATTTAAAATTAAAAATAATTCAAAAATTTATTATCTAAAATTTTTGGATCAAAAATAGTATTAATATTTTATGTGTAAATTAAAGGTTTAATAGGTTCGGAGGTCCTTATATTTGTGGGTTCGTTTCAATTGGGTCCTCCAATTTTGAAAGTGATCAATTTGGTCCCTAATTTAACAAAATTGAGTCAATAATACCCTTTCCGTTAAATATAATGGACGGCGTTAACTTTTTAAACATGTGGCATGTTGAGGCATCCTTTTATTTGCAGGTGGCACAGTTTTATTTGAAGGATGCTTCAACATACCACATGTTTAAAAAGTTAATGACGTCCATTACATTTAACGGAAAGGGTATTATTGACTCAATTTTGTTAAATTAGGGACCAAATTGATCACTTTCAAAATTGGAGGACCCAATTGAAACGAACCCACAAATATAGGGACTTCCGAACCTATTAAACCTAAATTAAACTTATGTTTTATTTTTTTTCTCTCTCATAATCTTTTCTCAAAATCACCATAAGATATATTATAAAAAGAAAGTTAATTTCTTAAAAATTTATAAAAAATGAAAATTTTAAATAGACCTAAAGTACTAATGACAAATGTTATAGTGTTTCAATTCTTTAACTAACACATTAAATAATTTATTTTTAACTTTCAATTAGAACACATAACATAAATGTATGTTTATGTTTATGACATTTAAAATGTATACATTTTGAGTGAGTAGTACGACGATATTGAATTCTATGGGCGAATACAACTTTAGTCTGCACAATGTTTATGAGTTTTTTCTTTTTATTTATTATTTTTGTTATGAACATGATTTGTTGAGTATAAAATGATAAAGAAAATCATTTATATTTAATTTCTTTTTCAATAACTTTCTAAGACAATAAAGAAGCCTATTTTTTTTAAATTAAGAGTTTCAATTACAGAAAATCTTCTCTTAAATTTCAATTAGGATAATTTTAGATAAAAAGTTAATTTCTTACTTATAACTTAAAAAAAAGTGAAATTAAATATTTAAATTTCAAATTTATAAAATGATTCTTTAATTATATACTTAGAGAATCTAACTCAATAAATATTGTCATTTTGCTTTTGCTTCTTGATTTTAGAACTCTCCTCTTACAAAAATTTTAATTTATTTTCTATAGTAACTGTTTTTGTAACAAATTAGGAGTTAATTATATTTTTTCTTGTATTCAAAATGAACATTTTTTCTAAAAAAAAGGCCCATGGGCTGGCCCTGACCCACAGGGCTTTTGAAGATATTTTGGCCCCGTGGACTTTTTCTACGAGGAGCTTTTTGGCCCTGTGGATTTTTCTGGCCCCAACCCACGTGGGTTAGGGCCAAACCATGTAAGGAGGGCCAAATTGACAGGTCTACCTGCCATATAACCAAATTTAGTTTATATTATTCTTTCTCAAGTGATGACATTCTTAACTTTACTGGCTCCATGAGTATGATCTTCTTTCATATCATCATGTTTGTTTTGTGAAATCTCCTTCGACTTTCAATCTTTAGTGAAACCCAACCATCACCATACCAAATTCAAATAGGTCATAACTAATCTAATCCCCACTCCAAAACATAATTTCCTTCCAATCTTAAACAATGACACAATTTCAATTGTATAAAATCTATTTATAAATCAACTTTACAAAAGAGTTTGTAACTACTCAGTTTTCTTTTTCTTATCAAATCATAGTCCACTAGTGCAAAAAAATGTTTCTACAACAAGTTATTATACCTGTTATAATCCACATGCTATAATAACTTTTGTGGTGGTAGTTTCGTAATTAAGGGAAGTTTTTCTATACTGGTTATCACTTAAATCAGTATAGAAAGTTGTGCGACGTAATTAAGAGAAAGATTCTTTTACCTGTTGTAGGTTTAATCAGTATAATAAATCAAAATTTCATATTCATCGTGCTTCACTTTCCTTTTTTCTTGTAAACTGTGTTTCCCTCATTCCTTTCCCTTTCCCTTTCTTCCCCTACATTTCTTCCCTACACCTCGTTCAAATTTCTTTCCTACATTTCAATTTCATTTCTTTCCTTTCACATCCACGCTCATTCTCGTGGCTTTGTTTGGTTGTCCTCATTGTTTTTCCTCATCAAACTAATCTCCATTTTAACCTGTTAAATTAACAATTGGGATTGTTTTACCATTCTTGACGGTTTTTAACGGTTAGAATTTATAATTTTAACAATTACATAAATAATGTATTTTTTAGTGTCTAAAGATAAAAGAAGAGGATATATATATATATATATATATATATATATATATATATATATATATATATATATATGAAAATATGAAGATTAAGTTAATGTTTCTTCAACTTTTACATTAAATAATTTTTGTAGAGCATAATTTATTTTATTTACTATAAGGTATTAATTTTTTAAGTTATTTATTTTTTAATTGTCATCAGGTTACGCAAAGTTGTTGAAATGATAGTACAATACGTGAGATTCCTTTTTTTTTAAATTAAAGATACAATGGATATTAGTTTTAAAAAAATATTATAAATATTTAAATATTTTATTCATTGTATTATAAATTTTTATTTCTCCAAAATCTAGGTTTTCTCTAACAAAAGATAAATTAAGATTGACCAATTAAAACTTTCAATAAAAGTTTTGCTTTTGAACTATTTTTTTTTCTTATATAACACTTCAATTAATTAAAGGGTTAAATATGTTTTTAGTCCCTAAACTATTGACCGTTTTTGGTTTTCGTCCCTCTTCCAAAGTAAGGTACAATTTGGTCCTCAATCTTTAAAAAACGTTTGTTTTAGTCGAAAAAACGAACGTTTTGAGGACTAAAACGAGGACTAAAAACAAAATTTTGAGGACTAAAACGAACGTTTTTCTAAAGAATGAGGACCAAATTGTACCTTACTTTGGAAGAGGGACGAAAAACAGAAACGGCCAATAGTTTAGGGACTAAAAACATATTTAACCCTTAATTAAATTATCTTACTAATTCAATAATAATTTAAGTAATTAAATAATAATTCAAGTAATTAAATAATAATTTAAGTATTAAGTGTAACAAGATTTTATTACAAAAATTCATGATATTATCGATGGAACATTACTCACAGAAATAAATTCGTTGATAAATTTTTATTACCTACGGATTTTATTGACGGACTTAAAAATTTTATTTATCGACAAATTTTATTGTCAATGGATCTCTTTTTCGGTAATTATAAACGAATTTACCAATAGAACAAAAAAAATTCGTCCATAAAATTAATCGATGATAATTTTATAGACAAACTTTTGACTGTTGATAATTCATTGATAATTTTATTTTATTGACGAATTTTACACACCATCAACGAATATTAATCGTTGGTAATATCAAGTTTTGTGTAATTATATTTTTGTATCTTTCTAAGCAATCATAATTCAAAACTGTCATATATACATTGATATGGATAATATAAATTTATATATTGATCTATATAATATAAATTTATATACCTAAGTTACTATAGATGATGACAATAGTATTGATGATACTTTAAATTCATGAGATAACTAAAAATCCTTATTTTATTTTTTGTACTCATTTTGTCTAAGTTTTGACTTTTAATTAGGTTATCTTGTGAACTTTTCTAAATTCACATTAAATTGATGCAATAATTTATTTAACTTTTATTATATTATTTTTGTGTGTATATATATTAATGTCAATTTCATATGGATTAAAAATCCTTTTGTACTTTAAATTAGGTAATGAAAATATTCCTATTTGTTTTGCTTTAATTACTAGTGTACCATATGACCGAACGGTCGTTATTGTCCACAATGAAGACATGACTGGACGACCAATAAAGAAAACAAATTGGCCGGTCGGGACGGTTGATCTCAAAAGCGTAAATGATTAATGATTAAGGAGATTAAGGTAAATCACGTTTAAGTCAGGCCCATGCTCGAAAACTATAAATGTAAGTCAAAGGTAATAGGTAGGTAGAGACAATTACTATGCATTTATTACTATCATTGTCGTATTAGATAACCGGACGGTTCAATTACTGATTTTGGCATCGGAGTATCTTTAACAAGTACACACCGACCGGACTAGCGGACTAGGGACCCAAGGAGCAAGACCGAATGACGAGGAAGGACAAATTGTGAATGTGTTTAGTGACTCAGTCCCATAACTGAAAAATTTTGGTGCCCACCGTGGGGCCGAGTTTCTTGATAAACCCAATGGTGATAACGAGAAACATAAGCGTTGACGATCCAGTAGAGATGATCCAAATGTTGCAATAGAAGATGAAAGAGATGCAGCAATGCCATAAAGGAAAACTCATAGCCGTAAGGGTCGAATGCTCAGCTTGAATCGCCCAGGAGAACGAATCAGGGGCAGTTGAGAAGGAGGGAGAGCAGCACGCTAGGGAGCATGGCAAGGTCGCTCTGGAAGATAAAATCGAGCGTAGCGGTACGCCGGACGAAACAAGGAAACCGACGTAGCCGAAAGTCGAAGGGAGTAAGGCTAAGTCCGTCCATGCCAAGAGCGCCGCCGTGAACAACCAAATTGTAGTAAAAACCAAGAGCTCATCCACCCTGCTTCCGTTCATCCAGGCGATCATGGATGTCCACATATCAGAGCAGTTCGTCCCGCCCCAGTTCAAGATGTACGACGGGACAACAGACCCAGAAGCCCACATCAAGACCTTTACTAACACAATGGCGTTCCGTACAGGCAATGACGATATCTGGTGCCGAGCGTTTTCCCTTTCGCTGGGTTGCAGCGCATGTTTAACCGTCAGTTCGCAGGTAGTAGCACTCAGGACTTGACCATCTTCGAGTTGGTCAACCTAAGGCAAGGGAATGAAGAAACTTTAAAAGCATTAATGGATCACTACCAGACACTACAAGAAATATTGCATTTATATACGGATATTTATATACGGATTATAATCCGTATGTAATTCAGATATTACATACGGATTTTATATACGGATTACAATCCGTATGTAATTCAGATATTACATACGGATTTTATATACGGATTATAATCCGTATGTAATTCAGATATTACATACGGATTTTATATACGGATTATAGAGCCAGGTGTTACATGCGGATATTATATACGGATCAGAGAAATAATTATTTTAAAAAAATATATTTCTGATTAAGGGAAGCTGGGTGTCATTTCTCAACCTCGAGCTTTCCTCTCTTTGTTGAACCCTGGACATTTCTTCTCTGTCGAACCATCACGCTTTACTTTCTCTTTCGAACCATCTTTGGTCTCAGTTCGGTGTCCTCCTGTGGAGCCATCTTCGGTGTGGGTGTTCGTCTTTGGAGTCGTCTTCGGTGTGGGTGTAGATCGTGCTTTGGTTCTTCGTCGCCTCTCTCTGTCTATTATTGTGACCTTCATCAATCCTTCATCAAGCACTGTGGTTGGGGCTCATTGTTGGGTGCGGTGTCGTAGTTCGGTGTTGAGTAGCTTAATCGGGTAAGTAAATCAAACCCTAATGCTTAGTAAATTTGGTTCTTCTCTGGCCATTCCTTTCATGAAGCGATTGCCATCAATCATAGGCTTAATCTCGAACCATCATCTTCGTCGCTGGAACCGTAGGAGTCCCTGCCTTCAATCGTGGTGTTCCAATCGTGGTGCCGTTGTGGGGTAATCGTGTTCGCCGTCAACGCCGCCGTGATGTTCCAGTTGCAGAGGAACCCTAGGACTGTTGTTCTCGCACTCTGATTTTGGGTCGCCGTCATTCCGTCTCGGGGAGAATGTGGTGAGTCCAGAATATTGTTCCTTTAATATATATCTTTATTTGTTTGGTGTGTAGTGGTAATTAAATTTTGTTCATTCCTAAGTGATTTCATTTGTAAAATGAGAAAATCCTAAACCCTTTTGTTCTTTGGTATTTCGGGCACAAAATGGGGTTTGGTTTGGTTGGTGTGTTGCGGAATACTTTGGTGCATTTTTAGGACATTGAGTGAACATTCAGAGGCGTGTTAAGGTATGTTTACTAAATATGTTCTGTGGAGGAACATACCACAGAACGTAAATTGCTTCCTAACTATCCTACTCCTAATAATTCTACTGAGTTTCTTCTCTGGTTGCTGCTTCCTTTTATAACCAATTCTCTGACCAACTCCCGTAGGATCCTCCTTGAATTCAGACTAGTTGTTTTGTCTTGTTCTCAATTGGCAGCCTGAATTCCTTCCAGCTTTCACGTTTGTTTTTGTCTCCCCCGTTCCTGACTTCCTTCAACTCCTAGATTTGCCAAGGAAATAGGTGAGGCCTTACATCTCTTGTCTTCTTCTTCATGCCGTGGACACCCTTCTTCTTCCCATTCACACATCTGTTTCATTCTCTGCTTGATGTGAATTTTCTTCCATCCATGGCTCCCTTCTTCATTCCTCTTTGAACGCTACCCATGGGTCCCTTGCTTACTGGATGCGCTGCTTCTGCTGTGATCGTGATGGACGCTGCTTTCAAGCTTCTCCTCTCCGGTGATGCTTGTTGGATGGTTGCTGCATCCTCTCATTCTTCCATGACCAAAATGTTGTGTGCTTTGAACGTGGCAGCTGTTGTAGTCCAGCCAAGATTCACGTGAATCTTCTTCTAGTAGGCTCCCTTCACCATTCCATGACAATGAATCAACTCTTCTCCCTTTGGTCCTCCAAAACAATCTTCAAGAAAACATCCAAAATAGCATGCTAAGTGGTGGCTGGATGGTGCTTCTAATGCTAGACCAGAACCGTGGAGCTTGCTGGACTGTGAAGGCCGTGAGTGCTGCTGCCATCTTCCGTCCAAGCTGCTGGGCTTTCTTTTCTCCAAGACCAAGCCGTGACCAAACTTGCTGCTGCATCTCAAAACCGTTTTCTGGACTTCCTTCTTGAAAACAATAAAGAACCGAACACTCTTTCAATTTGTGGGCCATGATGTGCTTTTTGTTTTTCAATTGAAGAATCAAAACCAAGTGGAGTGGAATAGCACCGTAAAACAATATGCAGACATCTCTTCAAGCTTTCTTTTGTGTGGGCTGTGACACCACTCCCTTTTAATAATAAAATTCAGCACATTTTTGGATCTCCTCTACGTGAACTTTCAAATTGGTGGCCCCTCCATTATGTACTTCTTCTTAATGCTTTCACAATTGTCCAAAACCGTGGCCCTTTTGCAATGTGGTCCCCTTCTTTCATTCCATTTACTTCTTAAAGGATTCCAAGCAATGGCCCGTGAGATGTCTCCAATTTTATTCCAACTTATGCTTTGGCTTACCAAAATGAATTTGAATGGGTCCATAAATGAATAATTAATTGAGTGGAGCTGCTCCCTTTGTAGATGAAACCGTAGCCAATAAAGAAGTACATCATAAAAATTAAACTCCTTCCTTCTTTCCACCCATGATTAGATGTCTCGAGAAAAATTACAATTATGGGTGGCAATAACTGATTTATGATTAAAATACTGTTGTTGGAATGAAATTTTAGTTCCCAATCATGGGTGGAAAGAATATTTAAAGGCTATGAATATTTTTTTATATTACTTAGAATTGAACTTAAAGATAATAATTTATGAATATACTTTTGTTCTCAATCCAGTAAAACATTGTTTTAATAACAAATTGTTAAGTTCATGCGACTTAAGGTTACCTATTTTTGGTTGGAACCTTAGTTAAGATTACTAATGATATATTACTTTATCCATCAAAAGAGATAATAAGAGACAAGGAATGTCTGATAATGAAGTACATTTTATCCAAAGAAAAAAAAAGTAAAAGTTTACAGATTTAGAGTAAGTAAAATATTTAGATATATCTAATAAAAATTTGAAACATGTGCATATCCGAGTTTACATTTAATGAGAAGTCTCATTTATTTTTTCTTACCCTATATATGCTATCAGAAAAGAAAAAGGAAGTGAAAGAAAAGAAGGTGAGTAGAGAAAATGAGGCCATGTGAAATAGACTAATAGGGTCCCATGGAGGCAATGAGATAGGGTTTTTAATAATTATTTTTGTTATGTGTTGGTGAATATGAACTAAAGCACCAGGGGGCACCTTGCTATCAGCATATGCATTATCTCTGCACCTTCCCACCTTCTCTATAGTGCATTGTTTTTTCATTGCTTTTTCTGTTTTATTTTTCGTTGACAGGGTAGGTAGTATGTTTTGGAAGTTAATTTTACCTCTAGTTGACGAATGTCTTCTTTATCTTTAAATGTGGAATGACAGGTGAAGTTTGCCTTAGACATTGTGGTCCTGTATTATAGCTTTGCAACAGTTTGGTTCCCTACTTATCCTGTATTAGGTTCCTCCCTCTATATAGTTCATTGTTCTATCATGATCCCATTTCAATTTAATTGGCCATGGAGCTTTCTCATTCTAGTGTCGTCTAATTCTTAGTTTTGGTGCAAGTGTCTGGTTTGAAGTCCATCACATCTAAACACCTGGCATTGGCAAGTTAAGTAATTAGGTATATAACCAGCCATAACAAACCTCTCAAACACCTGGCATTGGCAAGTCAAGTAATTAGGTATATTTCTCCCTTTTTTCTCCAGATTCAAAGATCTGGGTGACCTTTAATGATTTTTTATACTTTCTTCATCAGAATCCTGGTTTTGAATTTAGTTTGGAAATCTGGGTCTGGTTTTTAGATCACATGTTTTCTTATGTATAATAAGCTTTTGGTTGGTACAGAAACTTTTGTTTCAAGTGTTTCACATTTATTTTTGTTTGTTCTGGAAACATTCTTTTAGTGATTCATTATAATAGAATATGGGTTGAAACAATTTATAATTTTGGTTACAGAAGTTTGTACTCAAGTTGGATTTGCATGATGACAAGGAAAAGCAGAAGGCCTTCAAAACAGTTTCAACTCTTTCAGGTACTAAATAGTAGTTTTTGTTGTACTAAATAGTAGTTTTTGTTGCTGTTGATCTTGTTCATTTGCTTGTTCTGTTTTTCTTGTTCCTCCACTATTTTTTTATTATTTTAAATTATCATTTTATCATCTTGAAAATTGAATTATTTAGAATCAGTCAACATGACAGTGGTAGAAGGTTGCACATCTCTTATTATAGTGGCGTCTTTTGTATCTAAAATGCTTTAATATTTAGTTTTATTGGTTTTGAATGAAAGATAACAAAAAACTGAAGAGAAAATAATAATAGCAAGATGCCTATGTTCTTAGATTTGTCATGTATATTTAATTATTCTAACTATTTTATATCAAGCATAAATGTCTAATATTATGGTATTCTGGAACAGAATGGTGCCTTTTGGTACCAATTGGAAGTTACTCATTATTTTCCTGACATCTTGTATATTGTGCATGGAGAACAACTATATACAGGGTATTTATTTACCTCTCCTCTCATCATTATATACGGATTTATCCGTATATAACTTATATACGGATTTATCCGTATATAAATTATATACGGAAATTATATACGGATAAATCCGTATATAAACTTAGCTACGACGGTATTATATACGGATTTTTGTCCGTATATAATCCGTATATAAACACGTATTATATACGGATTTTAGGTCTTATATACGGATTTTAGCTGTATGTAATACACTTTTTTCTTGTAGTGAGAAGACCGTACAGTGGGTAAAGGGCTTAAGCCTGGAACTCGCCCTCTAGTACGTCCTGTCCGCCCTCAACCTCTGGCCTTTCAAGGATAGTGTTTGCCATCGAGCCCCTAAGACCATGGAGGAGCTGCGTGAGAGAGCAGCCGATGAGATAAGGGTAGAAGAAATGAAGTAGTCATATAGGAAAGAGGGCCAAGAGGTCAAGGGAGAAAAGACTGACGGAAGGAGATCAGACGGACAAACCGGAAAGCTCGGAGGGTTCAAGCAGAGAGAGCCTAGGGGACCGCGATTCTAGCAGTATACCTCGCTGAACGCCCCACGGGCAAGGATATTTCAAAAGGCCTTGAGTCCTGATTTAATCCGGGAACCAAAGAAACGACCCACGCTGCCCGGGGCGGATGACAACAAACTCTATTTATACCAAAAGAACATCGGTCACACCGAAGAGTGTCTGGCCCTAAAGGACAAGATCGAAGAGTTAATCGGAGCTGGACAATTAAAGAAATACGTGAAGGTTGATCGTCTCGAGGCACCACTATGGGGACCACGAAGTCTCCGGCGGACGAGTCCACGAAGACCGGAGAGACATGAAAGATCAAGACATGGTCTGACAGACCACTCGCGGTCCGAAAGGCGGCGAAGAAAAAGCTGCAGTAGGAGCCATGACCGCCCCCTACGAGGAAATATCAACATGATCTCCGGAGGATTCGCGGGAGGTGGGCCCTCATCGTCAGCTCGAAAATGCCACGTGCGGGCCTTACGGTTCGTTCACGCAGTAGGTAAGCCATAGAGAACGATGACACCCATAACCTTCTCAAACGAAGACTTTCACGCCCCCGACCCCAACCAAGATGACCCTATGGTAATAACAGCGGAGATTGCTCGCTATAGCGTCAATAAGGTGTTGGTTGACCAGGGAAGCTCGATGAACATCCTCTACTGGAAAACGTTCCAGAAGATGGATATCTCGGATGACCTGATTGTCCCGTATAATGAGCAGATAGTGGGTTTCGCGGGCAAAAGTGTGGACACTCGAGCATACGTTGATATGCGCACTTGTCTGGGAATCGGTCGAGACAGTGAAGAGAAGAGGGTTATGTACCTATTTGTTGAAGCTAACACCTCGTATAATGTGCTCCTACGCCAACCGTGTTTGAAAGCCTTTGGAGCAATCGTGTCAACCCCCCACCTTACCCTGAAGTATCCATCTGACAGAGGAACTATCTGTACGGTCTGAGCAGATCAGAGGACGCCAAGGGAATGTTACGCGGCAGGTTTGAAAATTCATACTCAGACGATTAAGAGAAGTACGAGTGGGTCGGAAGTGGCCATGGCAGATCTTGACCCGTGAACAAACACCGAAGACTAACTAGAGCCGCTTGGGGAGACAGAACTATGGCCCGTGGGCTGGAACCAGAGTTGGAAAGAGAAATCAGGTCCGTCCTATGGTGAAACCGAGACTTGTTCGCCTGGTGGACAACCGATATGCGGGGAATCCATCCCTTGATCATGTCGCACAAGTTAGCGTTGTTTAAAGAAGCGCGACAGGTAGCACAAAAGAAGCAACGAATGTGGGAGGAGAAGAGGAAGGCTGGGGAGGAGGAAGTGAGGAAGTTGAAAGAGGCAGGATTCGTCAGGGAAGTGAGATACACCACATGGCTCGCCAATGTGGTTATGGTAAAAAAGCCAATGGAAAATGGTGCATGTGCACCGACTACACTCACTTGAACAAAGCTTGTCCCAAGGGCTCCTACCCTTTGCCCAACATTGACGCATTAGTTGACGGGGCCTCGGGCCACAAAATGTTGAGTTTTCTGGACGCATATTATATTCTAGCTACAACCAGATCCCCATGTATGCGCCCGACCGGGAGTAGACGACGTTCATCACCGATAAGGCAAATTTTTTCTACGAAGTCATGCCCTTCAGTTTAAAGAATGTTGGGGCCATGTACCAACGATTGATGGACAAGATCTTTTCTGAGCAGATCGATCGATGTATGGAGGTGTATGTAGATGACATGGTCGTCCGCTTGACGGACGTACGACATCATGTGGGAGACCTGGAAGAGGTCTTCAAACAGGTCAGGAAATATGGGATGAGGTTTTGAATCCCACGAAGTGCACTTTCGGGGTGGCGATCGAAAAGTTCCTTGAATTCATCCTTGAACCGTTTTTATCGAAATATGGGTCATTAATGAACTTTTAAAAAAGGTAGGACGACTTTGAACACAACGCCCCAAACTAGGTACCAAATGATGTATTAAGCCAATTATAAATGCTTGAATGAAAGGGTTATGATGAATGAAAATTTTGAATTGTGAATTTTAGATAAAATTTGGGACCACTAATGCAATAAAGGTTTTTTTTATACCGGTTAAAAAATATATTTTATATCAATTCTTAAATCAATATAGAAACCATGGGTATAAAGAGATTGAATTGGATTTAAACCGATACAGAAAATGTCACCCTTATATCTCAATCCAAGAGGGGATGAATTAGATTTAAACCTTTTTCAAAATCTTTTTCAAATCTTTAAATAGTTATTGAATATTGAAATCAATAACCAAAGATAAATGAATCAACCAAGTAAAGAAAGATGAAAGAAAAATCAAAGAACACAAATATTTATATTGGTTCAGCTTCTCACAAGCCTACATCCAGTCTTCTTCCAACAACCTGAGTTGAGAAACAATCCACTAAATCAAATTTGAGTTTGAGAATACAATGAAACCCTTAATTGATATCCTCACCACTCTCAAATCGGAATACAACACAAACAAGAGATGAAACATTCACTCTCGACCAATACAAGAGATGAAACACTCAATCTCTAATCTGGCCAACCCAACACAGGTGTCACAACACTCAAATGAATGATAAACTGATTAGAACACACTCTTATAGTGTAGAAGTATCAGTCCAATTGATCTTGAATGAATTCTTGATTTGCTTGATCACCAATGAAGTTTAAAATCCTCCAAGAACACTTCTTGAGAAAACATGTACTCAAAACTCAGAGAATGTTAGTATATGCCAATTAAACGTTAAAGAATAGGTCTCAAGTCTGGTTTATATAGAAAAATCAAATCTTGTCGCAGTTTAATTGATTCTGTTAATAGTGTAATCTATTAAGCTTTTCTTTCTGTTTTAATCGATTATGGTACTTATGTAATCAAATATAGAGATGACCTAGTAGATTTAAATGTGTTCCATATTGAGATATTGTTTATCAAGATTTTGTATTTCTAAACGAGACAATGATACAATATTATTGTTTGACTTAGAACGTGAACACGAATGATATTAGTCATAATAGACTAATTTAACATGTAAATGTAATAATTATAATAATTTATCTAACTAAAAACATAAACAAATTAATTAAAAATTTAGAAAATATTTTATATGATTAAATATTATTTTAATATTCATTTATATATATATATATATATATATATAAACAAATTTTCAAAATAAAAAATTTAAAAAAGATTGAAAACAAATTAATTTAAAAAAATAAAAATAAAAAGAAGAAAAAAATGACAAGTGAACTAGCTCGACTTGTTTGTCAGCATGTTATGTGTGATGAATTGTCATTGGTTCGCTTTTGTTTGATAGATCAACCCAACTCGGCTCGTTTTGAAATCCCCAAAAACCACTACAAATGAAATCTCTCATCATTAAAATAATTGTCAAATTTACACGTTAAAAATAGTTTATGACAAAAATATTTTAAATGTTGATAAATTTGCTAGAAAAGGAAAGCAGTCATGTGAGACAAAGTTGTAACAGGCGTGAAAATAGATGGCGAACGTGAGTGATGGAGGTAGAAATGAGATAAACAAAGTTGAAGGGGAAAATGTGTGAAATACTTTGTATACTAGCTGTGGATTTAATTGGTACAAAAAATAATGCTTTATCTACTCTCTATATCTATATCAATTTTGAAATAGATATAAAAGATCCTTTTAATATGTATAAAAATGTTTTCCTGGTTATGTGTATCCAATTTTTTTTAAAATTAAATTAAAAGTAGTGTCAATCTATTAACTATTATGTATATATTAGACCGATCACATTGACCTGGTCTCTCCTCTGTAAATTTTCCTTAAAAAATCCATAAAAATTAAATGACTAAGTTAATATATGAATCATTTCAAATACTTTTTTAGGTTAGATGTTGTGATTAATGAAATTTATATTTTCAAATCCTCTATGTTTTATATAGATTACAATATGATCCTTACAAACTTTTTCCAATAGTATTTTTCATAATATTTCCTTAATCAAATTCAATCGAACATATCAAAATACAAACTCAAGAATTTTAATATCAATAGCATTTAATAGACATTACATAGTTATAATGAAATTATAGTTGAAAGTAAAATTTCTTACGAAAAAATCATCTATGTTCCACACAATAAAGGAGAGTAAGAATTACTCGAACTCTTAGAGCTAAAGAAAAATGTAAAAGAACTAGCAAAATGTATGGTTTAAGTTCCATCCATAACTATAAAACGACTAATCTGCAATCAAATGTTTTCTCTCTGACAAAAAAATAATTAAGGAATGATGAGTATAACAGTGACAAAAAAAAATCAATTGCTAATTTAAACGTTGTTTAACAGCTTATGTCATATTCTTTTTATTTTGGTTTAATATTTTGGTAGGTTCCTATTTTCATTCAGAATCTCAAATAGGTTTCTTTTTTTTTCGGCGTCTCAATTGGGTCTTAGTTTTGTAAAATTGAATCGAATAAAGGTTTGCCGGCAAATTGAAAAGACGCTGTTAAGGAGGGTGTTACGTGGTATGCTGATAGTATACATGTGTAAGGGAAGTTGGCATGCTGATGTGGCATGCTGACACCCTGATGGTCGGCCTGGTGGTCGGACACTCGGTCTGGTGGTCGGCCACTCAGTCTGGTGGTCGGCCACTCGGTCCACTGAAGATGTTTACTTGCTTCACGCTATCAAGAACAATATTCTGACAAATTGGTTGCAAGTAATCAAAGACCATATGAAAAATGCAGCATTAAAACGATCATATCATTTACCATATGTTGTATTCATAAGCAAGATACTTGTGCTACAAGGTGTAGACATTATTAATGAGCAGAAATGCTTATGGGACTCCACAAATGTGTTTGACAGAAACTCTGTTATGTCTCTTGGATTAGTTAAGACTATGAAAGGATGGTGTTTCATAGGTGAAGAGGATTTTGTTTACAGCTCAGGGAGTGCTCCAACAGCAAATATAGAGCATACAAACTTCTTTCCATAAACCAATTTTGAGAGGTTTGCAACTGATCAGTTTAGAACTCTGAACGATAAATTCAATCATCTTGAAAGAAGGTTTGATCAGGCTCAGCAACGAAAGGAAGACAGCTCTTCTGAGGAGGATTCTATGGAAACTTCAGATACCGAATAGGGTTACTAGGAGATGTGTTAGTCTATTGATGTGTGATGATGTGTTTAGTTTGTTTGCTTTAATGTTTTAAGTGTTTCTTTTGTAGTAGGCTTTATATGCCATATTTCTTATTGGTTAATCTGATTGTAATATCTTTTCAAAATTAATGAAATCAGATCTTTAGTTTTAATTCGATCAGTGTTGATATTGTGATTGAATCTATTTATATCTTATTAAAGTTAATTGTGTTATGTATGAAGCTGATTGCTTTACTGTTTATCATTGCATTCATGCATTTACACACACAGATTATACCTGTAATAATTCTTTCATTACAATGATTCTAAAATGCTTGATTTGGAAAAGATCTTGAAAGCTTTTGCAGGAACATTGCTTCTGGATGAACAACTGGAGATTAACTCAAATGGAAAGCAATGAAGTCGATTGCAACAGTGGATCAATCAATTACTGTTTAACAGGGGTTATAAATTCCATGATTTGGAATTTTGCTATTTTGTTTATTGATCACATATTATTAATTGTTTCTTTTTCAATATATCTTTGTTTTATAATTGATTGAAATTACTTGAGATAATATTGAGATTATTGATTGATATTGTATCTATGCTTCATTGATGTGTTTGCACAATTTCTGTCTTGATACAATACTGTCACATGCTTATACATGCTCTGAAATGTTCTGTGAGAATTGCATTGTGCATTTGGGTTTTGATTATAAAACATGCATAATGGCAGGGGGAGCATTGCATATGATCTTAGATAATTTCACATGCCTACAATTAAGGGAGAGATTATATCTTTATCATGTGATTATCTGTGACAGGGGGAGCATCATGGTTTGATTAATATGATTTACTGATGCATCTCTGAATAATTGTTTGTCAGCATATCATTATCATAAGGCATACCTTTTTTGCTAATACACAAAGGGGGAGAATGTTGGGAGAATGCTCTAATATTCATTTCGAGCTCTGATATACATTTATTTTGCTCTGATATACTCTGATATGTTTTGATATGAATTGATATGTATTTTCTCTGAATCAAAAATGAGAATATTTCAACGTTTGCTCTGATCATTTACTCTGATATATTTTGATATAATATGATTTGATTTGTACAACATGGTTATTTATTAATCATGGTTGTGCATCATCAAAAAAGGGAAAGATTGTTGAGATTGTTGATAATGGGAGCACTCGTTTAGCCAAACCTTACAAGCTCAAAGAACTTCTGGTTTTTTATGATGACAACATAATTAATAACAACATGTGTTGTTATGTGTTGTTAAATGTGTTACATGTTCATAACTTTCATGTTTATGATTATTTGAGAATATGTTTGTGTTGATTCTGTCATTGTTGCAATTCACTGTGTTTTACATGAGATTTTATCTATGAATGCATGACATATGTTTTAGAAAAGGAAAATCACATGCACTTTAGTTGAACTTATAATATGTGGCAAAACAGTAGTTTTAAGTCGACTTCATTACGAAGTAAATCGATTAAAACTCGTGGCTTTGCACAAAATTTTTCAAAGTTAGTTGTGAGTATTTTTGGAAAGAAAGTTTTTTAAAACTGCATTGAAGTATTACAAAATCGACTGTATGCGCAAGCTACTCGACTTAGTTAGTTATGTTTTGAAATTCTGTTAATGCTTGTGATGTCTAAACGACTATATTTTATATCTTTGACCAAGCATTGATTGTGAGTCAACTGTATTAAATGCGAAATCAATTAAGTTGGTTTTACTGCTATTAACTGTTATAATTGTGTGAGTACAATCAACTCTATTAGTAGCATAGTCGACTTAGGAGCGTCAGTTTTATGGAAAACTATATATAGATCCGAATTTTATTTCTATAGAGACTTTTGTGAATCTAACATTTTGATTGAATTGTTTCAGATTATTAATCTCTGGTAGAACGTCCTAAAGCTCCAAGAATCCATCAAGAAAGACCGAGGTATTCATTCTTTGGTGATTGCTTGACGAGCAAGAATCTGTGCGCATTGACTAATTGATCAACCTGCACTTGAGGTGTCTGATACGTGATTAACTTCTTCTCTCGATCTTGTGAAGATTGTGGCTGCCCTGTTGTGACTACAGGAAGAGAACGTGTGGCGTTTTGGACTTTGAGGATTGTTCAAAGTGATTAAAGACTGCAGGAGAAGGGACATCTTGCTATTTTTCTTTGTTTGTACATGCCTATATTTTGATTAGAGGGTTAGAGAGGTGTTTTATATTTTGACGTGGAGGTCGCTATAAAAGCCTTGTTGTAAAAACCTTGATCATTATAGTGCATTTGTTTCCTGGGATTGGAAGGACACTGGATGTAGGCAGTTTGGCCAAACCAGTATAAAAACCTGCGTTTGAATTCTCTATCCCTGCACTTTTAATTTTCTAAGTCGACTTTACTTTTCACGTAGTCAACTATTTCCGCTGCACTTAAAAAATCTTATTCCTTGCGATTCAAGAAACTTTTGAAAGATCATCCTTTATGAATTTTGGTATATGACAATTAAGTTATTACCAATTTCATGCGTCATTGGCAGCTACTTGTGAACTCCTTGCCGGAAAACATTGCTATCTGGTTTTGTTCATTGCAGAAGTCTCCTCCCAGCCTTCTTAGACAAGTAGTAGATTGGTAAGAACCTCAATGTTTCAACTTTCTTTGTTATATAAATGTATGCTAAAGCAATTTTTTGTTAATAGTTCCCTTGCAACATATATGATGTTGTCTGGGAGATCTACTGCTATAGCTAAAAAGCTTGCATGGATGACCCTTAAGGTTTGGTATTTTAGTCCATACTTTGTTATATTTTGTACCATTCCAATGATGTTACTTAACATTTTATAATTATGATGATATATTGTAGTGTAATAGACAAAACAGGTCATATGAGTGTGGTTACTACGTCATGTATTGGATGATGACCACTATTCGTGCACATATTACCAGTGAATGGGAAACGATAATATTTAGGTTTGAATTTTATTTTCTCTATAGTTTAGATTTCATATACACTAATTGAAATCATTGTGTTTTATGCAGATATTCAATATGACTACTCCAATTCCAGATAAATCACTTAAACTTGTGAGAAAAGCATTGGCTAAATATCTAATTCATCTATATAATAGTATGTAGTAGATATTAGGATATAGTAAGTTCTAATTTTATGCTTCTAAGTTGTTTTATGTTTTTGTACATTATTATTAGTTTAACTTTGTACATTGGATTGATTTATGCTTCAAAGTTAATCTATGATTACATTGAATTGATTTATGCTTCTAAGAAGTTGATTTATGATTACATTGAATGCATTTATGTTTTAATATAATTTTTATTGAAAATATATGCTTCTGGATTGTTCTGGCTATAAAATATATGCAGGTCTGTTTCTATAGTTGGGAATGTTGCAGAAACAGACATGTTCTTAAAAAAATTAGAGGAATACGCCTCGATTATGACCATAACTGAGGTAGAAAACCCTCTATGACATCGGTTCAGGCCACAACCGAAGTAGAAAGTCTTGCGAAAAAGCAAAAAAAAAAATTAAAAAACACTCTACTGCCTCGGTTGGGACCAGAACCGAGGCAGTAGGGGCCTACATACTGTCTCGATTCAAAAGGAACCGAGGGGTAAAGTCATTCGAAAAAACAATAAAAACAAAAATAAAAATCCTACTGCTTCGGTTATCTTTGAACAGAGGCAAAATCCTACTATTTTATGTCTCGGTTGTGAATCGAGGCATAAAAGAGTAGACTTTTTGCCTCGCCTTTATATTCTCGGTTTAGAAACCGCTGCTTATGGGCGAAAATAATAGTTGTCGTTTCCCCTAACTGCAGTAGTGTGTTTGTTACCATTCAGTGATTTTTCCACTGGAAAAAAGTGAATATATATTAATATAATATGTTAAACAATGTTTTTCCTTCTTTGTACACAATCCTATTAGAATTAATGTCACATGGTAAACGTGAATACTTCATAAGAATTTAAATTTTAATTCCTTAATGAGATAATTTAATAAGCAAAGTCACACTTTCTTGAAATTAAGTTTATTTAACTTATTTTTCATTGTACATTTTTCTTAAATCACAACAGTACCGTTGTTCTTATTTATAAGAAAAAGATCACTATCTAAGATAAAATAGATTCTCAACATAATTTTCCCATTAATGAAACACAAACAGCTAAAGTTCTAGAAAAGGGGTGAGGAAAATCACATATATGGGCGAAGAGTATACCAATACAAAATTAACAATAATTCAAGTTTATCTTAATCCATTTGAACATGAAAAGAAGTATTTATTTGAAGATTTTTCCCTTGGAAACATAATTTTGATCTTAACAGTGAAAAAACAAATTTCATTCTCTTCAACTACATTGCATAACCAGTGTTGAAGCTTTGCAGAACCAATAAACAACTTAACAGAACTGTTGATGCAAACACATCAGGCAAGGCTTTATGAAATCCTTTAAATTTAGATTCATACTGTATATATAATTATATAAAACCCAAGTTATTTTTCAAGAAGAAGGAGATGAAAAATACAAATAATGCAAAAAAAAATGAAAAAATTACAGGGAAAAAACACAGAAACTGAAGACATGTTAATTGGTCTTATTTTCCTATTTTCAACTTGTTCTTTTCATTAGCTTCAAGAAAATCTTGTTATTAGCTTTGATGGTTGAGTCCATTTGGAAAGTATATTTCTTTACATGTTTCCCTCTCTTCCTCCTTAAGCAAAGATTGTACATTTGTCCTCTTCTCAACATTTGGGAAGATCACTTGGAGGTGGTAGCAATGACTCATTTGGTCCTTCACCATTGTCCACCACAAATGCCATCTTTAGTCCCCATGTAGTGTGAATTTCCAAATGGCAGTGCATAAACCAGACACCTAACCAAACAAAGAAAAACATGTGAGAAAAAATGCGACAAGCAATGCAAAATCTTCAATCTTTCTATGAACATTGAAGCCTCATAGTTTTATCAAACAGTTAAAAACTGAGCACTTCACCTGGATTATCAGCCCTGAATCTAATAGCAGTCCACCCCCCAGATGGAACACCAACTGTGTTTCTCTCCACAGGATCAACAAGATTAAACTTTTTGGTGTCCCTTTTGGGGTTGAAATTCCCTTGTCCTCTACCAACCACGAAGAAGTTGAATCCATGGAGATGAATAGGATGGTTCTCAGGCGTAATCATTCCAGTATCTTGCAACACTAACTGAACAGTGGAGTTGTAGGGAAGTCTGTAGACCCTTGTCCCTCTGTTGGTCCTCAAATTTGCAGGTTGTTGTGTTCCTGTGAAGTCATAAACCACTGTAGGCTTTCTGGGAAAATCATCAGTGAAAACTCCACTTATGTTGAAGAAATGTGCTTGGAGGAGAGAGACTTTTGGCATCACAAAGGTCACATTGTTGATGGCTGCAACCACCCTACTACCGTTGACACAAGTGGGACAAGGGTTGACTCCAAGGCTGACAGTGAAGAACAGGGAATGGTCAACCTTTATAGGGACTCTAGCAGGGTAGGTTTTGGAGTTTAGGCTTCTGAGTGAGTCAGTGAAGGTGGTAGCAACTGGGGTGGCATTTTTGGGAGGTAAGGAAGTGAGGGTTGTGATGGTGGAACTGAGTGAGCCTGCGTAGTGCAATGTTGCAGTGGCAGTCACATTGTCCACTGCAATAGGAGAGTCCATGAAGGGAGTGGCTGCTACTAAGTATTTGCCTGTGGCACGGTTGGCTTTCAGAAGCACATTTGTGGTTTGACCAGGTGCAATAACTATGGTGTTGGTTTTCAAAGGTTTTGTGTAGACAGCATCAACCTCAACAACAGTGAGTTCGTGACCTGCAATTTTAAAGAACAACTCTTCATTCAGTGCAGCGTTGATTATTCTTAGCAAGTAGGTGTTTCCAGCATGAACTTGAAGTTTGTACCCTCCTGCATGGTGGAAGTTACAATATATTCAGTCTTTGCCATTTCTGTAATTGTCAAAAGGAAATAGACAGTATCTGTGAATGAAATCATTTCCATCTTATAGTAAGTTTCACCTTTAGAGGCACACTGTTGAACAGATCCTGGATGACCATTAATGGTGTGAGCATCAGACACATTTGGGGCCAACCCAGATTTCAATGCTTCCTTTATTATGGCCTCTGTATCTGATTTCCACCATTCACCTGAACAAAATTAAATTTTTCAAAAACTGAGATTTATTAATTCCATATAAGACAAAAGCTTATGTTAAAATGTGTTATTAATGTATTCTTTTCTCTAATCTGTTTTGAATATCTTAACAGGTTAGCAAAATCTTATTTCTTTTCTCTGATTCAATGAAACAGTATGAAAATTATAGAGGAAAATGCAGGGAAACTGACTCAATAGGATAACTTTCTCTGCATTGGGTTTGGGAAAAGGGTAAGGAACTCCAAGCTTGGGCAAAATGACCAATGCACCATGCAAAGTTGACCTAAGCCACAGGATATGTGCATGCCACCAAAGTGTCCCTCTCTGCCCTGTGAGGGTGAAGTTGTACACAAACACCTGACCCGGTTGAATTGGGCATTGGGTTATGTATGCAGGCCCATCGGCCCAGCCCGTCCTCAATTGTCTCACCCCATGCCTGTTCAATTTTAATTCACCATCAAATTAGTAAAAAAAAAAAGAGTCAAAGTTTGACTTTAGAGTATATACTAATTCTAGCACACCCACCAGTGGATGCTAACATTGTACTTCACATGGTTAACCACCTTCACCAAAACAGTATCATCTTCCCTAGCATAGATAGTGGGCCCTGGAAACTTTCCATTTACTGTTACTATTGGCTTGGTTGAACACAATCTTGTGACATTCTTCACCACCACCTGTCCATAACATAAACCAGTTAAGGTTTGATCAACAAACATAATAAAGTGTAACTGCATGTCTCAGACATCCACCAAACTTGAGTGCCTTGCATTGCTCAACAATATATATGTCTCTACCAAAGATATGCATGGCTATACATATATACACATAAGCATGCATACCATTTATAACGATTTATAAAAAGATATAGGTTTAGTTGATGTAAAAAGTTAAGACCTCTATACTAAAATACAGTATAGTAAACACTTTTTACATGAAATGATGGAAAAAAGAACGTTATATGATGATAACTAAAATGAGAGTGAAATGCTATATGCAATTCACCTACGTTGAACTTGTAGTGGCGAACCATGGCTTCCACTGAAAGAGGAAGCATGCAAGCCGCTAACAGAAGAATGATTCTGATCCACATGATGATGGCCATGAACAGCTTGAAGTCTCTCTGCCTCCACAGAAGATGGTAGCTTTTTGTTTTATGACTAGGTAGCTGTCTTTGTGGAATGCACAATGCAAAGCAAGTAAGAGGGGGCATGCTTATAAAGAGGTATAGATCTCTGTTGTCATGTCCTTTTAATCAGTTGGTTGAAGACGGAATAAGCAGAATTAGTAAAATATTATATAGAGCAGAAGACAAAAAGAAGATGGGCAGAAAGTTGTATTATTTTTCTTGTATATCACATAAAGTAGCAAGTTATCCATCAACTAAGACAACTTTTGAAGCTAAGAAAATTGAGTTTTCTGGGTGATGTTTTTTTTATTATGTTTATTTGTTTGTGATGGACTAGGTGGTCACATCAGATACTGGGTTTGGTCTAACCATATTGGGTGAAGTACAACGATTCTCAGCTAACATGGCAATTGGTGGAATGGATACACGGCTTCATCTTATGAAGTCAAGGAGATGACAGATACACCACAACAAATTATGAAATCTTTAACTATGAAAACTGTGTTGCTTTTAATTAGTATCTGTTATTGGAGTTTTTGGTTTGGTTGTTACAAACTAAATTTCTGACATAGAGGTTCCACTTCTTGAAAATAAAGTCATTCATGTACGGAAATGCAAATTATTAACTTGTAATTAATTATTCGCTCTCTGCCATATGGAAAACGTGAATTTTGAATGGGTTTAGGGTATGATTAATTATAATTATGTTAATATAATTAATTACTGCCACAATTCATTATAATTAAAACTTTGTTTAAATAAATTTATTGAAAATTTAATTTTTATGGGCAAAATTCTTGATCCAAAGATCTAATAGAATAATATGTGTAGAGAACTATATAGACAGGCGAAAAATATTTGAATAGTGATAATTAGTCTATAAAAAAAAAAAAAGAGAATGTTAAAGAGTAAAGTGAGGGAAAATTAAAAATAGAAATTCTTCAAGAAAAGACTAATATACACTTTCTGGTGAGTTCTACTGCTACTTGAATATGATTTAATTTTAATAAAATATTATATTAATGGTAAAAATATATTAAAAATGAAGTTTCTAACAGATTCTTCCATAGATTGGTGAGGAACTTGACATCATGGTAAGAAAAGAATTATCGTAAAAAATTGAAACTGTGACTCATAAATTGTTTTTAATAACTTAAAAGTTTATATGTTTGAAATATTTTTGCCAACTCAAATCAATTCGCATTAGGCACACTTGCCAAACCACTTTTATTTGAATCAAGCTTTAATTCCTTTCACTTTGCGTTGAAATATTTTTGACGAACATCAAAGATGTTAAATGAATACATCAAGTTTCAGGTATTATTTTAACAAATAAACTTTTTAATTTAACTCAATCACCAAAAATTAATTTATAAAATGAATTTTACATTTTACTAGTCTCACATGTAAGATGGTAATAACTTAGTGTGAGATTGATGTAATAATGGATTTCAATAAATTTTTGTTAAAATGATAAAAAATTTAACTTAATTCATCCTCACAAAATTAAATTGGAATATAAGATTATTTTCACTTACATAAGTGCAAATTAGTCTAATGTGGGTCAAACATAGAATCTCTAATAACATAATTTTTCTTTAATATTTATTGTTTGATATTCATTAATAGTGTTAATAATGATTAAGTATGGATAGTATACAATATTTTTTACCGTAATCTCATCACAATTATGGACATAATTTTTAAGGTAATTATGATAAAAATTAATGAAATAATAACATGGCACTTTGTGATTCGATAAGCATGTGGCTTTTTAACATTACCAAAAGCAAAGAGTTGAACAAATGTTATTAATTATACTATTGGTGATTTTTCTATGGATTTAGCATTTTAACCTTTAAGGGGGTGTGGTAGTGGGTGAGGGTGACATAAGTATTAATGGTAGCCCAACAAAAAGAATATTGGTGAAGAATGGTTTTCAGAAATTGCTGACAGTGGAAGATTAATATTTCAGATCAAAATTACAAGTTTGTTTTCTTGAAAATCAGATATTGGAGGAGTTGGTAGCAGTTCATCTCATTAAACAACTCTTATCATCACATTCATCAATTTAATAATTAATTCAAATTGTACACATTTTTCTAACTCCTGCCGTCTTTCAAAACAGACGAAGTAATATCTAAGCATTTTAAGCCTAACAAATATTAGTCAGTTTAATAATATTATTTTAACCTTTCAGCATTTTAACAGCAAACAACTACTAGAACAAAAAAAAAAAAAAAAACCTTGACTTTGGTTACCCTTGCATCCCTTCAGAAATGCTTCTGTTAAATAATTTCTTTGTAGTAGATACTTCAAAGCATCACAAATTACAGAGTGACATAATTTTGTCATGATTATTTTTTTTCTTTTATAATAAATGAATGTTGATATAGACATGCAAACGTGGTATTATCTGTGTTTGTCTGATTAAATTTAAATGAGTGAATGTGATGGTGTATGAAACTATTTACAAATAAGAAGTATGTACTTTGTGGTACAATTGTTGACGTAACACAAATTTATAGTTGGTTAGGTTTATACACGTAAGGCTTTATTTTATTTTTCTTTTCAAAAATAAAATAATTGTATTGTAATGTATCACATAATGTTTGATGTACTCACCTAAAACAATCATGTAGATAAATTCTTCTATCCCTCTCAATCATAATGCATGTTTACCAATAGTGTTTGGATCACTCTCACGGTGGTGTAATTAGAGGTTTGATACTTTAAATTTGAATCCTATACACAATTATGTGCATGATGTTATGTATTTCAAATATACAACAATTTATTTGGAAAAATATATAATATAATGTACTATATAATCATTTGGTCAGTCACACGCCAGATGGTCACCGTTAGGAACGAACGGTCAAAGAATCAAACTAATCAGTCAGTAATCAAGACAATTAACCTTAATGTTGACCAACTTAGAAGTAAAGTGTCCCAATTGGATTGTAATTAGATCGTTCCTAATCAGAAGTTCACACTAGTAAAAAGTTTGGATTTTGACGCCCATTATACGCCTCGGTTATACGAAAACCGAAGCGTATAACGTTATATACGTCAGCCCTTATCCAAACCGTTTTAGAACACACTTATTGCATCGGTTCCCCGAAACCCGTGGCCTATACAAGCTACTGCCTCGGTCCAATTCACAACCGAAGCCTATAAGCCTAGTCTGATTAGACTGCACACTGACAAAAAGTCTGACCACTAGCTACTGCTTCGGTTCGCCAAGAACCCGAAGCCTAAACAGCACCTATTGCATCGGTTAATTTGAAACCGGTGCCTAAAGGGTACCTTACTGCTGCGGTTGGCTTGCAAGCCGAGGCCATAACCACCTGCTCCTGCACGCGCCTGTTCAACCGCTACCTTATTGCCTCGGTTGGCTTTCAAACCGAGGCCATAACCACCTGCTCCTGTCCAACTGCAGCTTCGCGCCTAACTGCTGGAACGTGTAGGGCTTCGGTTAAGAAGAGAACCGAGGTCGATGCCTCACATATTCTACACCGTAGATGCTTTTAACCGAGGCAATATGGGTAGATGACTTCGGGTCTAGAGGGAACCGAGGTAGTATCCCAAATTCATATTTTCCAATCCCGACAGCTTCTTCTTCTTCCTCGTACCTGTTTTTTCTTCACTTTCCTCGCCGCAGAACTTCCATTGGCTCTCCTTGACTCGCCTCCCTTCGCCTTGGTGCCTCGCCGGTGTGCCTCCGCCACTACTGCTGCCAGTGCTCGTGCATTCAGTGCTGCTCGTCCTCGTTGGCCGCGCCTCCGCCCTTCACCTACGCGCCACCGTTGGCCTGCCGGTGTTTCCTCCGCCACTGCTGCTTCCATTGGTACGGCGCCGGTCTCCGCCACTGCTGCTGCCAGTGCTCTCGCCTGCCGGTGCTTCCTCCGCCACTGCTGCCTCCGCCGGTACTGCCTCCGCCGGTACTGCCTCCAACGCTGTTTCATTCTTCCTGTCTACATTGAGGTTAGTTGATTGTGTTTTTACTGATAATAATTGTTGTTTCTTGCTCTGATAATAATTGTTGTTTCTGGAGGAGAATCAAATTGTATGTATTGGTTGAATTGATTTTTTTAATTTTGTTGGATCAAGCTCATGTAGAACTACTTTAAGGATTGTCTAGAAATGTGAAAATCTGGATTAAAAAACTACCGAAAACCTGATCAGCAAGCAGATATCAAAACAGAAATTAATTATTTTTTATAAGACTACTTGATTGAGGATGAGATTTTTCCTAATTGCAACTATGAAATTCCAATAACAGTTCAAACAGAACGCAACTCAGACAAGTAAACTTTTGGCCAAAGGATAAATAATACGAATATATCAGCTTACACTGGTGGAAGATCAGCATCTGAGGTAGATTCACTAAGCATGTGCTCCATCTCTTGTATATTCTGTTTCAGTTGGCGAGACAATTTATCTTTTGCTGGGAGTTTTGCAATGCTAGGATAATAAGCTCTAGTCACAAATAGTTGGTCTTTCAATTTCTTAATCAGAGTCTCTTTCATTTCTTGTCTATGTTCTTGTTGCCATAGGCAATAACTACCAAATGTGATCTGACACGAATTTCTGTCTTCATTGGTAGAGCTTGTTTTTGGGTGGGTGGCCTGTTCAATATGATCACTGCTAGGATTCTGTTGCAGAACTTAATCGGTGTAAGTTCTTATATGAATGACAATATATAAAATAACTTACAAAAAACTTAGCTGAGCAATCTGATCAACTAATAATCATTGGAAGATATAGTTTCAACATGGTGCGAGCAAAGCATTCACTTTCCATCATGACCTTTCCTCCCTTCCATTGAGCAGAATAGATTTCCCCCACATCTGAAACTCTTTCTTGTATGCCATCATGCCTTTCTCATCAAATATTTTCCCTTTTACAATCTTCTTCCCATAACAGCTGCAAGAAGACCCTGTCTATGTTTTCTGCTTCTGGTTTTACTACTTAAGGTAGTGTTAGATGGCATGACTTTCTCCATATTATCTTAGGTCTTAGTATGCTATAATGTTATTGGATCAGCATCGTACCAGACACACTAGATAGTATAATTGGGACCTGGATCAATATTATGAAGTGAACTATTGAGTGCTATTAGTTGGTTAATGTGTTAAATAGAAGTTTCAACCAATTACAGTAATATATGCGTACATTTGAGGTTGGAGGTGATTGCAGAACATCATTAGGTGGCACCTTAGAACCTGAAAATCATTAAGATTAAAAGCATAAAAAGGAGGGAAATGAGATACAAGAAGGTATCATGGGATGTGGGTAGTCTTATCAATGGCAGTAGAACAACCTCTTTGTTTACGATATTGAAGGAGACTCGAGGAAGGAATTAATAACACTAAATGCATAATAATTCTTCTAATTCTGTGGACATCCAAAAATGAGTGCCTCACCATCTGGGTAATCCTTTGATTCTTCTATGTTGAGTATACGTCAGATAAAAAAGTCACACACTAAATCCTTATTCAGACATAAAGACACCATATAAAATTTAAAATTTAAATCCCCATAATAAAGAAAATAGAAAATGAACTTGTTTTGATCTTTTGACAAGAAGTAAAAAAGTCACCAGGTCACTGGGTATAACCCATCAACCATTAGGACCTATCTAGGAAGGAGTCGACTATAGCTGTCTGGAATAACACATAAGAAAAGACGCAACAAAAGAAAATTAAAAAATACAGATTACAAAGAGAAGAGCATTCTCTTGCTATATTACTGAATCTCATAATCATATTAGGAATGCATGTTCAATAATACATACTATTTATACACGCAGTAGTCTAGTATTATCATTTATATCAGATTAAATTATATGCATTATGTCTACTAAGTCTATGAGATAATAATATGTAAATTAAATTATTGCAAGTTAAGTCTTTCGTTATCAAATAATCATAAAAATAGAAAGGTAGCTGCACTAACATCCGTGGTTCCAGCCACTGGTTATGGAAATCCAAAGACAGCACAGTATCATAACACAAAATATATCAAAATCACAACCTTAATTGTAATTGTTAGAAAGGAAGGGAGAATTCTTAGAACCCAACGTTTGACAGAGCAATGATAGCATAAAGTAAACTGAAGTGTGGTCTGCAAATAACTAAGATATTGGGTTTGCTTGGAAAATCTTCAATATAAAGATTTTTAGGACAGAAAAAAAAAGAAAGAAAAATCAAATTAGCTTTTCCATAAATTAAAATTAGTTTATGTACAAGCTCAATTGTAGAAGATATTTAACTTAGCTTTTCCATAAATTAAAATTATACGGTGTTCACTTTTGGACAAGAAAGAAAGATAATGTATGTTAAAATTTTAAGTTAAATATAAAATAAATATAATTATTTAGAATTATTAAGTTGGTATTTTTTGTTTAGTGAGTGTCAAAATATATAACCACCCTTAAAAAGATAATATAAAAGAGAAACGTGTTTCCTTAAATAATAATGTGAGTGATTGTTTATAATCAAACAGTATAATTATTTTGTTTTTAAAATTTATTATTACTTTTATAGTGACAACGTGTTTCATTTTAGTTTTTTTAATGCTACATTCAAGTATAACGATAAGCAACTTTGGTTGAATATACTGTTTGGTTGAATATATTACATGTTCCGTATGTAATTATTTGTTTGCTTGAATATATATTGTTGTTGTGAATTAGCCTTAGTTTCCCGTTTGAGATTCAATACAAAAATTATTTACTATCTCCAGATTTTTTGAACAAACATACTTTTTACAAATGAAAATAGAGGAGATGGTAATAATAATTTACAGTATTGAATCTTGAATTGTCCGGTTGGACAGTTTAAGAAGAGTAATAACTTTTTCATAGTTTATTATAACATATCAATTTTAATATACATTTCTTAAATTTCACGAAAATTTGTCGGTGTGTTTTGTATTGATCTTCGGGTGCATATTTGATTGTGATTTATAATCACTTTCATTTCGTGTAACCTGAAGACCAATGCGAAATGCTGGCAAAATTTCGTGAAATATGAGATATGTTGTTTAAAATTGATATGTTTAATAAACTAAAAAAAGTGAATCTTCTTGAATGGGATAGGGTCACACCTTGAATACAAACACGATCAAAGTGATCATTCAAGATGATTGAAATTGTGTAAACAATTTCAGTAAAGATGCGTACGGATAGAGGGTGGATTAATTTACCACGCATCAGCACTGAGTACGAGAGAGGGGTAGAAGAATTTATAGAGTTTGCGCAACGTAATGCGAGTACAAGTGATGATAATGAAGTGAAGTTCAGATGTCCATGTGTGAACTGTTTGAATGGGAGGAAGTTGAACGCAAGTGATATTAGGGAACATCTTATCTGTGATGGTTTCATACGAAGTTATACAACATGGATATGGCATGGCGAATTAACAGACTTTCCAACTGTCTCTCAAACTGAAAATGTTTATGATTCCACAATGGATATGGAAGATCAAGCAGAAGAAGACAACTTAGAGGACATGATCCGCGATGTTGGTGCAGAAGCTTTTGCCCAAGCACATGTGTATGAAACGATGTCCACTGATGCGGAGACTCCTTTGTATGCGGGTTCAACTAAGTTCACACGGTTGTCAGCGGTGTTAAGGCTCATGAATTTAAAGGCGAGCAATGGATGGAGTGATAAGAGTTTTACAGAATTGTTGTCGTTGTTGAATGAAATGCTGCCAGATGGAAATACGTTACCCAATCGTAATTATGATGCAAAAAAAATTCTTTGTCCGATGGGTATGGAATATAAACGGATACATGCATGTCCGAATGATTGCATATTATATAGGAATGAGAATGAAGTTTTGATAAAGTGTCCAAAGTGTGGGTTATCACGATACAAGTCAAAAAACAACGGTGAAGATGATGGTCACACAGAAAAGAATGGTTCTGCTTTGAAAGTAGTTTGGTACCTTCCACTAGTTGCCAGACTTAAGCGTTTGTTCGCGAATCCCAAAGACGCTAAAAACCTAAGATGGCATGCAGATGAGAGAACAACTGATGGGCTGCTTCGTCATCCAGCTGATTCAAAGCAATGGAAAATTATTGATCAAGAATTCCCCCAATTTGGTGAAGAATGTAGAAATCTTAGGTTTGGCTTAGCTACTGATGGAATGAATCCATTTGGTAATTTAAGTACCAATCACAGTTGTTGGCCCGTTATACTGATAATTTACAACTTATCTCCTGGATTGTGCATGAAAAGAAAGTACATGATGTTGTCAATGTTGATATCTGGTCCAAAGCAGCCTGGAAATGACATCGATGTTTATCTAAGGCCACTAGTTGAAGACTTGAAGTTGTTGTGGGTTGATGGGGTTGAAATATTTGATGCCTTTGCTTCAGAAACTTTCATGATGCATGCCATGTTATTTTGCACCATTAATGACTTCCCAGCTTACGGTAATTTGTCGGGGTACAGTGTGAAGGGTCATAAAGCATGTCCTATATGTGAAGAAAACACTGCAGCTCAACAATTAAAACACGGAAGGAAGACAGTGTATATGCGTCATCGGCGATTTTTACAATCTAATCATCCATATCGAAGGTTAAAGAAAGCATTCAATGGAGAACAAGAGAAAGACAATGCACCCATTCCACTTACTGGACTTGAAGTTGCTGAGAAAGTTAATAAAGTACATCATATATTTGGGAAAACGTCGAAGAAGTCTTCTGTAACGACCCCTTGGAAGAAGAAATCAATATTCTTTGATCTTCCATATTGGTCAAAGTTAGATGTTAGACATTGCATAGATGTCATGCATGTTGAGAAAAATGTCTGTGATAGTTTGATTGGTACACTACTAAACATCCAGGGAAAAACAAAAGATGGAGTGAATGCGCGTTTGGATTTGGTTGACATGAAGATCCGAGAAGAGTTGGCACCAAGAGAGATTGGTAAACGTACTTATTTGCCCCCTGCATGTTACACAATGTCCAAACAAGAGAAGATAAGTTTTTGTCTTTGTTTAAAGAGTATCAAGGTACCACAAGGATACTCTTCAAATTTCAAGAGCTTAGTGTCAATGCAGGACTTAAAGCTTGTTGGACTGAAGTCTCACGATTGCCACGTCTTAATGCAACAGTTGTTACCAGTGGCAATTCGTGGAATTTTGCCCAAAAAAGTTAGGCTGACCATAACTCGATTGTGCTCATTTTTCTCGTCAATTTGTAGTAAAGTCATCGATCCTACAAAGTTAGATGAACTTCAAAGCGAAATTATCATCATCTTGTGTCAACTAGAAATGTTTTTCCCTCCATCCTTTTTTGACATCATGGTGCATTTACTTGTTCATTTGATCAGAGAAATAAAGTTGTGTGGACCAGTATACTTAAGATGGATGTATCCTATTGAGCGTTATATGAAGATTTTGAAACGGTACGTCAAAAATCAATATCGTCCAGAAGGTTCGATGATTGAAAGATATATTGCTGAAGAAAGTATTGAGTTTTGTTCTGAGTATATGACTAAAGCAAATCCGATAGGAGTCCCTCGGACATCATGGTTGAGTAGATATTCTACAAGTAAAAGCATCCGAGGTGTGAATGTGGTGACGAAAAGTCGTGAAGAATTGATGCAAGCACATTTGTACATATTAAACAACACAGATGAAGTGATCCCATTTTTGGAAGCACACAAAGCCGTTGTAAGGGACAACTATCCACGACAATCAGAGAAATGGCAGTTGATGGAGCATAACAGAACATTCTTGTCCTGGTTCAAATCTGAAGTTTCGAAAGAATCACGGTCCTCTGAGACTTTGTTGTGGTTAGCAAATGGCTTGAAGTTTGATGTTGTATGTTGTACAGGCTACGAAATTAATAATTGCACATTTTATACAAAGACTTTGGATGATAAAAGCACAGTACAAAATAGTGGCGTCAGTCTAGAAGCTGAGTCACTACAGTTTTCAACATCCAAAGATCAAAATCCTATAGTTGGATCCATGAGATACTATGGTAGAATTGAAGAGATATTTGAAGTTGATTACACTAAGTTTTCCGTTGCACTCTTCAAATGTAAGTGGGTAGACAATAAGAGTGGTGTCAAAATAGATGAATCTGGTATGACACTTGTTGATTTTCGAAAGGTTGGTTATAGAGACGAACCGTTCATCATGGCATATCAAGCAAGTCAGGTTTTTTATGTCAAAGATCCTGCGTCTGACCATTGGTATGTTGCTCTCCAAGGAAAAAGGCAAATTGAAGATAAAGAAGAGAATATAAGTAATCTTCATATCGCTGACAGCCATCCATTTAAACGACAATAAATTTGGATGACGACCCTCTAATTGATGACATACAAGCAATACGAGAAGATCACAATGAGGGAATATATATATGACCAATCCATATGATTATGTATGAATTTCATGTTTGTGTAAATATTTATGGCAATTGTTAAATAATATGTTATTTTATAAGTGCTTTATTTATATATCATCTTATTTATTGTGACAGATATATGGCTGAGTCACCTCATTCATCAGGCGATGAAGTCCCCACCACTTCTAGACGGACGAGAGGAGCAACGAGGTTACGACAGCTTATACTTAGAAGAAATGCAGGTGAGAGGACACCTATCATTATTGACGTGGTCACTGGAGTTGCATCTGGCCCAAATGCAGATGTATTTAGGTCTTACCTTGGAGTATTGGCACGTGATCGTATCTCTATACTTACTCCATCCTTTGACCATGTTTCTGAGGCTGATCGGAATCTCATCTGGCAAGATCTATTGGTAAGTTAAGCAATATTGCTCCATCTTCTATATTCATTATATTGATAAATCTGTATTGATATAAGATTATTACTTTCTTTGTTGCAGATAACATTTGATATGCCAAACATCGAGAGCTTAAGGAATAAGTGTTTATCTGCAATTGCAGAAAGATTTCGAGGGTTTAAGACAAAATTGACGTCTAGATATATATTTGGACCAAAAAGTAATGAAAATCCATGTTCCAAATATTCAGCAATTGACGAAGCAACATGGCGTCAGTTTGTAGAGCTTCGTTCATCTGAGGCGTGGCAGGTAAGTACAGTAAAATCATTCAATTCATCATTCATAGTTCTATATTATGACAATTGTTTCATATTGTCACAGGAAAAAAGGTCAAAAGCACAGGGAATAAGCGCTCAGAATAAAAATCCACACATACTGTCTCGTGGTGGATATAGGAAGCTTGAAGAAAAAATAATGAAGCAGAAGTCAGATAGCAGACTTCCACTTTCTGAGGGTTGTGACCCTCCTCCTCCTCCTTCACCACCATCTCGGCACGAGAAGTGGAAGTTAGCCCGTATAAGACCATCGGGCTCCTACACTTCCGAGTCTGCCAGAGAAATATCTGAAAGAATTGTAAGATGTCATTCCTTATATTTTTACATTAATTTTGTTATATATATTACATAGATTTTTCTAATGATTTTGAACTTTTGTTATGTGACAGGACTCCTTGGTTGAGCAGAGCTCCCAAGGTCAATTCACACAAGAAGGTCGTCAAGATATTCTTGCCACAGCTATTGGACGACCTGAGCACCCAGGACGAGTGCGTGGTGCTGGGACTGGCATAGGCATACGACAGTTTTTTGGGTCTTCCTCGCGTCCATATTCATACGAAAAGATGAAGGAGGAAATAAGAAAAGAGATGACGCAGGAGATCACAAAGAAGGTTCGAGCAGAGTTGTATGATGAAGTTGCTGATATGGTTGCGCGCCAGTTCCAGCAGCATTATGAGGATTATGGCAATCGTCCTCCGCCATCTCCTGTAGTGGAACATGTTGTGCCCCCTACAGGTAAACTTATTTATTTATTTTTGGTAACTAATTTACTTTTTGCATAACCTAACATTTAATTTGACAGGTAGAAGCGGTAAAGGAAGTTGTTCAGCTTCCGGTGCCCCAGGTGACGACATGGATGAAACTCGTCCATGTCAGTTATTTATTCTTTCTGATACTGGGACCGTGCTAGTGGCTCGTGGTACAGTTTATGAGACAGCCACTTTAGTGCATGGTGTACAACTTTCAGAAGATGAGGTCAAGGTCACGGTGGATGAAGTTGTCATAGCGGATGCTGTTCTTCCTGTGCCTACAGATGAGTTCTTCACTGTGGAAGAAGCATTTAAGTCCTTTGTCGCCTGGCCTAGACATTTGGTTGGTGATGTATCTAATCCCCCGGTAAACACTTGTACTATATACTTCTCAATTTTAATATTTACTTCTAATTGACGTTATAACATAACCATTTTTGCATTTAACAGCAGATAGGTAAAGAGGGAAGTCCTCCACCGAAGAAGACTCATTTATCTGAGGATGACCCTCTTGGTGCGTTAGACGAGCTCGCTAAAATCATTTCAAATGTGCCGATGAATGTACACTGGGATTCTACTACATTTGGAAGAGAAACTCAGATCCCATTGTACTTGCATCATCAAGATGTTAGGGAGCTTGCGTCGGGTAGAGAAGAAATTAATATTACACTCATTCAGCTGTGGATGATGTAAGTTTATGAAAACTTTTTTATACAATTCTATTTTATCAACTTACTTATATCATATTATTTCTTCATTTTAGGTATATGTCTGATGTTAGTAACAAGAAGGGGTTCAACGATGTATATGGGTTCATTGACCCCTCTATGACTCATGAAAGAAATAAATTTGATGATATCCAGACATCATCAGCACCTGTTTTGGAATGGGGAAGGAGATATATTTTCTCCCTTATATACATGGGTAAGTGAAGTTTGTTAACTTCAACACATTCATTTATTAATTTTGGTATATGATTCATAAGTTATTACCAATTTCAGGTGTCATTGGCAGCTACTTGTGATCTCCATACCGGAGAACACTGCTGTCTGGTTTTGTTCATTGCAGAAGTCTCCTCCCAGCTCTCTTAGACATGTAGTAGATTGGTAAGAATCTCAATGTTTCTACTTTTTTTATATATAAGTATGCTAAAGGAATTGCTTTTAATAGTTCCCTTGCAACACATATGATGTTATCTGGGAGATCTACTGCTACAGCTAAAAAGCTTGCATGGGTTGCCCTTAAGGTTTGGTATTTTAGTCCATACTCATTTACATTTGGTTCCATTCAATTGATGTTACTTAACATTTTATAATTATGATGATATATTGTAGTGTAATATACAAACGGGGTCATATGAATGTGGTTACTACGTCATGTTTTGGATGATGACCATTATTCGTGCACATTACACCAGTGGATGGGAAACGGTATTATTTAGGTTTCAATTTTATTTTCCCTATAGTTTAGATTTCAAATACACTAAGTTAAATCATTGTATTTTATGCAGAAATTCAATAGGACTGCTCCAATTCCGGAGAAGTCACTTCAACTTGTGAGGAAAGCACTGGCTAAATATGTAATTCATTTATATAATAGTATATACTAGATATTAAGATATACTAAGTTCTAAGTTTATGTTTCTAAGTTGTTTGATGTTTTTCTACATTATTATTAGTTTAACATTGTACATTCAGTTTTATTTATGCTTCAAACTTGATTTAGGATTATAATTTGATTGATTTATGCTTATAAGAAGTTGATTTATGATTCAATTGAATGTATTTATGTTTTATTATAATTTTCATTCAAAATATACGTTTCTGGATTATTCTCGACTGTTCTGGCTGTAAATATATATGCAGGTCTGTTTCTGTTGTTGGGAATGTCGCAGAAACAGACCTCATTTTAAAAAAAAAAACAGTGATATATGCCTCGGTTGGTGTCACAACCGAGGTAGAAAGCCATTTATGCCTCGGTTATAACCACAATCGAGGCCGAAAGTACTGCGTAAAAAAAAAAAAAGAACTCTACTGCCTCGGTTCAGAGTACAACCGAGGCAGTAGAGTGAAGAAAAAGACCTCTACTGCCTCGGTTCAGACCACAACCGAAGCAGTAGGTGAACATACGGCCTCGGTTGTAGATGAACCGATGCCAAATCACCTCTCTTTATGCCTCGGTTCAAACCGAGGCCAAAAGTGGTACACTTTTTGCCTCGTCTGCATATGCCTCTGTTCGAGAACCGGTGCCTATAATGAAAAACAACCGCTGTCTTTTCTCCTGCTTGTACTAGTGTCACCCTAAAATTTATAAATATAGGTTTGAGGTAAGGAGGAGGTGATATGCATTTACTGCATCATTAATACTTGAACTACTAAACATTGAGTTGACTTTGACATCAAAGTGTCTTCTACAAGTACCCTCTGAATGGTTTGGATGAGCAGTTATGAGAGGACTTGGATTTGAAGACAACTTTTGGACCCTTGGACAACTTACTTGACGTTGGACCATTGAACTTGACCCTACACCCCGAAATATTTTGAGGCCCACTGTAGGATCGAGTATTCAACAACCAACAAACCCTATGATGATTACACTAGTACAAGCAGGAGAAAAGACAGCGGTTGTTTTTCATTATAGGCACCGGTTCTCGAACAGAGGCATATGCAGACGAGGCAAAAAGTGTACCACTTTTGGCCTCGGTTTGAACCGAGGCATAAAGAGAGGTGATTTGGCATCGGTTCATCTACAACCGAGGCCGTATGTTCACCTACTGCTTCGGTTGTGGTCTGAACCGAGGCAGTAGAGGTCTTTTTCTTCACTCTACTGCCTCGGTTGTACTCTGAACCGAGGCAGTAGAGTTCTTTTTTTTTTTTACGCAGTACTTTCGGCCTCGTTGTGGTTATAACCGAGGCATAAATGCTTTTCTACCTCGGTTGTGACACCAACCGAGGCATATATCACTGTTTTTTTTTTAAAATGAGGTCTGTTTCTGCGACATTCCCAACAACAGAAACAGACCTGCATATATATTTACAGCCAGAACAGTCGAGAATAATCCAGAAACGTATATTTTGAATGAAAATTATAATAAAACATAAATACATTCAATTGAATCATAAATCAACTTCTTATAAGCATAAATCAATCAAATTATAATCCTAAATCAAGTTTGAAGCATAAATAAAACTGAATGTACAATGTTAAACTAATAATAATGTAGAAAAACATCAAACAACTTAGAAACATAAACTTAGAACTTAGTATATCTTAATATCTAGTATATACTATTATATAAATGAATTACATATTTAGCCAGTGCTTTCCTCACAAGTTGAAGTGACTTCTCCGGAATTGGAGCAGTCCTATTGAATTTCTGCATAAAATACAATGATTTAACTTAGTGTATTTGAAATCTAAACTATAGGGAAAATAAAATTGAAACCTAAATAATACCGTTTCCCATCCACTGGTGTAATGTGCACGAATAATGGTCATCATCCAAAACATGACGTAGTAACCACATTCATATGACCCCGTTTGTATATTACACTACAATATATCATCATAATTATAAAATGTTAAGTAACATCAATTGAATGGAACCAAATGTAAATGAGTATGGACTAAAATACCAAACCTTAAGGGCAACCCATGCAAGCTTTTTAGCTGTAGCAGTAGATCTCCCAGATAACATCATATGTGTTGCAAGGGAACTATTAAAAGCAATTCCTTTAGCATACATTTATATATAAAAAAAGTAGAAACATTGAGATTCTTACCAATCTACTACATGTCTAAGAGAGCTGGGAGGAGACTTCTGCAATGAACAAAACCAGACAGCAGTGTTCTCCGGTATGGAGATCACAAGTAGCTGCCAATGACACCTGAAATTGGTAATAACTTATGAATCATATACCAAAATTAATAAATGAATGTGTTGAAGTTAACAAACTTCACTTACCCATGTATATAAGGGAGAAAATATATCTCCTTCCCCATTCCAAAACAGGTGCTGATGTATGTCTGGATATCATCAAATTTATTTCTTTCATGAGTCATAGAGGGGTCAATGAACCCATATACATCGTTGAACCCCTTCTTGTTACTAACATCAGACATATACCTAAAATGAAGAAATAATATGATATAAGTAAGTTGATAAAATAGAATTGTATAAAAAAGTTTTCATAAACTTACATCATCCACAGCTGAATGAGTGTAATATTAATTTCTTCTCTACCCGACGCAAGCTCCCTAACATCTTGATGATGCAAGTACAATGGGATCTGAGTTTCTCTTCCAAATGTAGTAGAATCCCAGTGTACATTCATCGGCACATTTGAAATGATTTTAGCGAGCTCGTCTAACGCACCAAGAGGGTCATCCTCAGATAAATGAGTCTTCTTCGGTGGAGGACTTCCCTCTTTACCTATCTGCTGTTAAATGCAAAAATGGTTATGTTATAACGTCAATTAGAAGTAAATATTAAAATTGAGAAGTATATAGTACAAGTGTTTACCGGGGGATTAGATACATCACCAACCAAATGTCTAGGCCAGGCGACAAAGGACTTAAATGCTTCTTCCACAGTGAAGAACTCATCTGTAGGCACAGGAAGAACGCATCCGCTATGACAACTTCATCCACCGTGACCTTGACCTCATCTTCTGAAAGTTGTACACCATGCACTAAAGTGGCTGTCTCATAAACTGTACCACGAGCCACTAGCACGGTCCCAGTATCAGAAAGAATAAATAACTGACATGGACGAGTTTCATCCATGTCGTCACCTGGGGCACCGGAAGCTGAACAACTTCCTTTACCGCTTCTACCTGTCAAATTAAATGTTAGGTTATGCAAAAAGTAAATTAGTTACCAAAAATAAATAAATAAGTTTACCTGTAGGGGGCACAACATGTTCCACTACAGGAGATGGCGGAGGACGATTGCCATAATCCTCATAATGCTGCTGGAACTGGCGCGCAACCATATCAGCAACTTCATCATACAACTCTGCTCGAACCTTCTTTGTGATCTCCTGCGTCATCTCTTTTCTTATTTCCTCCTTCATCTTTTCGTAGTGAATATGGACGCGAGGAAGACCCAAAAACTGTCGTATGCCTATGCCAGTCCCAGCACCACGCACTCGTCCTGGGTGCTCAGGTCGTCCAATAGCTGTGGCAAGAATATCTTGACGACCTTCTTGTGTGAATTGACCTTGGGAGCTCTGCTCAACCAAGGAGTCCTGTCACATAACAAAAGTTCAAAATCATTAGAAAAATCTATGTAATATATATAACAAAATTAATGTAAAAATATAAGGAATGACATCTTACAATTCTTTCAGATATTTCTCTGGCAGACTCGGAAGTGTAGGAGCCCGATGGTCTTATACGGGCTAACTTCCACTTCTCGTGCCGAGATGGTGGTGAAGGAGGAGGAGGAGGGTCACAACCCTCAGAAAGTGGAAGTCTGCTATCTGACTTCTGCTTCATTATTTTTTCTTCAAGCTTCCTATATCCACCACGAGACAGTATGTGTGGATTTTTATTCTGAGCGCTTATTCCCTGTGCTTTTGACCTTTTTTCCTGTGACAATATGAAACAATTGTCATAATATAGAACTATGAATGATGAATTGAATGATTTTACTGTACTTACCTGCCACGCCTCAGATGAACGAAGCTCTACAAACTGACGCCATGTTGCTTCGTCAATTGCTGAATATTTGGAACATGGATTTTCATTACTTTTTGGTCCAAATATATATCTAGACGTCAATTTTGTCTTAAACCCTCGAAATCTTTCTGCAATTGCAGATAAACACTTATTCCTTAAGCTCTCGATGTTTGGCATATCAAATGTTATCTGCAACAAAGAAAGTAATAATCTTATATCAATACAGATTTATCAATATAATGAATATAGAAGATGGAGCAATATTGCTTAACTTACCAATAGATCTTGCCAGATGAGATTCCGATCAGCCTCAGAAACATGGTCAAAGGATGGAGTAAGTATAGAGATACGATCACGTGCCAATACTCCAAGGTAAGACCTAAATACATCTGCATTTGGGCCAGATGCAACTCCAGTGACCACGTCAATAATGATAGGTGTCCTCTCACCTGCATTTCTTCTAAGTATAAGCTGTCGTAACCTCGTTGCTCCTCTCGTCCGTCTAGAAGTGGTGGGGACTTCATCGCCTGATGAATGAGGTGACTCAGCCATATATCTGTCACAATAAATAAGATGATATATAAATAAAGCACTTATAAAATAACATATTATTTAACAATTGCCATAAATATTTACACAAACATGAAATTCATACATAATCATATGGATTGGTCATATATATATTCCCTCATTGTGATCTTCTCGTATTGCTTGTATGTCATCAATTAGAGGGTCGTCATCCAAATTTATTGTCGTTTTAAATGGATGGCTGTCAGCGATATGAAGATTACTTATATTCTCTTCTTTATCTTCAATTTGCCTTTTTCCTTGGAGAGCAACATACCAATGGTCAGACGCAGGATCTTTGACATAAAAAACCTGACTTGCTTGATATGCCATGATGAACGGTTCGTCTCTATAACCAACCTTTCGAAAATCAACAAGTGTCATACCAGATTCATCTATTTTGACACCACTCTTATTGTCTACCCACTTACATTTGAAGAGTGCAACGGAAAACTTAGTGTAATCAACTTCAAATATCTCTTCAATTCTACCATAGTATCTCATGGATCCAACTATAGGATTTTGATCTTTGGATGTTGAAAACTGTAGTGACTCAGCTTCTAGACTGACGCCACTATTTTGTACTGTGCTTTTATCATCCAAAGTCTTTGTATAAAATGTGCAATTATTAATTTCGTAGCCTGTACAACATACAACATCAAACTTCAAGCCATTTGCTAACCACAACAAAGTCTCAGAGGACCGTGATTCTTTCGAAACTTCAGATTTGAACCAGGACAAGAATGTTCTGTTATGCTCCATCAACTGCCATTTCTCTGATTGTCGTGGATAGTTGTCCCTTACAACGGCTTTGTGTGCTTCCAAAAATGGGATCACTTCATCTGTGTTGTTTAATATGTACAAATGTGCTTGCATCAATTCTTCACGACTTTTCGTCACCACATTCACACCTCGGATGCTTTTACTTGTAGAATATCTACTCAACCATGATGTCCGAGGGACTCCTATCGGATTTGCTTTAGTCATATACTCAGAACAAAACTCAATACTTTCTTCAGCAATATATCTTTCAATCATCGAACCTTCTGGACGATATTGATTTTTGACGTACCGTTTCAAAATCTTCATATAACGCTCAATAGGATACATCCATCTTAAGTATACTGGTCCACACAACTTTATTTCTCTGATCAAATGAACAAGTAAATGCACCATGATGTCAAAAAAGGATGGAGGGAAAAACATTTCTAGTTGACACAAGATGATGATAATTTCGCTTTGAAGTTCATCTAACTTTGTAGGATCGATGACTTTACTACAAATTGACGAGAAAAATGAGCACAATCGAGTTATGGTCAGCCTAACTTTTTTGGGCAAAATTCCACGAATTGCCACTGGTAACAACTGTTGCATTAAGACGTGGCAATCGTGAGACTTCAGTCCAACAAGCTTTAAGTCCTGCATTGACACTAAGCTCTTGAAATTTGAAGAGTATCCTTGTGGTACCTTGATACTCTTTAAACAAAGACAAAAACTTATCTTCTCTTGTTTGGACATTGTGTAACATGCAGGGGGCAAATAAGTACGTTTACCAATCTCTCTTGGTGCCAACTCTTCTCGGATCTTCATGTCAACCAAATCCAAACGCGCATTCACTCCATCTTTTGTTTTTCCCTGGATGTTTAGTAGTGTACCAATCAAACTATCACAGACATTTTTCTCAACATGCATGACATCTATGCAATGTCTAACATCTAACTTTGACCAATATGGAAGATCAAAGAATATTGATTTCTTCTTCCAAGGGGTCGTTACAGAAGACTTCTTCGACGTTTTCCCAAATATATGATGTACTTTATTAACTTTCTCAGCAACTTCAAGTCCAGTAAGTGGAATGGGTGCATTGTCTTTCTCTTGTTCTCCATTGAATGCTTTCTTTAACCTTCGATATGGATGATTAGATTGTAAAAATCGCCGATGACGCATATACACTGTCTTCCTTCCGTGTTTTAATTGTTGAGCTGCAGTGTTTTCTTCACATATAGGACATGCTTTATGACCCTTCACACTGTACCCCGACAAATTACCGTAAGCTGGGAAGTCATTAATGGTGCAAAATAACATGGCATGCATCATGAAAGTTTCTGAAGCAAAGGCATCAAATATTTCAACCCCATCAACCCACAACAACTTCAAGTCTTCAACTAGTGGCCTTAGATAAACATCGATGTCATTTCCAGGCTGCTTTGGACCAGATATCAACATTGACAACATCATGTACTTTCTTTTCATGCACAATCCAGGAGATAAGTTGTAAATTATCAGTATAACGGGCCAACAACTGTGATTGGTACTTAAATTACCAAATGGATTCATTCCATCAGTAGCTAAGCCAAACCTAAGATTTCTACATTCTTCACCAAATTGGGGGAATTCTTGATCAATAATTTTCCATTGCTTTGAATCAGCTGGATGACGAAGCAGCCCATCAGTTGTTCTCTCATCTACATGCCATCTTAGGTTTTTAGCGTCTTTGGGATTCGCGAACAAACGCTTAAGTCTGGCAACTAGTGGAAGGTACCAAACTACTTTCAAAGCAGAACCATTCTTTTCTGTGTGACCATCATCTTCACCGTTGTTTTTTGACTTGTATCGTGATAACCCACACTTTGGACACTTTATCAAAACTTCATTCTCATTCCTATATAATATGCAATCATTCGGACATGCATGTATCCGTTTATATTCCATACCCATCGGACAAAGAATTTTTTTTGCATCATAATTACGATTGGGTAACGTATTTCCATCTGGCAGCATTTCATTCAACAACGACAACAATTCTGTAAAACTCTTATCACTCCATCCATTGCTCGCCTTTAAATTCATGAGCCTTAACACCGCTGACAACCGTGTGAACTTAGTTGAACCCGCATACAAAGGAGTCTCCGCATCAGTGGACATCGTTTCATACACATGTGCTTGGGCAAAAGCTTCTGCACCAACATCGCGGATCATGTCCTCTAAGTTGTCTTCTTCTGCTTGATCTTCCATATCCATTGTGGAATCATAAACATTTTCAGTTTGAGAGACAGTTGGAAAGTCTGTTAATTCGCCATGCCATATCCATGTTGTATAACTTCGTATGAAACCATCACAGATAAGATGTTCCCTAATATCACTTGCGTTCAACTTCCTCCCATTCAAACAGTTCACACATGGACATCTGAACTTCACTTCATTATCATCACTTGTACTCGCATTACGTTGCGCAAACTCTATAAATTCTTCTACCCCTCTCTCGTACTCAGTGCTGATGCGTGGTAAATTAATCCACCCTCTATCCGTACGCATCTTTACTGAAATTGTTTACACAATTTCAATCATCTTGAATGATCACTTTGATCGTGTTTGTATTCAAGGTGTGACCCTATCCCATTCAAGAAGATTCACTTTTTTTAGTTTATTAAACATATCAATTTTAAACAACATATCTCATATTTCACGAAATTTTGCCAGCATTTCGCATTGGTCTTCAGGTTACACGAAATGAAAGTGATTATAAATCACAATCAAATATGCACCCGAAGATCAATACAAAACACACCGACAAATTTTCGTGAAATTTAAGAAATGTATATTAAAATTGATATGTTATAATAAACTATGAAAAAGTTATTACTCTTCTTAAACTGTCCAACCGGACAATTCAAGATTCAATACTGTAAATTATTATTACCATCTCCTCTATTTTCATTTGTAAAAAGTATGTTTGTTCAAAAAATCTGGAGATAGTAAATAATTTTTGTATTGAATCTCAAACGGGAAACTAAGGCTAATTCACAACAACAATATATATTCAAGCAAACAAATAATTACATACGGAACATGTAATATATTCAACCAAACAGTATATTCAACCAAAGTTGCTTATCGTTATACTTGAATGTAGCATTAAAAAAACTAAAATGAAACACGTTGTCACTATAAAAGTAATAATAAATTTTAAAAACAAAATAATTATACTGTTTGATTATAAACAATCACTCACATTATTATTTAAGGAAACACGTTTCTCTTTTATATTATCTTTTTAAGGGTGGTTATATATTTTGACACTCACTAAACAAAAAATACCAACTTAATAATTCTAAATAATTATATTTATTTTATATTTAACTTAAAATTTTAACATACATTATCTTTCTTTCTTGTCCAAAAGTGAACACCGTATAATTTTAATTTATGGAAAAGCTAAGTTAAATATCTTCTACAATTGAGCTTGTACATAAACTAATTTTAATTTATGGAAAAGCTAATTTGATTTTTCTTTCTTTTTTTTTCTGTCCTAAAAATCTTTATATTGAAGATTTTCCAAGCAAACCCAATATCTTAGTTATTTGCAGACCACACTTCAGTTTACTTTATGCTATCATTGCTCTGTCAAACGTTGGGTTCTAAGAATTCTCCCTTCCTTTCTAACAATTACAATTAAGGTTGTGATTTTGATATATTTTGTGTTATGATACTGTGCTGTCTTTGGATTTCCATAACCAGTGGCTGGAACCACGGATGTTAGTGCAGCTACCTTTCTATTTTTATGATTATTTGATAACGAAAGACTTAACTTGCAATAATTTAATTTACATATTATTATCTCATAGACTTAGTAGACATAATGCATATAATTTAATCTGATATAAATGATAATACTAGACTACTGCGTGTATAAATAGTATGTATTATTGAACATGCATTCCTAATATGATTATGAGATTCAGTAATATAGCAAGAGAATGCTCTTCTCTTTGTAATCTGTATTTTTTAATTTTCTTTTGTTGCGTCTTTTCTTATGTGTTATTCCAGACAGCTATAGTCGACTCCTTCCTAGATAGGTCCTAATGGTTGATGGGTTATACCCAGTGACCTGGTGACTTTTTTACTTCTTGTCAAAAGATCAAAACAAGTTCATTTTCTATTTTCTTTATTATGGGGATTTAAATTTTAAATTTTATATGGTGTCTTTATGTCTGAATAAGGATTTAGTGTGTGACTTTTTTATCTGACGTATACTCAACATAGAAGAATCAAAGGATTACCCAGATGGTGAGGCACTCATTTTTGGATGTCCACAGAATTAGAAGAATTATTATGCATTTAGTGTTATTAATTCCTTCCTCGAGTCTCCTTCAATATCGTAAACAAAGAGGTTGTTCTACTGCCATTGATAAGACTACCCACATCCCATGATACCTTCTTGTATCTCATTTCCCTCCTTTTTATGCTTTTAATCTTAATGATTTTCAGGTTCTAAGGTGCCACCTAATGATGTTCTGCAATCACCTCCAACCTCAAATGTACGCATATATTACTGTAATTGGTTGAAACTTCTATTTAACACATTAACCAACTAATAGCACTCAATAGTTCACTTCATAATATTGATCCAGGTCCCAATTATACTATCTAGTGTGTCTGGTACGATGCTGATCCAATAACATTATAGCATACTAAGACCTAAGATAATATGGAGAAAGTCATGCCATCTAACACTACCTTAAGTAGTAAAACCAGAAGCAGAAAACATAGACAGGGTCTTCTTGCAGCTGTTATGGGAAGAAGATTGTAAAAGGGAAAATATTTGATGAGAAAGGCATGATGGCATACAAGAAAGAGTTTCAGATGTGGGGGAAATCTATTCTGCTCAATGGAAGGGAGGAAAGGTCATGATGGAAAGTGAATGCTTTGCTCGCACCATGTTGAAACTATATCTTCCAATGATTATTAGTTGATCAGATTGCTCAGCTAAGTTTTTTGTAAGTTATTTTATATATTGTCATTCATATAAGAACTTACACCGATTAAGTTCTGCAACAGAATCCTAGCAGTGATCATATTGAACAGGCCACCCACCCAAAAACAAGCTCTACCAATGAAGACAGAAATTCGTGTCAGATCACATTTGGTAGTTATTGCCTATGGCAACAAGAACATAGACAAGAAATGAAAGAGACTCTGATTAAGAAATTGAAAGACCAACTATTTGTGACTAGAGCTTATTATCCTAGCATTGCAAAACTCCCAGCAAAAGATAAATTGTCTCGCCAACTGAAACAGAATATACAAGAGATGGAGCACATGCTTAGTGAATCTACCTCAGATGCTGATCTTCCACCAGTGTAAGCTGATATATTCGTATTATTTATCCTTTGGCCAAAAGTTTACTTGTCTGAGTTGCGTTCTGTTTGAACTGTTATTGGAATTTCATAGTTGCAATTAGGAAAAATCTCATCCTCAATCAAGTAGTCTTATAAAAAATAATTAATTTCTGTTTTGATATCTGCTTGCTGATCAGGTTTTCGGTAGTTTTTTAATCCAGATTTTCACATTTCTAGACAATCCTTAAAGTAGTTCTACATGAGCTTGATCCAACAAAATTAAAAAAATCAATTCAACCAATACATACAATTTGATTCTCCTCCAGAAACAACAATTATTATCAGAGCAAGAAACAACAATTATTATCAGTAAAAACACAATCAACTAACCTCAATGTAGACAGGAAGAATGAAACAGCGTTGGAGGCAGTACCGGCGGAGGCAGTACCGGCGGAGGCAGCAGTGGCGGAGGAAGCACCGGCAGGCGAGAGCACTGGCAGCAGCAGTGGCGGAGACCGGCGCCGTACCAATGGAAGCAGCAGTGGCGGAGGAAACACCGGCAGGCCAACGGTGGCGCGTAGGTGAAGGGCGGAGGCGCGGCCAACGAGGACGAGCAGCACTGAATGCACGAGCACTGGCAGCAGTAGTGGCGGAGGCACACCGGCGAGGCACCAAGGCGAAGGGAGGCGAGTCAAGGAGAGCCAATGGAAGTTCTGCGGCGAGGAAAGTGAAGAAAAAACAGGTACGAGGAAGAAGAAGAAGCTGTCGGGATTGGAAAATATGAATTTGGGATACTACCTCGGTTCCCTCTAGACCCGAAGTCATCTACCCATATTGCCTCGGTTAAAAGCATCTACGGTGTAGAATATGTGAGGCATCGACCTCGGTTCTCTTCTTAACCGAAGCCCTACACGTTCCAGCAGTTAGGCGCGAAGCTGCAGTTGGACAGGAGCAGGTGGTTATGGCCTCGGTTTGAAAGCCAACCGAGGCAATAAGGTAGCGGTTGAACAGGCGCGTGCAGGAGCAGGTGGTTATGGCCTCGGCTTGCAAGCCAACCGCAGCAGTAAGGTACCCTTTAGGCACCGGTTTCAAATTAACCGATGCAATAGGTGCTGTTTAGGCTTCGGGTTCTTGGCGAACCGAAGCAGTAGCTAGTGGTCAGACTTTTTGTCAGTGTGCAGTCTAATCAGACTAGGCTTATAGGCTTCGGTTGTGAATTGGACCGAGGCAGTAGCTTGTATAGGCCACGGGTTTCGGGGAACCGATGCAATAAGTGTGTTCTAAAACGGTTTGGATAAGGGCTGACGTATATAACGTTATACGCTTCGGTTTTCGTATAACCGAGGCGTATAATGGGCGTCAAAATCCAAACTTTTTACTAGTGTTACAAGGAATATGATGAGCAACATCGTGGCATAAGAGTTAGAGGATCACCCTAATCAGGTAGAGATTATCAGAAACATGTAGAGGCAGATGCAAGAAATGAAATGAAGATATGAAAAGGAACTGACGGTCCTCAGGGTCGAAAATGTCGTTATACGCCGAGAGCAAAGCGCTTGGCAATCAGTGCTTCACACATCAGCCAAGTACAATAACATCAGTCTGGTCCAACCAAGCATAGAGAAGACCCATGAAAGACAACACATGAAGGCAACACAGGAGCTAGTAAAGGGAACTTTTCCATGTAGACAGTCAACACGACTAGTATTCTGCCTTTTACACCAATCATCATGGAGACTCTCATGCCTTCAATCCCCTTGACCTTCGAAAAGTATGATGAATCAACTGATCCAGACAACCATTTGAGGATATTCGTCAACCAAATTTCTTTCTACACTATGATCGACCTAGTGTAGTGTAGAACTTTCTCCATTTCCCTAAAAGGGGAAGCTTTGGCGTGGTTCAATTTGTTGCCACCCAATTTGATTGACAACTTCCTAGCCATATGCTAATTGTAATGTTTGTTTTTGTACAGTATTATGGATACAAAGTCTACTAGGATAAATAATGATAGTAGTGGAAAAACTTGTATTTACTAGTAAGCTAGGAGATGTAACAAAAATTAGTGCAAATTCAGACACGCAAAAACAACATTACCACATACTTCTTATCTCGGTATCAATGTCAAAAGCAAAATTTATGGAAAAAAATGTCATTCATCCTATAAGATCATCTCTAAGGATAGCTCCAACAAAACTTTGATTCAAAAAAGTGGGAACACAGAAGATCAAACAAATATTGTAAAGGTGTCCAATAAAATATCTCTAATTATATACAAATATTGGACCAACAACATGTGTGTATACTGAAAAATGCATCAATTTGCATTCATGGTGTCATGGTGATAGATTTTCCTTGTTAACATAACTTCACCAAATCAAAAAGGTATTCACCCTAAAATCAATAATTAGTATTACAAAATATATTTTTAATAATGTATATTTAGAATAATAATTCAATCAAATTGGTATGACTACAGTTTTTAACATTAGGTTATAATTGGAATTACACTTCTAGCTGAAACCAACAAACTTTTTTCTAGAAGCATTGATGGAACCGTTCGGATATGGGTAGGGATGGCAAAAAAACTCGTGCCCCCAAGTATTCGCAGATTAAACCGTTGTGGATAGTTGGTACCCGCGGGTAATAGGTACCTGCGGATAACGGGTATTTTAATACCCGCTTGTTAACGGATCGGGTCCGGGTATTACATTATCCGTACCCGCAGGTACCCGCTAAAAAGTTGAAATTATTTGTTTGAAGAATGCTATCAAGGTAAACACTTTTTTATCCTTGTTTTATTTTAATGTATAGTAATGTTCTACTTATATGAGTAGTATAAGCAAATTTATTACATAGATGTGTTTGTGATAAAGGCTTTGAATACCAAGACCAATTTAGAGTTCATTTTTTATGAACCCAAAGGATGGATCCTTCACATGATTGTTGGAAACAACATCCTTTTTGTTAGGGAGAAGGTAATAATCCATATAGAGTTTAAATGTTATATATGTTAAAATTTCATTTTTTTTAATTCAATTAGTTAACTAAATGAGTTTTATGCTTCATTAAATTAAGATTTTTTGAATTATCTAAATATCTTATACATTTTCCTTAACTATTATTTCATCATAGTTGCTTACACTACCATTTTTATTTTCTTTGATTAGGTTAAGAATTCTTGTTTTTTTAAAAAAAATTCTTGTGTCCATTAACTTATGTTGTGTAATTATTAAAAACTTTAGGACGATGTCATTAATGCATGGAGAGAAAGCTCTGAAGCTAAGTCTCCTTTTGAATTGGTTGACTCATTAATCAACCATACTAAATCTATGATTTACCTAACTGTTGGACATAAGATGTTGTACTCGAGATCCATGGACCAAAGTATAAAGGTATGTCTATCTTGAGTTGATGTTGAAATATTACTTTTTTTCTTATATCATGTCAAATTTTCTTGAATTACAAAGTATTCAATTCAATTATCATTCACTACCCAAATCTTGTTACCTTGTTTTCTTCAAGTCTAGGACATGGATACATTACAATGTATAATGACACTTAATGAGTATATTGGTGTAGTCACATCCCTTATTTGTTGGGAGATTAGTTTTTGTCAAGTTCATCAACGACACAATTAAAATTTGGACAAGCATATAAGTGGAAACTAATTTGTTGTGGAAATTACACATAAAGAGTAAAGTGTAAGATAATTAATCATTTGGTTGTATTTTTCTTAGAAACAATTTAACAATAGTCTTAAACAAGCTGATTAATTCACAAAATTCATATTGTTATTATATAGATATTATATCACATTTTGGGATGCATGATGCAAATAGCAAGCCAGTATTGTTTTCTTTTGTACAAATAATTTAGTTTGCATGTACGAATTACCATCATAATTTAACTTGAATTATATATTTTTTATACTACTATATATCGTTGTGTTGAATATTACTACATATCTTAACCATGTCCTTTTCCTATATAAATTTTCAGAAGAGTCGTTAATTTACTAAGAAAGACATTACATCATTTGAGTTAAGCGTGATGAAGGACTCTTCTTCACTAGAGATGAGACTGGTTTGTTGAAGATATGTAAATGGAATGAGTTACCTAAGGTGGCATCCAATTAAGATGCTTTCTATATTCTTCATACATGAATTTATCTTTTTGTTAACAAAGTAGTACATTGTGTCCTTTATTCTTATGCATGTCATCTTTTTTGACATCTTACATCATTATTGCATTTACATAGTATGTACATTAAATATTGTTTTTCAGGACACATGTTTAATTGGAAATTCATCATCTTAACTCTAGGTTCCAAGTTTGTTCATTGATATTTTTTTAGCACATTGTTGATATATGTTTCGTGATCATGATTACTTGTTGGGAAACGTTACACTCTACACATGTAGTCTTGACATTATGACAATTAAGGAAGATGGTTTTTTCGTTAATATATTTAAATATAATATGAAATGTTTTCTGTTATGTTTTTAATGTGACACCTATTGCATTTGGTTACTGGAGAATTGGTTGTCAATTATAAAAAGAAAAAAGAAAAAAAAAATTGACACCCCTTTGAGACTATATGTTACTAGGGAAAGTGACACTCATTTGAGACCAAGTGTGCCAAGTGCAAAAGTATTATGTTACTGGAGAATTATCTGTCAATTAAAAAAATAAAAAAAAATGTTAGAATTTTCTTTTAGTAAATTGACACCCTTTTGAGACTATGTGTTAATGAGGAAATAGATACTCTTTTGAGACCAGGTATGGCAAATGCAAAACATTTGAGTTGAATATCCATGCTTAGTTGGTAGGTAAGTATCTTATAGGTTAGAAACCTAAGAGAAAATAAAGTTACAAAGATTATCTACCTTAATGTCTTATGTTTTGCCTCAATTAATCAATTGCACTCAAAGACCCAACAAGTTAATCATTGTTCCAAAAAATAATGTGAAATGTGTGTTTTTTGGGATATCATTATATGAATTGGATTTGAGATAAGACGATAGATTTCTATTTAAAAATATTCATCATTATGTTTGCATTATCATTATATTTTAGTTGAATTTTCTTTGCTTCACAAGACAATAAAAGGTCTAAGCTTGAAAGATTTGGATGTGTGAATAAATTGTCTTTGCATATGTACCTTAGTTTACGCTATTGTATGCATTATTGCATTATTTGAATGATTTCATCATGTGTTATCTCTATTTTGAATCATACACTTGGATTTTGTATCTTTCTTGTAAACATGTGTTTATAGGTGTTGAAATCACAATTTGGAGAGAGCTAGTGAAGCATATCATATTGCACTACTATCAGCGAGTGCAATTGTTGAAATGTATTAAGTATAATATTGTTTTGTGTGTGTGTGAACCCAACGTTAATGGTTGGGATTATATTTTGCTTACCATGGTACTCTATTATAGAGTACCAAAACATTGTAATAAACACATCAATTAAGAAATGTATCATTGGCTTTTCAAAAAGGTATCAAGAGCTAGACCTAGTGTGTAGCAGTCACAACCATCGTTGTTGTCATCACTGCCGCAATCGTAACCATAGTCGTCGCAATCGTCGCTACTGCCGTTGTAGCCGCCATCGTCGCTACTGTCGTTGTAGCTGCCACCGTCAACTATCGTATTTCCTAGTGAAGTCAATGGTTAGGTTAGCCTTGAGAAGCGTGACCCAACCCTGGTGGTCTCCCCCTCCGCATGCGTATTCCTCACACGCCGCCTTCCCGGTGTTAGAGCGACACCGCGACTCTACCAATCGTCTCGCCATTGCTCCCTAAGTGTGTTTTGGCCCTTGGTTCTGTGTTTCGGTGGTTGTGGCTCATACATAGGCTTTTCTCCCTCAATTTATTTGTTTCTATTTTGGAACCCTAAGCCTTTTTTTTACTTCTCATATTTGGAATGGCCTCCTCTACTGGAATTAATTCCTTCTTATCTGTCACTCCTATGATTACATCTACAAAACTAAATTGGAAAAATTCTTTGTCATGGTCTTTTACTGTGGAATTATGGTTTCTTGGTCAAGGAAACCATAATCACCTTGAACAAGATGTATTTATGCTCCCAGATGAAGAGAAAACCCAATGGCAGAAACTGGATTTTCAGTTATGTGATATATTGTGGCAATCGGTTGAGCAAAAAGTTCTAGATATTCTGAGACGCTACAAGACCTGTTCTTCTTTTTGGAAAAGGGCACAAGATATTTTTGCAAATGATATACAACACCTTTTTGACGGAACCGAAAGAGTATTTTCTCTCAAATAAGTCAATCACAATATGGTTTCCAATATAGCAAAAGCTCGAGTTGCAGCAAAGGAGTTAAAGACCTTCTTTGTAGCTGATTCATTAGAAAGCATCAAAAAAGGCTTGACAAATATTACATGGTCCTAATTCTGAGAAGTTTACACTCGGATTTTGATCATGTACATGATCAAATTTTAGCAGGTGATCAAATCCCGTCAATGGATAATTTAGTTACTCGATTCCTTCGGGTACCTACGTTGGTAAAAGATGGAAATTCAGGTGATGGTATTGAGACTTTAGCAATGGTAGTGCCATAGGGGAAATGGGAGGTAGGAGTAACCGAGGAGGTCGTGGTGGTCGAAGTGGGCGTCTGCAATGCTCATACTTAAGAAAATTGGCCAGACCTAGAAAGATATAGAAGGTTGGTTGGAAAACTAATCTATCTTACCATAACAAAACCTGATCTTTCTTATCCGGTGGGAGTTATGAGCCAACTTATGCGAAAACCACACATTGATCATTGGAATGTCGTGATACGCATCCTCAGATATGTAAAATGGAATTCAAGACATGGACTGTTTTATGAGAAAAAGGGAAGCACTGAGGTAGAAGGATATTGTAATGTAGATTGGGCTGGTTGTCTAAATGATTGAAGATCTACCACTGAATATTGTATACTCCTTGGAGGGAACCTTGTATCTTGGAAAAGCAAGAAGCAAAGTATTGTTGCTCGATCTAGTACAGAAGCAGAATATCGATCTATGGCCCTAGCTACATGTGAACTTATGTGGATCAAACAATTCCTTCAAGAATTAAAATTATGTGAAAATAAGCTTATGAAGTTGTATTGTGATAATCAAGCAGCTCTTCACATTTCCTCCAATCCAGTTTTTTACGAGAGAAGAAAACATATAGAAATTGATTGTCATTTCGTCAAAGAGAAGCTATTGTCCAAGGATCTCATTAGAGTTTTTCAGTTCTAATAAACAACTTGCAGATATTCTGACTAAGTCTTTAAGAGGGCCTAAGATTCAGTTTATATGTTCCAAGCTTGGTGCATATGATATATATGCTCCAGCTTGAGGAGGGGTGTTGAAATGTATTAAGTTTAATATTGTTTTGTGTGTGAACCCAACTTTAATGCTTGGGATTGTTTTCTGCCTACCATGGTACTTTATATATAGAATACCGAGACATTATAGTAAACACATCAATTAATAAATGTATCAGTAGCTTTTTAACATAAAGAATAGCATCTAGAACGTGCAAATGTACATTGGCGTCACTCAAACGTCAACCTTGGTTCTTCACTCTGAATAGCAACCCTTTCTTCCTCTCTCGATTATGTGTGCGCCTTCACCTTCATAAGACCTAAGTGCGATAATGACCATATTTGAATCACACGTCATCCAACCACCACATGATTGGCGAAACTTACTGTCATTATTCGAATTTTCATAAGTTGAACATTGATTAAGGTTGTTATTTCCATTCCACCACAAAAATTCGAATTTCTACTTGATTAAGGTTATTATTTCCATTCCACTACAAAAATAAAGTATATGTTAATGCAAACCTAAAAAATGGAGATGAGAGTTTGCAGGTCAAAATGTTATATATAAATAAATCAAATTAAATAGATAAAATTAGCCACCAAAATATACCGGTCACTGTTATTTAATTATTTTTTAAAATTAAAATAAATATCTATAATAAAAAATTACCAACAGTATAAACAAACACAATCTTCTATACAATTATAAAAATTATATGTATTTATTTTTATAATTATAATGATAATTGTATTATATTTAAAAATGAACACATATATTTTTTCCATTAATAATATAATAATAGTGGATTTTAGAATTATATTAAATTTACATATTAAATTTATTAAGTTACGTGTCCATTGGCGTTATCGATACTAGAAATTAGATACTTTTTTAAAAAAATTAAAGAATTTATGTAATGTATTAGAGCGACCATTAAGCTGACGATATTATTATATTTTAATAAATATAAATAATATTTAAATACAATGTAATCAATATAATTCAAAATGACCTCTTTGTTAGTTTGTCTAAGATAATATCACAGTTTTATAACATAATATTATTAATTAATATATGTGTATATAATGACACTGTACAAATATTAATCATATAATAATATACAACTGCCTTTTTTAACATATAAATAGGCACCCATAAGCTGGTCTTAAATGGTCATTTAGATCTGCAAAATAATTTGTTTTCGTATAAATTAATCATAATTAAAGAACTCAACACGAGGAAAAGGTAAGCTAATATTTAAATCAAATCACACTATATATTTATGGCATGAAATCAATTAATTCACAATTGTATCATAGATAAACACAACATGTGTAACCATAAACTAACATTTGATTTGTGGATTATTCCTTATTAGTACATCAACTAAAGTCACGATAATTCCTTGCACTTCTTTTATGTAGGTAAGAATATTTTTTTAGTTCCTAACTATCCCATATTTTAATCTACATTATTATAATTAGTGAAATTTTTTTATTGAATTTTCACTACTTATGTAAGGGGAAGAAACTTTTTTTAATAAAAATTTTGATGGGTAAAGTCCTTTTAATTATACAACCTTCTAAATAATGCAAATAAGAAAATGATAAAAATTTGTTTTAGAATCTTAGAAAAAGAAGAGAATTTATGTCATTTTTATTACTTAAAAATAAATAAACTATTCATTATTCACTAATGTTAAATTTCTTCATCAATGAAACGAATTCTTAAGTAAATCTTATCCATTAAAAAAATCTATTGGTTTAAAGTTAAGTAACAATAACACTAATTTTAAACCATCAAATTAATCTGAACTATATATATAACCTTAATTTCCAAACAAATATCCATTACTAGTTGTCATTAGAATATTTTACATGCGTCAGAAAACAAGAAACTGTTCATTTGTGATTGTCCTTGTTGTATTATAGATGTCCCTATTACAGCAATGATAAACCCAACGTCACGCAAATAAACACATTACAATTTACAAATGATCAAATACTATTTTACTGAATTATTCTGCAGTTTAGTTTTCAGGGCAAACTTATAATAACCATATACATGACAAGCAGAAGCATTCCGTAATGATTGGATTTCACCCCTTGTTTGCATAGGTTTGTATAAGATTCAGCAGATTCAATGCCTTGAACAAAACGTCATCCTCTTCTCACACTAGAAAACACTATATATAACTTTTTCTCTCACTCAGAGTCTTCATCAAACATTTGCAATGCAAAGTGTTTTGCTTCATCTCAAGCTCTGGTGAACAACCATAAACTATACTGTTTCATGTAAGGTAAGGGTTGTACTTTCTAACCATGTGGCATGCAGCATAAGAGGAATAATGAGTTACAGCTGATCAAGTAATTTTGTTTCAATCATATTCTTAGTTTTTGGCTTTTGACACTCTTAATAATTGAATTTTCAGTACTCAATCAAATTTGCACTTATTTATACTGTAAATTTGTCTTATTTGTAGTTGATGATTGATCTCTAACATGACATGTCAATTTCTAGCTTGATTGGTTGCAAGTGAATCCATTATCCCTCAACTGAATTACAATGGCTGAGGAAGATGTTTACACAAAAGATGGAACAGTAGATTACCGTGGAAATCCTGCTAACAGAAAGGAAACTGGAACCTGGAGAGCATGCCCTTTTATTATAGGTAACCACTGTGCATCTATATGCTCCAACAATTTATGTTTTGTGTGTTGAAATTTTAATTAGACCAATTTACAGGAAATGAATGCAGTGAGAGATTGGCATACTATGGGATGGGCACAAATCTTGTGACTTATTTCAAGACTCAACTAAATCAGCATAGTGCTACTGCTTCCAAGAACGTTGCAAATTGGGGTGGAACATGCTACCTCACTCCACTGATTGGAGCCTTTGTGGCTGATGCCTATCTTGGAAGATATCTGACCATTCTTTATTTTTCAGTAGTTTATGTTATTGTGAGTATAGTCTCTTCAATCTTTACACGGATACCGTTTACTATCATGGTAGAGTCAAGAGAAGAGATAATCAGAGTATCTGTAAAATGTGAGAAATTGTTAGGTTACTTTATGCCAATAACCTAATCAAGACTCTCTTCTCACCACAACTCTCGAATAAAGAATGGAAAAGTATGTATATATGTATTAATGATGAAAGAGTGAATTAGAATACAAGAATCACCCCAAGGAAGCCTAACCTTCCTCCTCTGGAAAATATCCAGTCTGAACAAATTCTCCCATCCCCCTCTCCCCCTACTTAGTTTATTATTTATACCTTCTCTCTCTTCTAACAACTATAACATATTACTCTCCTTACACGTGTCTCACACGTGTCTAACTCATTCTCTTTTATTCCTAACATTACTCTCCCCCTCAAAATCAACCTTGTCCTCAAGGTTGAAGTTAGGGAACTGTTATTTGCCGTAATGCTCCTCTTCCCTTCCCAGGTGATGCCCTCCAATTCAAGTCTGGAGGCTTGGGTGGTGGCAAATCCTCCTCCAATATCTTCCATTCTTCCTGGATTCTATCAACTTCCAACATTCTGCTCCTCGAATCCTCCACCGATGTCTTCCATTCTTCCTGCTCAATCTCCATGCTCAACTGCCACCAATCTACTTTCATTTTTCCCAGGGATGCCAAACAGGTAGCTCCTAAATTCCCATCCAAACCTCCCGACTCAAAGAGATAAAGTTTGTCTCTGATTTCTAATCCCTTCATCTCAACAATATATTCATTTCCAGTGCTCAATATGTCCATTTTGCTAACAGACTCACGTAGTCCACTCATCATCGCCCCCCAAACAGTATCCCAATCAGTCACCACATATGTAACATGATCTGGAACTGAATCCTGCCCAAAAAATTTTCGGAGAACCTTAATTGCATGTTTGAGATGACCCGAAGAGCTCCAGCTTTGACCATCTATGGCTACTTTACCAACTTCTAATGCAATAAGGGCAGGAACCCCAACTGCGTTCCTAACATTACAAAACATAAAGTAGTGACCAGTGTTTCTCCTCGCATTTGTTGCTGCCAAGTAGTCCCCAGCATAATCCCAAACTTCACTAGGAAATTCCAGAACCACTGTATTTAGAGTTCCATAACTAAAACGCTTCCCCGAAAAACATTTCCATTGTGGCAAAGGTGGGTACCACTGTATAGTTCCAGCCTTCAAACTGCCCAGTAAAACAGTAACAAGAACAGTATCACCAAAGAAATCGTTGTTATTTGCTGTAGAAACTTTGATTTTATAATTTTGACCAGGCTCCTTGATATCATTTGACACATTTGTTACAATGTGGTTCAAGGGAATTGTGATTCTTTCTCCCAGATACTCAACAACGAAACTGTGACCCCTTATAATCATACCATGATCTCCTCCAAAACTCCTATACACTTTATCGTGATTCCCATCGGAAAGAGAAACATTATTAAGTGAAGCAGCACAATCATGCTCCAAGTGAGTGTAGTGCCAATCCCTAACCCTCCTCACCTGAGAGCTCAAAATATCCTCATCAAGCTTTCTTTCCACCGAACTGTCCCTTTCGGAATTAAATGGTCTATTTGCCGAATTGTTTTGTTTGGTTTCTTTGTCATTGCGAAGGCAATCACTGTTCATCATTGTCGACCCAAGATTGAACGGATCACCAATCAACGAATAAGTATCTGATCTTCGCTCAATAGCCCCCACAGCCTCAACACCATTTATAATGCCAGCTCCAAGATCGACAGAAACAGAAAATGAGTGATCTGGTTTTCCCGATGCTTGTGGCACCGAATTTCCCAACTCCTGGAAGTCCTTGTTGACGCTTCCCTCCTGTCGCTCCGCTGCCAGCTCCTCACAAACGGTGTCTCGATTCAGTTCGCCGAACCTCCGCGTCAGCGCTTCCGTGAATATCTTCCAATTTGGATGTCGGGTTTTCTTCCGCCAGAAACGAATCCAATAGTAGCTCGCGCCTCTCTCCATACAGGTATATACCAACTTCATCTTCTTCCTCTCCGTCAAGTTCTGTAGATCGAAAAATTTCTCTGCCTTCGCGATCCAGCCCATGGGGTCCACTCCTTCGAATGTTGGGAGTTCAATGCGCTTCATCCCGCTACGTTGCACGTCTCCTCTGTCCTCTTCCGCTTCGTCCTCCGACTTCTCTGGTGGTCGCCGTTTGCGTTCAGCGTTGACGGAATCGCGACTCCCTTCGGAGCTCCGACGCTGGTTCCTTCTTCTCCCACGGTCGCGATTAATGTTTCGTCTTCCACGGTCACGATTTGCTTTTCGAGCCATTCCCCTCCACTCCGCTTGAATATCCTCCAACGTCGCCTCCATGGAATCAAATCTTTCTTCCCACTTTTCCTCCAGTGCATTCAACATGTTCTCCATCGCGCAACTCCTCCGATTTGGATCCGGCAGGTCGGACCAATTTGTTAGGTTACTTTATGCCAATAACCTAATCAAGACTCTCTTCTCACCACAACTCTCGAATAAAGAATGGAAAAGTATGTATATATGTATTAATGATGAAAGAGTGAATTAGAATACAAGAATCACCCCAAGGAAGCCTAACCTTCCTCCTCTGGAAAATATCCAGTCTGAACAAATTCTCCCATCCCCCTCTCCCCCTACTTAGTTTATTATTTATACCTTCTCTCTCTTCTAACAACTATAACATATTACTCTCCTTACACGTGTCTCACACGTGTCTAACTCATTCTCTTTTATTCCTAACAGAAATAATAACCAAATCTTTTATTTTCTTGCATAGGGAATGACACTCTTGACATTGTCTGCATCAGTTCCTGGGATGAAAGCAACCTGCGATGCACAAGGCAATTGTCATGCTACTGAGGGAAATAGTGCAATTTGTTTTGTGGCTCTTTACCTTATAGCTCTTGGAACTGGTGGGATAAAGCCTTGTGTTTCATCATTTGGTGCAGACCAATTTGATGATGCAGATGAAACTGAGAAGGAGCACAAGAGTTCTTTCTTCAACTGGTTCTATATGTCAATAAATGTTGGTGCCCTTGTTGCTGCTTCTCTGTTGGTGTGGGTACAGACTAATGTAAGTTGGGGATGGGGATTTGGCATTCCAGCAGTGGCCATGGGAATTGCTGTGGTGAGTTTCTTCTCAGGTACAAAGTTGTATCGGAATCAGAAGCCAGGAGGTAGCCCCCTCACTCGCATATGTCAGGTTATAGTTGCATCCATAAGAAAGTATGATGTTGAAGTACCTAATGATAAGTCTGAGTTATATGAGATAGAGGAAGACTCAGAGTCAGCCATTCAAGGAAGCCGCAAGCTAGAGCACTCAAATGGATTAAGGTAAATCATAGCCACAAATTCTTTAGGTTTACTACTCTATAATTGAAAAATACCCTGACACACTTTATTGTCTCATGTGGTTGCCACTGATAGAGAATGAGTCCAAGTTATTATATCCGCATAAAGTTTTATCCAGTAATAGTTGAAAAGTGTATACTAGAAGCAATGTTGATGTTGCTCTTGATTTCTAGCATAGAAAGGTGGTAATTTGGCCAACACTTCACATGTTATCCATAGGTTAAATATGACTTTAGCACGTAAACTTGGACGTAAAATTGGAATTAGTTCATATCTCAAACTTTGGTATATTTTATTTTTTAGATTTTGATGAATATAGTCATTTTAACCAAATAACGTTTACTTCATTTTTACGTGTTAAATAGTATTCTAGACCGGTATTTGTGTTGAAACGTGTTAAATGATGTAAACAATTCAAACATAACTTGAAATGCAATTTAAGATGTTTGTGTTGTTGGGTTAAAAGAATCATATCTATTTACTTTAAAGTTTGAGAACAAATTGTATCAAAATTTGGAAAAAAAACAAATTCTAATTTTATATCCAAATTTAGTGACCGAAAACATATTTAACCTTTGTCGTATCAAATAAAGACAATTTCATAAATTAATAGACTTCTAAATTTTCTGGTGGGGCTATAATTCTTGGAAATCATGAAACGTTTGTCTAGTTTCTCTTTGAACCTATACACAACAACTTAGATTTTAATTGACAAAAGATAGATAAAAAAAGGCATTGCCATATATTGTTTTATCTGGTGTTTTATTCACATTTACCACTTGTGTGTTGCAGATTCTTTGACAAAGCAGCAGTGGTAGGAAATTCAAATAGTGTGAAGGACCCAGTAAATCCATGGAGACTTTGCACTGTGACTCAAGTGGAAGAGCTAAAAACTATTGTAAGATTGCTTCCTGTATGGGCCACTGGCATCATATTTTCAACTGTTTATAGTCAAATGAGCAGTTACTTCATACTGCAAGGGGGCACCATGGATAACCGTGTGGGTAACAACCAAAAGATACGAATCGCACCAGCTACTCTTTCTGTCTTTGATACCATCAGTGTCATATTTTGGGTCTTAGTGTATGACAGGATCATTGTGCCAATAGCAAGAAGGTTCAGTGGCCGCAGAAATGGCCTAACTCAGCTGCAGAGAATGGGCACTGGCCTTTTCATATCCATATTTTCTATGGTATATGCAGTGATTTTGGAGAATGTGAGACTTAAAATGGTGAGAAGGCACAATTATTACGAACTGGACCAGGTTCCCATGTCAATATTTTGGCAAATTCCACCATATTTGATCATAGGTTGTGCTGAAGTGTTCACCTTCATTGGCCAGCTAGAATTCTTCTATGAACAAGCCCCTGATGCCATGAGAAGCACATGTTCTGCTCTCCAACTCCTCACTACTGCATTTGGACAGTACTTGAGCTCTTTGCTTATAACAATCGTCACAAAGGTTACAACTATGAATGGTGGTCCTGGATGGTTACCTGACAAACCAAACTACGGTCACCTTGACTATTTCTTCTTGCTACTCACTGTGTTAAGTGTACTGAATTTTATTGTCTTCCTTCTGGTGTCAAATTTCTATACATATAAAAAATCTGTCGGAACTCTTCGCTGAAAACTGTTTTAACTTGAACAAGATGTTCAAATTATGCAGTTTCTATATTAGTGTCTTGTAAATTAAGTGCTATGTTCTGGTGCATGCAACATTAGAAATTTTTGTGCTTTTTTTTCACCTTGTATTACATCATCAACTGTTGTCAAAGTAATGTGTAAAATCCTTGTTATTATTATTATTATTATTATTAGTGCTTACATTTTCACACACTCTGTCAGATCGTTCTCATCAGCATGCTTTCATTTGATGCTCAATAAGCCTTACCATGCAGCTCATGATATATTGAAGGAATCAGAATCAATATTACCTTCACAACTACATTCAGTAATTGCTGATCTTAGAAAAAAAAATTATAATGTAATTCTGAAAGTTAATATGTATAACTATGAAGGTATATTTAAAATATAACTATTTATGTTTCATATTGTATAACTATTAGTTATTATAAATTAAGTAGTCTTCTATTTCAGATTGTTTAATTTAAAAGGTTTCAAAATCAATATTGTTATAAAATAAAATAAAGTAAAGTGGTGATCTTGAAATAAATGGGGTACACGAAAAAAATAATGGGAGTGTAGGAAGTAATAGTTCTACACTTAAGTTCTGAAGTGTTTCAGCCTGCACCTCACACTTCACCCTATATGTCCAACTTTTTTTAAAATTTCTTTTTTAACTTTAATAAATATCTTTTTAATTTTCTTCTTTTTTATTAAAGTAACCATGTATCCCTTTTCTTTTAACAAAAAATTTTAAGACTTTGTTTTTTATTTAGAATTTAATAACTATTTAATTAATTTTAAAATCTAATATTATTTAATATATTTTCATATTTTAATAATTATTAAAATATAATTTATATTTGTCATAACCCATTTAAAACTCACTAAAAACCCCAAGTACTGGAAAACAAGTGTCAAGGAAGGGGATCTGGAAATCAGAAAGTGGAAAACAAGTGGCTGCAGGTAGAGCCGTCAAAATGGGTTGAAACCCGTGAGCCAACCCGGCTCACCACGGGTTTGAGCCGGGTTGGGTTGAAAAAAAATGACAATTTTTTTATGCGAGCCAATTTTGACCCGGCTCACTAAGAACTCGGCTCACATGGGTTGAACCCGTGGTGGGTCGGGTTGGCTCACCAACCCACCTTTTTTTTTTAATTAAATCAAATTAATTAAATTAATTATTTAAATTCTATTTTTTTATTAAAATTAAATTAATTATTCAAAATGTATAACTTTTACTTAGTAATATGTCTTTAATTATTTATTACTTTGTGTTTCAATATTATTAGTTAACACTACTTTTTATTGTATTGTAGATGGAGATAAAGAAGAAGATGCTTCAAGAGAGCATAATCCTATGGATTTATTCATTCAGGACTCCAATTTAATAGATGGATAATGTTATAGATTGGATAATTCAGGAATATATTATTTGTTTTATCTTGTTTTTAGACCTATCTACAAGTATGACAGTTTTATCTTGTGCTATATATTTTTGTTAACGGCTATATGTAATTACGTATGTCTCATTAAACTAAATTGGCAAAATTTTATGCTTGATAACTTAAAATATATATATAACAATATATTTCTTTTGTTTCATTTTCTTTTATATTAATTGATCATATTATTACTGTTTCAATTTGATCGATCAAAGTAACATGTTATAAGAATCTCGGAAGAAGAGAGTGAAAAAGAAGTTAATTAAGTGAGCCAATGAGCCAACCCGTTTAACCCACCAACCCGTGGTGGGTCGGGTCGGGTTCGAATTTTTTCGGCTCGCTAATAAATGAGTCGGGTTGGGTTGACTCACTAAGTGACCAACCCATGGTGGGTCGGGTTGGGTCGGGCCGGGTTACCCGTTTTGACAGCTCTAGCTGCAGGAGAGTGGACGTTCGTTTTTTGTGACGGCAGTAGTTAATGCCAAATTTCAAATGTTGTGCCACTTCTCTGCATGTTTACCTTCTCCTCCAAATCTCTGAACCCACTTTCTCCTCTTTCTCTCTAAAACCTTCATCTTCTCTCTAAGAAATTCTCATCTTTTCTTTCTCCGATCATCACTCGGGCACCATTTCCACTCTTCCGGTGTCAAGGGCTTTCGATTGAACCGATCGGTTTGTGAATATGAGCTGGTAAGTTCTTCTCTTCACTCAGTCGTGCGGTTTCCTGGACGTGCAAACCAAGTTCTGGTTTCATGTGTTGATCACTCTTCTAAAAGGAGTGGTTCTGATAGTGTTTTGGTTTTTACTTGGTTTAGTTTTGGAAATTGTTGAGCGTTGAGGGTAGAAGGACTTATAGAGGTGAACCAGTAACCATATCTGGAAGCGTTCGGTCACGTAAGAGGTAAGGGAAGCTTATTTAATTTAATTTTATTCTTGCTTGGAATGATCGCATGTTTATGTGAATATTAGATGAATATGAAGTATGATTGCTACTATGTTTTGGCTGTATGAATGTATGAAGATAAATGCTGAGGAATGTATTAATAAGAGTATGAATTCTAAGTCTGTATTTCTATGTGAAAATTTATGTTCGTCACTGAAGGTCATTGACCGTTCGGTTTTCTTATGGACTCGGTTGTAACTGGATTCTTTCATTTGGAGAGAATTCTAGTTGAGGACGAGCGTCTTCGTTTTGTAATATTTGTACATGAGCGTTCGGCCAAGGGTAGTCGTTCCTTGGTATTCGGTTGTAAACTTAATATATCTATATGTATTTGTATATTTCGTTCGTTCTTGAAAACTATTTAAATGGTATCTTATTATATTTATCAAGCCTTTCTTCTATAAGTTTAGTAGTGCATGGTCTTACACCAAGCGCTCGTACTAAGTAAGTGCTCGGTATTACACCAGGCGCTCGTTCTCGTTTCCGTAATCTATCTTTATAATAAGAGCGTTCGTCCAAACTCCATAGAGTTCGCTCTTTATAGTGTTCAGTCTTCGACTGACATTCGGTTTCCTTGAGGTTTAGCTCATGAAGAAGCTAAGTATTTATTGGCGATCGGTTTCTTCATATGATTCCGTCAAGTACTATTATTTGGTGTCCTACAGTACCTGTTTCAATTGGTTTCGGCCTAGAGTCCTAGTACTCGGCCTAGGCTTTACGGTGTTCGGTTTGAACTCTCAAGAGTCAGTTCATTAAATTGGCTCACTTGGTAAACACCATTCGATTATATTAGTCTCTGAGAAGTATTATTATATTCGGTCATTTTCACAACTAGTGAGTAACTCTCTCAATTTGATTATGTTTGAGTTGGAGACATCTTGGTCTCACTTCAAGTGTTCGGTCTTGTTCTGGATTAAAAACTAACGTGCGGTATTTGGTATCCTAAGGGATCATTATTCAAATTGATTCGGTTGAGGTTTTAATAATGAAAGATGATAGAATACGATATGGATGAAATGACTTTGGTTATGGAAGAGTGTTCCGGAAAGGAATATCTCATGATTTGATATTGGAATGGTAAAGTATGAATGTGGGCACGCTAAGCTGGCGGTTCATCCTGATATTCCGTGATTACTCGTTTCTCACATTGAGAAGGGTAAGTCATGTGTGAGAATGGCAAGAGGTCCTCGTCCTTATGGTTAATTTGGACGGAACGGACTAACCTTGGGTGACAGCTATTGAGGGTATCCCAGTTACTACATCACCCGGGTGCACGAACGTCGTAGCTACACATAATTCATACAGTCCGGACAGTCAGAGTCTAGTATTAGGCTTTGCATGAAAGAGTTAATGAGTTATCTTGTTTAAATTGATTGAGTGAGATATATGTTGATAATTGAATTAAATTACATAAGCTTACCTTATTTCTTGTCTTGTCCGTTTTGTACGTTCGATGGTTGTCCTTCTGTTACAATGATCATCCGTGTGGATGTGAGCAGAAGGAGAAACTTGGCTGGAAGAGACGCTGGAAGAAGAAAGTTTGGTCGAGGTAGAAGTTAAGACCGAACAGTAGAGTCGTTCGGTTAGTAGTTAGTTTCTTTGTGTGATAATTGTTCGGTCATCTGTTGTTTTCTTCTTTTGTATGACTGTTCGGTACGTCTTCTGTAAACCGTTCGGTCTAGATTGCATATTTGTACAGTTTTAATTTTTCCGTTATCTTGTAAGGACGTTCGACCATAAGCGTACATCTCATCTTTTGTAAGACTGATCTGGAATATTACTAATATGTGATTATTCCTTTATATAGTTTTTATACTGTATTTTTGGATGTTACAATATTATTATAATAGTTATATTAAAAAAATTAAAATTAAAATAATAAATAAAAGTAACAATAATAAAAATTAAAAAACCAAAATAACAAAAATAATAATGTAAAATCTGATTTAATATATATAAATATATTAAATTATATTAAAATAATAAATTAAAGAAATAGGATTCTAAATTTTTAGATTACTTAATTATTATTATTTTTAATTTAATTTTTTTTAATATTACTATTATGATAATATAAATTATATTTTAATAGTTATTTAAATATAAAATATATTAAATAATATTAAATTTTTAAATTAAATTAAATAGTTAATAAATTATAAATAAAATAAAATTAAAAACTTTCTCCGCTAACATAGTTAATGGGGGATGATTGACTTTTTTTTAAATTTTATTTTTTATTTAAAATTTAGTAATAATTTAATTTAATTTAATTTAATATATTTATATATATTAAATCAGATTTTATATTTTTATTTTTGTTTTTTAATTTTATTTTAATTATTTTAATTTTAATTTTTTAATATAATTATTATAATAACACAAATTATATTTTAATAATTACTAAAATATGAAAAAATATTAAATAGTATTAGATTTTAAAATTAAATTAAATAGTTATTAAATTATAAATAAAAAATAAAGTTTTAAATATTTTTGTTAAAAGAGTGTAAGATTAAAGAAATGTAGGATTAATTAAATAAGAAAGAGAAAACGTTAAAAAAATATTTACTATAAAGGAAATTTATGAAAACAAGTTAAAGATGCATGAAGTGTTGGAGGTGATCCTATAATGGGCTTATTCAATGTCCAATAACTTTCCAGGCCCTGGCCGACGCTACGAAACCACGTCATCGCCACCAGTATTCAATGATGATCGAATGATCGAATTCTCACTCTCGCAATGCCTCGGAAGCGCTTTCAGGAGCCACAACCCAAAACAGGTATCTCTCTTTCTACATACCCAAAATTTGGAAAAACTATAAATATCTTAACAACGTACGTGTTAAACCATATCAACGGCATGCGGGTCGATTTTCGCATACTCAAACCTTGAACACAAGGTGTTTGATAAAATGTTTCACACAGGAATCTTGCATCTCTGATTAAGTTTTGTGGGCCCGTCTATGTTCCAACGCAGGTGTACAACATGCCCAGGATTTCCTGAGGAAAATTGGGTTGGGGAAGGAGAACTACTACTTCTGGAAGCAGATTGGAAAGGCTTTGGTATGCACGTACGCAGTGATGGGGGCAGTGTGGTGGTACAACGAGACATCGCCACTGGGTTGGTGGACACTGAAGCCAAAGCCAAAGGAAGAGAAGGAGCTTGCTCATTTGTACGAGCGGAGGATGTTTCCTTACCCGGGTGATGAAGAGGCAATGCAGGAGTTCATTGCCAAGGGTGGAATGATTGGGACAAGCATTGGTCCCAAAGGAGCTGCTGAGGATGATAAGGATGAGAGTGATTACAAGAAGGAGATGAAGGACAAGAAGTTTGAACAGGAGGCTCAGAAACTTTGGATCAGGATGAGGAATGAGGTCATTGCTGAGTTCAAGGAGAAGGGCTTTGATGTGGAATGAATGACTGAAGTGAGTGCTCAAAACTAGTGGTGGTAGTAAATATTGAGTTTGTTTGGATATTGTAATTTCAATAAATGTGTCATAGGGAAAAGACTAATCACTCTATTTGTTGTTCTTTGTTGATGGATATGTATGTATATGTGAACCTGACTAGTGTCACAGCAATTTCACTTATTGAACTGGGCTTTTTTCTGTTTTCCTTATTTACAGTTTTCATAAATTCAAGCAATGGAATGCAACGAGCATTGGTAAATATATTATGAAGCACTAATAGAAAAATGCAACAAAGTGAAATAAAATTTCTAAAGAAAAAAAAATGTAGAGATTCTAAGGAAACAGAACTACATTTTTCTCCCAATTTAATGTTCTGGAGGATATAACAATGATTAACTTTCAAATTGAAGAAGTTTTGGAGGCTTTAAGGTTTCCAAATGGAAAAGGTTGAGGTTTAGAAGGAAGGGGTTTATAACAGATACAAGGATATTGAACCAGGTGGTGTGCTTGTCAGTAATAGTAGATGGGGATAATTATTAGGTGAAGAGGAGACAAAAATTGAGTAATAACAGCGGTGTTGTATTGGTAAAGGAGATAAGTTGCTGGGCAATACTCTGAGGATTTGTCAGTCAGATGGAGGACACTGTAAAATAAGAAAATGTTAGCTTAGTGAGAATAGTAAACCTCTGATATACAGGTTACACAGTGCTAATTATCTTTAACAGAGAATTTTTCCTAGCTTCTTTGTCTTTTCAAACCATGAGTAATGTAATGAAGCAAAATTTATCTTGGAGGAGAGTTTGAGAATTAATTTTCAAGGATGGAGGGGGTCTTTTTTGCACTATCAGTCGTGAGAAATAAAGCACTCATTTGCTTCATTTTGACATCCATATGCAGTATTTAACTCCATTTTATCTTCTTTAAACTAAAAAATTCTCAGGTTTTAACTTTTCTAATATTATATTTATTCGTTTGTTGAAAATAGAGTAAGTTAACAATCTGTTTGGATTTAGGACAACTAGTATTTTCTAAGATTTTCTCTCAAAATTCTTTTTTCAAATTAAAATCGATTATAAAACTACATCTTTAAATTGTTAATTTTATTTAAACTTAATTTTTATGATGGTATAAGCAATTGAAATAGTCTTTGTTAATAACTTTTTAAAAAATTATATTAAAAAATATACTTTCTAAACAAGCACATAGCAAGTGTGCCCTGAAAATATTTAAATCTTCTTTTATCAGCCTTTATCAATCTAACAGTATTGAGGAAAATAATATTGCGTAAACGTGCCCTGAAAAACTTGATTATACTTAATGGAAATGAGGTTGTGCTTTTATTCCGAAGCACCTTCGTAAATAAGTCAGATATTTTTATAATCTGCAATGATGTGGTATGCTCACACCACATCATTGAAAGAGCAGTGAAAAGTGAAGTGTTTAATGGAAAGTAGTCAGAATTTCAATTTACCAATGCTTAAGAGTTACAGTAAGTCCTTTTTCTGTAGGGTCAACATCTGCTGCGTTATTGATTTCATTCATCAGCAAAACCTATGACCATCAGCATAAAATACAAAAAGAAAAGTCAAAAAGAAACTATTTTCAAAATCAAAAAGTCAATTACAGATATCTACAAATTATTTTTTATATAATAGTGAACTAGCTGGCCAGGGCAAAAATTAAGAATCGCCTTGAAGGAGTCCATGGTCATATTTCTAAATCCTAGCAGCATATAACTTCAATGAGAAACATAATGCTTAACCAGAGAAATAAAGCACAAAAACAGAAAAGGAAGTTCCAACGGAGGAAAACAAAATTCACAGGCACCCGTTCCTAACTGCAAACCAATCTGAGGAGTAAACAAGGATGTGCCTCAATGCAAAAGAAAAGAAAAGTAATCAAGGTACCATCAGAAGTAGGACCATGATAAATTTTAGGTTTGAAAAGCCAACACAAAGGATAATAAAGCAGTGACACCAGATTAGACTATAATATTTTCTCCGTGTTTTCTAATAACAAGCAATGTGCTTTTCTCTCAGACAGACAATTAAACAAGGAAAACATTATATGTTGTTCACGGAGAAGCCGTAAAATCTCTACAACCAAGTATTATGGGGAAGGATTTTGCTGTGTTCTTTTGGAAAGTTATCCTACATTATGTAGTAGATGTTTCCACTGACAGAATTATCTTCCACAGAATATAAACGTGTTGTCCTTGACAAGGAAAACTAAAAGGAAATTTATTCATTCGCTGGGACAAATTCTAGATTCCAAGTGGTTGACAATGGGGGTTCCTGTCCCCATTTCATTTAAAAGAACCCATTACTATAGTAGAGAATAATCATTTTTGCCGCCATTATGTTTCAAACTTTTCCCCTCTCATCTAGCTGAGTAGGAAAATTCTTAAGACAAACTATAATCCACCTATCTTTACCACGCCTGCCCGACAGCCCAAAAGTTTTTTATCTGTCATAAGGCATGAGAAAGGATATTCAAAACTCCATTTTCGAGTTTGCAATGAGTTATAATAACGTAAATCTAAAATATGTCCTTCAATATAGTTTGTGTCAATTACATATATCAGACATTCTCATCTACGTCATAGTCTTAATTTTTCATTTTCAACCTAAAAAGAATTGTTTAGCAGATGTAACAATATAAAGGTTATCGAGTATGTAGATTATTAAGAAACGTACGTAGGTTACGCTTCAAAATTCACACATCTAACCAACCGCATAGCTGAACTAGAACTTGGAAGCTGAAACTTACTCTGTAATATGAAAATGCAGCATGAGAATCTCAGTGAACCTTTGTGCTGCATTTAGAGAGAGAGAGAGATAGAGTGAGGGCAACACCTCCATCTTGCATGAAATGCCATAGCCAGCACTTGAGGCAGCAAATTACCCCTTCATACACATTTCATCAACAAAATATAAATCATTAAACAGCGTATGACACGTCCTTACAGTAAATTCTAGCAAAATCAAGGTTTGCTCCCAACCTCCTCGAACCATCACAATCAGGAAGTTACCATCTGAACAACATCGTGGAAAGAATACTTTATTTTTGCTACCAGCAAAATTAGACAAATTGCAACCGTAATCTAATATGTTACCTTACCAGCACAATTAGAAAAATTGGAAATTAATATTATATATGTTTTTACAACCAAACATACTTTCAATTTCAACAGCTAATACAGTTTCACAAGCCAATTTTGGTTGCTGAATGCAAATCTTTAACACTACTCTTTCCAGCCTTGCTTCTCTTATAGCTCTTCGACGGAGTCAAATAGAATCTCAGCAAGCCAGTGTCAGGATTGTTTGGCGAATATCTAACACTCCGGTTCCTCTGAAACATAAACTCGTGTCTCCCATTACTCCCTTTGCTCTCAGAATCATCGGCGAAACCATCCGTTCTACAAGGGCTTCTACAGCTAACGCTATAGCTTCGCATAAGCTTCTGACCAACAGGCTCACTTGCTTGCACATTAACCACCCTCCTAAGCCTCTGCAAAGACTCTGCAAGTGGCTTATCATCCACAACACCAGAATCACACTCCTCTTCCCCAATCCTATCCTCCCTTCTCTTAGTTCTCTGTACCAAACCCAACTTGCTCCACACATCCCGCCATTTCTGCAACTTCTTGACACCCTTTTGCCTATTGGCTGCACCAGAAACATCCTTGGAATCAGATTCCATCACACAACCAGATTCAACAGCATCAGCTGAAGATCTCACATAACTGTCCATCAATTCTTTTTCAGTAATTAACAACTTGGCACCATAGAAGGTGGCCGGAGACACCTTCGGCGACACCTTCGCATTCACATTCGCATTTGACGTTAATTTCAACTCATCAAGCCCCGAAATTGACTGTCTCCTACGAGAGCTTGATCTATCAAAACCAAAACTCCTTCTACCGTCGCCAGAACTTCCCAAACCAACACTGTTATTGTTGCCGTTGCTGTTAATGGAATTGGAATCTTCATCGACTGAAAGCATCGGTGAAAGCCTAGAACACGATTTCCCAATCAAACACCCATCCCAGGAAGCGCGAGGGCAATCGAACGAGATTCTTCCCGCTTCAATCGAAAACCTCGGATCCGCGTCGCAGGATCTTCTCCCTAAATTGCATTCTCCAACCTCCGATTGAGTCTCTCTCAATCCCCGCGCCCTTCGCTTCTCTGCAGTTCCCTTCACATTACCATCAGCGTCAGAGTTTTTCTTAGCCCTGTGTTTCCATTTCCACTTCTTGAACTTCTCCGCGGCGGCATTCCAGAAGTTCCTGGAATCCCTGGCACCGTTCCTCTTGCGGAGCTGCAGCTCGAGATCTATAAACTCCTTCACCGTCTTAGTTTCCTCGTCGGCATCATCGTCGCCGTCGTTGGAAACCCTAACCTCGGAGGCGTGTTTGCGCGAGCGGGATTTTCGTAAGTCGTCACGGTCGAAGAGATCGGAAAGGGAGCTGCGGGGGCGGACCTCACAGGAGCGGCGGCGGGGGTCGGCGGCAGCGGCGGCGGGGCGGGAGCAGGATTTGGAGCGGCGGAGTGAAGGAGAGGGAGGGGAGTGGTCGGAGGGGATACCAGCGAGGCGCTCGCGGAGACAGAGGGCGCAGAAGCCTGTGATGGGGGCGGTGGGGTGGCGGTGGCAGGCGGAGAGGCGTTGGGATTTGGGAGTCATGAGTGCAGCATGCGTTGGTGTGTGTTAGTGAGTGTTGGTGGCAATGCCATTGTTGTGTTTGTTATGAAGAGAGTGGGAGACACCGCATAAGTATGCACAGAAGAGTACGGAATCTTCTCATCATTCATCATTCTTAATTATACAATTAAACCCTCCTTAACCCCCTTTTTTCTCTCTCTAACTATTTCCTTTTATTCAACATAATCTTATCATTTTTTTTCAAAAATCTCTATATAAATTAGGTGAAGTCCTCTCGATAGGACATTTGGTGGCCCTTTAATGCAACTTAACGAAAAGAATAAGAAATTAAAACAAAAAAATGAATAAAGAAGATTTAAATAAATTAAAATAATCAGTCTCAGTCCTATCAATTGAGCTGTTAACTAACTACTGTTGTTACTTTATGAGCGTCGATAAAGGCCACACATTCAACTTACACGTCAAGAAATTAATCTTATTAATTACACAACCAAAACATCTTAATTACACATTCAATTCTCGTTAATACCTTCCTCGTATACGAATCTTCAAAATTCGGCCATTTATTCAACATTTTAAATTTCCAAAATAATTGCAAAGTTTAATGCCATAAAATTACTCTCACTTTAACGGTTGCGGATTTAGGTGATTTTTTTTTTAAAAAAATAACATTTATTTTTTCTAAATACATATTTATTTGTACGCATGGAATATAAGACCTTTTCTTCGTCCAATCCCTTTCGAAAGTTCGTTGGAAGTTTGAAATCGTAAGCATAAAGCTTCAAATCAATGAATGCAGTGTCTTCTGCAACTAAAATTAGAGATAGAGACCAGCGTGAAACTACATCTGTAAATAATAATTAGAATATAAAAAGAACATTTTATATAATTAATTTTGAATTATATAAACTAGTTTTAAGTTATAAAATTAGTTTGCAGGGTGGATTTAAATAGGTTATAAAATGATGAGTTGACCTTAAGGTTTGCGCAAATTTACAAGTCAACCCTTTCAACTGAAGCAAACGGGCACAGTGATCTGTTTGGTTTGGCGTGAAGCGTGGGAATCTTACGGCAGTATAAATTTTTGGCAAAGTTAGCAGCACTGTGATGCCTGAGATTTTAATTGGGATGCGAACCCTAAATGGTCACCACACGTGCACCACTTCTTGAAATTATCGCTTTCAGCCTTTTCATATGTTTCTTTTAACATTATCAAAACTGATAAAATAGTAAAAGCTTAAAGGCTTAATTAATTCTTTAATTTCATCAGCATGTCACCTTACATCTAATTAAAGTCAATTTTATGAGATTTTTTATTTTTTATTTCGGGTGAAATTTAATAAATTAAGATAGCTCAATATGTAGTTCTATTGTTAAATTAATGACAATTGCTTCTTGCACCCTATCATTTTGTTTAATTTTGTTTTTGCGTTTGGAAATTTTATTTGAAGCATTTAGGAATCTAGAGTGGTATGATCCGGATAATGGATTCCATAAGGGGTATGTGGTTTTGAAAGGAGATTTCGAAAGAGGTAACTCATCTGTAAAATAAATTTTGGAAATCAGTTTCGAAAAAAAATTCCAAAAAGAAAAAAAAAATGGAAACATATTTTGCTTTTGTTATGTAACTTTCAAATAAGGGCAAAATCAGAAATTAAAAAATTGATAGGTGCAGGAAAAAAGTTATACATTGCAAGAAGCAACATCGCTTAATAGGTTATTTAGTCTCCAAGTTAAGAGCTGAATTTCCATTTAGTACTCGATTTTAAAAATGAAGACATTAGATTCCCAAGTTATGAAAATTGTGTAAATTAAGTCGTGTCCGTTAGGGTGGTAGCAACGGCGTTAAAGGTTAAAAAATGTGGCAAATTATTTATCCAACGTGGCAAATGCACATATTTTAGGTTTGGCAAGGTATGAAAATGTTATTTTTTATTTGGAAGAACCAAATGCATACAGATTTGGCCCAACATTTTAATCTCCAACGAGCTTAGGGGAAGGAGGTGATGTGAAGGTTTGGAGTTGAAGTGGGGTGCCCTAAGTTGTTCGTCCTAACTCAGTCTGTGAAGTTCGTTGTTTCTGAGGTGGGTACCCTAAGTTGGGTGGTTGGGATTGAGGTGGTTTTGTAGGTGTCGAGGAAGCAATATTGTGTGGTTGGTGGAGGCAATGTCAATGAATCAATGCTCGTCTTGCTCATGGGGGACCTCACGTGGTGGTTCATCAGGAGGAATGGTTGGCAACCAAATATGCTACTGTGGAGAGCTTGTCGTATTAAGAGTCGCAAAAACTGTTAAGAATCAGGGGAAGGATTTTTGGGGTGCCCTAATTACAAGGTATTTTGTGTACGTTGTGTTTTGATTTTGGGGGTACATTAGTTCGGTTTATCCTGAGATGTTTTGGGTTGGATGTTTTGAACACCGGAGTCGAAACGAAGAAGTGCGAGGATGTAATTTCTTCAAATGGCGCACTGAAGATTACATAGATGAAAGGGATAGTACAATTGGATGGCAAAGGAGAAAAATAATTTGTTTGGAAAAATCACTTGTGGTTTGTCAGAGAAGGGAGAAGGTGTTGTTGGGGTTTTTATGTTTGATGGGGTTGATTAACATCATCTTTGTATGTATTTTATTTTAATTTTGTTCTAGTGGTGTTTGATGGGGTTATAATGTAATGTTTGTTAGTTAATGAAGATTGTGGTTGTAATGACATTGTTCGTGTAATGAGATTTTGTTTCTGTTATTGTTCAAGTCAATGTTATGTAATTTACATTGCCCTGTCATTGACAGCCAGTGAATGTTATGAAGTGAATGAACATCACATAAAATTATAGACTTCCTTGATTTTTCATCAGCATAAAGGTATACAAACCATCAATATTAATAATGTGTTGAAAGCATCAATATTGACAAGGTCTACAAAGTCATTAAACATCACAAAAGAAGCTGCCAAAACATCAATTTTAACAACCTGGCAAACATTGCAGGTTATAGTTTTAGAAGATAAAACATCAGAGTTGTTCCAAAATGATATCATATTGATGATTAAAGATCACTTAAGAAATTACATCACAGATCATCCATAATACATGACATCCAAAATATAGTTATATAGTGCAAAATACATCACATCCAAAATAGTATTGAAGGTCAAACATGACCTGAATATGTCTTAGCAAAACTACTTAAAGTTGAAATTACATATCCAAAATACAAGTCAAAGTTGAACAATTTTTAAAGTGTTGTTGCAGTGTGATCGATCTGGGGTTCTTCAGTAACTTGACTTGGTTGAGTGGATTGTGGTATAGCTTGGTGGTCTTCTTCTTGAGTAATCTGACTTGCTTGAGTGGGTACTGGTGTAGCTTCTTGGTGTTGTTGTTCAGTTGGTTGAGTGAAGTGTGGTGTTGCTTATTGGTGTTGTGCTTGAGGGCAATTAGTTCTTATATGCCCTAGTTGTCTACAAATGCCACATCTCTTTGGGATTCTAGTTTGGCCAAGTTGTGTATCATCCCTTATTTGCTCCCAAGTCTTCAGTCTTCTTTTTTTTCTTGGTCTACCTGGCAACACCCTTTTCGGAGGAGGCAAAACATCAACATATGACAGGGAAAATTAATGGAATGTAAGTTTCCCATAGTTCAGGTCCATTGACAGGGAAAATTAATGGAATGTAAGTTTCTTCATAAGTTGAGGTTCTAAACCAAATTGGGATGTAGTCTTCTGCATTGATGTTTAAAAACCTCATGGCAGTCAGTGCATGACAACAAGGTATTCCTGTTACAGTCCACTTCCTGCAGCTACAATATCTTTTCTCTACATCAACTACAAACTTTTCAGCAATATTGGAAGTATGGCTGATCTAAAAAACTTGCATACCTGACCAACTGCCAAAGTATTCAAACACAATATTAGGAAGAAATTTACAATGGAATCAGTCAAATAGAAAATGAGTAAGTAGTTTTGTAGTTTACTTACTTAGGTATCCAATATGTGTCTTTTGTAACTCCTTGTGTAGTCTCTTTTGAATTTTGGGACAAATGGGACCATGAAACAACCTTATCTTCTCTCTATTGGATGCCCACCTCTTCATCAGGTAGCTACGAATCTCTTCCAACATTGTTATGATTGGTTTCCACCTAGCATCTAAGATGACGCTGTTAAAAGCTTCAGATATGTTATTGACAAGTGTGTCACAAACAGGTGTTCCTGAATTTGCAACAAGAGAAACTTAAGTATTTGTAAAAGTGATGAGTGCATATTTATGCTCACATTTATGCTTTAAAATTAAAATTTTTGATGGGATAATTGTGCTTAAATGGTTGGTTTTAAGTGAATTTGCGATGATTGGAATTGTTGGGTTTGGGAAATAAAGAGACGTAAAAAGTGAGTTTTAGTGCATAAATTATTCTTGGATATTCTAATGTTTATTTGTGCAGCTGAGAATATAAGTTTTATTGGTCCAAATGGTAATTCAAGGCTCAAAATCATATTTTATTTGGAAAATTCAGAAGGGGCTAAAGTGCAGATAAAGGAAATTTCAGGGTATTTGTGCAATTTTGGAAATTCAGAAAATCTAAAAGATAAAATTCAGTTGTTGAATTTAATTTGGGAATATCAACAGAAAATATCTTCCAAATAATTTTATCATTAGCTAAATCTTTTAGTTATTTGGAAGATATAGGATATAAGATAATTTAATATCTATCAAATATTCTTTAAAACTGATTTAATCTAATGAATATTTGAAAGATATAATATATCAACAGAAAATATCTTATCAACAAACTATTCAGAGTCCAAGCCCAATCAAGCCTATATAAAGAGACCCAAGGGAGGCAGAAAGGGGGACTTCACTTAATTCATTCATTCTCTCATACTCCTCTCACTTAATTACATATTTCAGGGTATTTGTGCAATTTTGGAAAGTCAGAAAATCTAAAAGATAAAATTCAGTTGTTGAATTTAATTTGGGAATATCAACAGAAAATATCTTCCAAATAATTTTATCAAAAAGAAATATGCATTCAGCCAAATATGAAATGTAATGTGAACTTGAAATGTACTTGCCTTGGTGGAATAGCTATCAAGTATTTAAAGGCCTCTTCGTTGACTTCCTTGATTTGTCTCATCACTGATTCCCAAGCTTGGGGGTGTGTTGCTGCTGCTGCCTTCCATAGTAATTGTCTGAGATTTATGCCAGGATATTTCTTCCTAAAATTTGCATAAATGTGCCTACATAGAAACATTGGTCCACACCAGGTAAAAGTTGTTGTATAGTTGGCAGAAGTCCCTGTCACAGTAATGAATGAAAGTCAGTTTTATATTGGGATGGTGAACATCCATAATCAATGAAAAGGTAATTATTTACTTACTTTCTGTCTATCTGACACAAAGGTACACCTTGAACATAATCCCCCTCCTCCAAGATCATCAATTAACCATTCTAAAAACCATGTCCATGTTTCCTTATTCTCTACTTCAACAACAGTATATGCCAAAGGTACCATCTGGTCATTACCATATCTTCCAACAGTAGTTAAAAGCTCACCTCCATATTTACCTTTTAAAAAACATCCATCCAAATGTATAATAGGTCTACATGAGACAAAAATGTCCTTACATGCTTTGAAACACACATAAATTCTTTTGAATATAACCTTATCCTCATATCGTTCCACACTCAATTTCACTGTTGACCCAGGGTTTGACCTCAGGAATTCTTGTGCATAATCATACAGTCTTTCATATTGTTGTTTGAAACAACCATCAATGTTGGCTGTTGCCATTGCTTTTGCCTTAGTTGTTGTAGACCTTGAGACACCAATGTTCCATTTTTTTAGAAAACTTACTGTGTAGATTTTTCAGCTTTATATCTGGATTTGCTTTCATGCTCTTCTCTAATTTGCCACTTAACCATTTCGAGGTAACTAAACCAATGTTGTATTCTCTACTACATGTATGCCTGTCTATGATCTTCCTTAGTTGCCATGTACTTTGGGTACTCCTATATGCACAATATGCATACCATGGACATTTCCCTTATGAACCACAACATTTAACACAAATTCTTCTCTTGTCATTCTTAGAAATCTTCAACTTCCTACCATTATGCACTCCATAAGTTCTAATTGCATCACTGAAATCTTTTTTTTTTAGGAAAGTAGGTCCTCAATTGCCATTTATATTCTTTCATACTTATGGGCTCTGAGAAGATCCCAAAATCTCCATTTCGGGGACTTTCATCATCTGAGTCATCACTTCCATATATACTGCCACAGCTATCAGATTCCCACTCACTATCAAATAAGCCCCTAGCTTGTGCATGGAAGTTTGAGGTAGTGCATCCACTTCCTGTACCCATTTCAACAAACACATTACCTTCGCAATTTTGTTGTTCAAGTTGTTAATCAACATCCACAAATTCATCTTCACTCAAAGAAGCCTCTTCATCAGACCCTATCCAACTACTAACATCAAACTCCTCCTACACTTCGTCAACACCTTCTGTCTCATGGCCAACATCTCCAACTTTAGCACCTTCACCACCTTGTCCAACTTCACCATCATCACCACCTTCACCCTATTCTCCAAGTTCAGAAACATCACCAACATCTCCAACTTATCCAACTTCATCATCTTCAGCACCTTCACCACCTTGTCCAACTTCACCACCTTGTCCAACTTCACCATCATCACGACCTTCACCCTATTCTCCAAATTCAGCAACATCTCCACCTTCACCCTCTTCTCCAACATCTCCAAATAAACCATCTTCTGTCTCATCACCATCATGTCCAACATCACCAACTAAACCATCTTCAGCATCTTCACCTTCACCATCCTCACCACGTTCTTCTTCAACCCCTTCAACAAGTTTACCTTCACCATCCTCACAACGTTCTTCTTCAACCCCTTCACTAAGTTTACCTTCACCATCTTCACCATCCTCACCTTCTTCACCAACATCATATTCCAACGTATTAATATAATCAGGTTCGGATACCATGTGAACCACAAACAAATGAGCTTTATACCATTCAATAACGCAATGCTCACAATATGCATGGCTCCTATGTCATCACTTAACAATTCCAACCTATCTTCTAATACACGACCACCCAAGGAATACCACAACTCCTTAACATTTTTATATCCCATCTCCTTTAGTATGGCCAAGATTTCAAAATAACTCAATCTATCTGTGTCAACGACCAAGGTACAGGTTTCACCTCCATGGTATCTAAATGACCCATCATTCAGAAACTTACCCCCATGGGGAAACACTACCTCAATATCAGGTTCAGTCATTTTGTTTATTTGACCAACTATTATATGATTATATAAAACAAAGTGTCAGACTACATGCACTTGGTTAATGACCTTCACATGCATCTACTATCACTATTTAATGACCTCCACATGAATGTACATTGTAAACATGTCACGTTACTAATAATTATGACACTTGTAGCCATACAAAAGTAATCACACACATTCAATGTATCACCTACAACATTCCATCTTGGCTTAAACCTTACATCAATATGCATCAACCACAACTTAAACAACAATCACACAGTCAACAAAACCATATCCAAAATAGTACTACGCACTAACAAGACAAAAGCGAAAAACAGTCCCCACTAATTGGGGACCAGAACTAGACAAACAGTACCACTACAAATCAAACGTTATTAGGGGGACCACAACATAACAAGAGGGACCACAACACCACATAGTAAGGGGACAAGAAGACAACATACTTCCATGGGGAAAGCAACTACATAAAAAACTCATAAAAAGCGTACCTTGGACCTTTTCGCTTCGAACAACTATCACTGCAACGTCAATCCTTTTCGCTAAACAATCTCCTTCACTAACCCTTTTCGGTCAACAATGTCCTTCCACACCGTCAACCCTTGCACACCTTCAATCCTTCGAGAACGTCAAAAATCCCCAATCTATGATCTCACTTCTCTAATCTTTTCATTCCAAGATAAATAAGCCCTATATTTTAAATTTCCCAATTTGATATGAGGTTTTTTTTCCTTTTCCCTGCCACGTTATTTTTCCTTTCCTTGCCACGTCAAGTAACCTACCCCAAGTCATTGTCACGACCACATTTCTTGCACACCTCACATCCACACTCAGGTCAACGTTTTCAATTTTAACGTCGTTAAACGATGAGGACTTAATTTACACATTTTTCGTTACTTGGGAACCTAATGTCCTCACTTTTAAAACCGGATACTAAACAGAAATTTATCTCTTAACTTGAGGACTAAATAACCTATTGAGCCAAATTAATTTATTACAAAATGGACTTTCTGCAATCTATTGTTTTCTTTTTGTACCCCACACTTTTTATAATGGCCAAAATAGCCTATTGATTTGACTAGGTTAAAATACCTATATGACACATTTTTCTTTTTTCTCTTCCTTGAGTCCTTTCACCTCTTTAATCCTGGATTGTTTTATCCCTGTACTTCAATTATTTCATCTTGCACCGCATTGGGAATGTGAGATGTTGATTTTTTTTTTTGCATTTATACTATGGTAGGAGTATAGTGCGACCAGAATGTGCGAAGATCCTCTATCAAGCGAAGTGCAAATCTACAATTGAGTTGAGCACGCGCAGTGGTTGCTTGCATTGGTGTTTTTCGGCAACTACTAATAATGTGACGGTGGCTATTTCATTACAAATCTACACTAATGTGGTTGACAATGGTGAGGCGTAATGGCTAGAGTTGGGTTTTGCAGTCACGGCAGATAACAAAGGAGGAGATGACGGAGGTGGAGATATGAAAATAGGAAAATAAGAGATTGTTTATGTTTTTCGCACAGTGACATGGCTTAGTGAACAATGACGTGGAATCAAATCAATCAAATGAATGAATCAGAATTCCTAGCCACGTCATCGTCTTCAACCTTAAACTACAAACCTTAGTCACACAAGATCACAATAATGTTGCCATCGAACCATGTCGTCAACCACTAAAAACAACACCACAGAACCTTGCACCACATAGAGGACCACTATAAGGTAGCACCATGTTGAGACCTCGGCAAGCGTACCGAATCGTTCAAGTAATAAACCGGTAAGTCCGGATATCATTTCCCAAGAGATTTGTTTAGATTCACTGATTGTTAAAGTTTACTAATTTAGCGATTATTAAACGTATTTTTATAACACACTTAAGATTAGCATACAGATTTAAAAAGTGGTAAAAACAGTCGAATTTAGGTTCACTGGGGTTGACATTCAAGTTCATCACTCATATAATTTTCTACTAACACAGTTCCTCAAAATTAAGCATCGACATCCTAGGCGCATACAAGCCTCTAATTCCTCATATGACATTTTCTGAATCATTCAAACTAAATCACTAATCGCTTAGCAAATTCAGATATCAGATTTGCCTTAAACACAATGTCACAGATGACTAAAAGTTCCAACCTATGTCTAGAATTGAAATCCCTTAGTTGTTTTATCCTAGGTCCGTGGTCTCATACATTTTCCAATGATTTAACCGTTCAATTAGCTCAGATTTCCATCGTAGGCGTGAATAATCAAGATAGAACACAAAATTCACACAAGATCATGTATTAATAGATAGATTACAAAGAGTTTCAGAACTTTACTCTCAACCCCAGTGAAATGGAGTTTTAGCTACACATATGCATCTCAAAAACAATAATTGATGGCTTGGATGGTAGGAAGTGGTGGTTTTGCACCTTGGAAGCACCTATACACAAGCTAGACGCGAGCTACAGCGTTCCCACTTTCTCTCCCCCTCCCTCTGGTTCAGTTTCGCGACATTTTAAAGGGAAGGACCTTAAGTGAATTCTCGATGGGCGACAAGCCTCCACTCGCTGGGCGAGTGACCTCTTCTCGCTGGGCGACTGGTGCAGGCTCGCTAGGCGAGGAGCTCCAGCTGGCTGGGCGAGTGATGCACTCCAAGTCTTTGATATTATCCAATCCTTATTCTTGGATATAAACATACAAAAAGCATCAATACGCATTTAAACATTCAAAACTATACTTACATCAACATTTATATACTTTTCATGAGAATAAACACTTAAACTACTCAAAAGCACAACATTTTAAGTAACAAATACAAGTAAATTTTACATTTATCACACCACCCATTGATGCAGAGACTACCATGAGCAATTGCGCCTCCACCACCATAGAGCCACGAGCAACTTGCAAGAACGAGCAACCTGCAAGAATAAGCAACCAAGAACACTCCATTACACCATCGTGAGCCTTAATTCGAAGATCCACTACACAACCTTGCTCCACCATTGCAAAATGAAAACAGAAAGAAATTGGAGATTTTCAATTAACAACAACTATTGATTCCGTTACTTAAATCTATTGATTCCGTTACTTAAATCTTTTAAAATCTATATATGATGCTTTTATTAATGTTTATGAAGAAGAACGAGTAATAGTGTACCTTTAATTAAAACACGAAAATTTCTCCAATTTTTTATTTTAAAAAAACAAAACATTTGATGGAATGTTCAAACCTTTTAGTTATGATGAAAATGAAGGTCCATCGTCTTCTTCAGCATATTAAGAAGGTTAGGCCAATAATCTGTCAATTTCGCATTTTAGTAAAGAGCATGAGTGTACTAATTTATCAATACTTCATTTTAGGTCCCGCTTCTATTACTGAAAATGTGGATATAATATGTTTTGTGTCAATGTGATTAAAACATGATTCAATATATAGGAAATGAATTTGGAACATTGAACCATTCTGTCCGCAAGATTTTTTTTAATCTTTATTTTCAAAAAAATTAAAATCAGGTTTTTATTCAAGTTGAACATAAGTTTAACCAAAAGATTTTCATACTTGTGTCACTTTTGTATTTTCTTCTTGATTCATGGATATGGAAAAATCTGTCTTATTATTTTTGGTTCCCATTTTAGTTAATTAATAATATTGATTATCAACTATTGACCTATTTTAGCTTTAAAAATGTTAGATTTACCATTGGTTGGGAAACGTAAGAGAAGGAGAAAGATCCTTGCATAAGATTGTTAAATTTGAGAATGAAAGTCCAAATGTTTCAACTTTTATATTTAAAAAAAGGGAAATGATACTTTAACAACAGAATTTGACAACATTTTGAGGTGTCAAAATGCTAGTGGTCCACGTGGAAAATGATTTGAGAATTTTTAATAACGTGAAAAGAGAGTTCGCAGAAGAGGTTTGAAATTTCGAGGTTCCATTTCCAATTTTCACATTTTGAATTTGGGACATTGGTAGAGAGAGAAGAGAAGCTTGAGAGAGAGCGGGAACCCTAGAGTGAGAGTCTGCCTTCCTCCAACCAGCCTCGAGTGCCGCCAGAGTCCGTCTTCTTCCACCCAGCCAGTTCCGATTCAGGGTCGCCGCAGCTTCGGCGTTGGCAGACAAAACGAAGATGGCATCGTCTTCCCTCCGACCCAGCCAACTAAGGGCACGTTTTGAGTCTCGATTCCTCCCACCCGCTTCCTTCCCTATGCCGAACCCTTGTGGTGGCTGCCGGAGTGCCGCTGGAGCATCGCCGGAGTGTCGCCTGAACGGAAGGAATCGTGAACGATAGATAGAGTCCCTCTTCCTCCGACCTAGGCAGACATTGTGGTTTTTTGAAGTAGTAGCGTGTTCCCACTTGGTTCCTTCCCTTGACCGGCGCGGTGCCTTCTCCGCCGGAGTTCCGGGTGTGGAACTATTGTCCGAACACGTGACCGATGGAGTGTCGAGCGTGACAATCCTTTGTGCGTACGTGTGTTTTATTTGATTTGAAATTTTTTAGGCCCGATTTTGGTAATGTTATTTTGATGGTTGTGGTTGATATATTGTCTATGGTTGTTTTGTGTTGGTGTAGTGTGATGGATGAACTTGGTGAACAAAGTAAAGGTCGAGATACAACGAAGAAGGTATATAGGATTGTATTTGATTTGCATACATTTATTGTTTGACTGTATTTAAATAGTAAGCATGACTTCGTATGCAGTTAGTGTTTAGACACTACTGCAAAACCAAGATGATAGGTCTTTTGAACGAACGGTTGACTTTTGAGCAGAAGGGTTACATTGAGAAGACTGTTTTTGGTTGGTTGTTATACTTGCCAGGTTGTATTAAGATAGGTAGGAATTTGTTATCTAAGTTATGTGGTCAATGGGTAGATAACATGAGTGGGTTTTATTTTGGTGACAAAGTTATTAAGTTTACTGAATTTGATGTGTGTCTGTCGTTAGGGTTGCCTATTGTTGGTGAAGTGATAGATTTAAATAAAGTTGGACATCGTAGTGTTTGTAGGGAGTACTTCCCTGAGGGGAAAGTAGATGTGAGCATGGTATATGACTTTTTGTTAGAGGAACATGAAAATTTTCCAATAGAACATTTTTGCAGCTTGTATATATTGGTAGGGATATCAGAGTTCTTGCTTCCCAATCGAAGTGGAGTAGTATTTCCAATTCTTTTTGACCTTGTTTGGGAGTTCGGGTGTGTGGGTAAGTACAATTGGGGCAGTTTAGTTTTTCAGTACTTTGTTGAAAGTGTGTGTAGTGCTTCAACAACAATGAAGAATGAAACAAGAAAAAGCCATTTTCATGTTCAAGGATGTGCTTACCTGTTGCAGGTACATGTTTGTTATGTAATTGTTAATCAAAGACAATGATTTGTTATTGTTTTCATCATTTTTATTGTCATTGTTGATGGATTACAAATTTGCATGTATGGTTTTGTCACCATTTTGTGACATCGAAGTCCATTTATAGTACACGGGTAACAAAATTCCCAAGGTTGTTGAACTGGATTGATATCAATATTGGGGAGAAGTTTATCAAAACTGCTTTGGCAAAGGGATCGGTGAGTAGTTGTTGATTAGACGAATGTGTTGGTGCAAATTAATTTATGATTTGTGTTTTTATGAAATAAAATTTGTTAATGACATTGCAGGTTGTTATTGATGTTGGTGTGTCCAAAGAGGAGCTTTGTTATGGTATGGTGAAAGACGTTTGTGAGAAATTTGGTATTCCATTTAACAAGCAAAATAGAGGAGATAAGGAAAAATTAATTTCTGTTGTAGAAGAACAAACACGGGTTATTGCGGACATGCAAAGTAGTATTAATGATTTAAGAAAGTTGGTTGAAGAAAAAATGAAGATAAGGGTGAAGATTTTGTGGAAGAACCGTTGTGGGGAAGTGAAGATCATTGTCAAAGTACACTGGTTCAACATGAGCAGCAAACCCCGGTGTTTGAAGGTGGTTTTGAACTGCAACAAAGCACAATGTATGATCGTATGAAAGCGCAACCCCGAATATGGCTTAAGAGTATCGTAAAAAGAAGTCCTTATACTGCAGATGGTAGAAGAAAACAATGAGTACTTCAATAAGTTGTATTACATTAGGAATTTAAGTGTTAGATAATGTTATGATGTTTGGAATCCTATTCAAAAACTTGGTTGAATTTTGAAAACATTGGAATCCTTTTTTGAATTGTCATGATTTGATTTTTGTTGTCTGTAATGGTTTATGACAGAACCAGGGAGTTGAAATGAAGTGGGATGAACATGAAATATACTTATTTGAAATGAAGTTTGTGTGTTAATGATGGTGAATTTGAGGCATGACTTTGAAGTTTTTGGCATGGTTGTTGAAAGAAATTAGGTTTTGGAATTGGTTCTTATTTTTGTTAGACCGGAAATCATAACAAAGGAATTAAATTGAAATATATTGTTGGTCATACAGCATCATTGTTCAAACTGAACATTACAAATTGATTAAGTCGATGTTGAACTCAAGTTACCGTGGTGCGCAAAAGTAATAACATTAGTCCCCACTTAATTGAACTATGATCCCATTTGTGTTTTGTTAGGTGCATTTATTGTTTTTTAACATAATTTTGGGACCTAGGTTGTGTTATTTAATCATAATTTAGCAGCCTTGTTAAAATATAATAATTTTCGACATGATGGTGAATATTAGAAGTTCAAACCGTTTATGAAAAATGTAGTGTACCCTAGTGTGCATAAGTTATAAAGTAAGTACCCAATTATATGAACTTCGATCCCACAAGTTATTGGAATGTACAATTGTTCTTCGTTCAGAAAATTTACATGTTGTGTGTTTTTTCATTGTGTATTAGCATCGATTTTTTTGAAATTGACAAGAGTAGTTGAAAACCTTGATGTCGAAGTAAGTCTACCGTAGTGGGCATAATAGATAACATAACTACTCATTTATTTACAGTGTTAAACCACATTTTATTTTAAAGTTACATTTGTTGTTTGTGTTCATTATTTGGTGACTTAAGGTGTAATTTACGTTGATGGAAATGCCAGGATGCCATAACAAAATATTATTAGAACATGGAAGTCATTTTTGTGAGGTTGAAAGATGTTTTTAGTTCACAAACCCCTGTGTGCAAAACTGATAACATAAGTACCCAAATATTTTAACTAAAGTTCTAGTTATGTACAAAAGTTATATTTAATATTTTGAAGACAATATTTGACTTAGGGCATGTGTTTTGATGTCTAAACGGTAAACAAATATTTAGTAATAAACCTTTTGTTTGTTACAATATTTTAATTCATGTTACACATAAATTATTGATTTTGATTATTTATTAGTATATTATTCAGTAAATGGAAAATGTTAGTGATGATTTTTACAACAAATGTTTTATTGCAATGCTTTAATAAATTTATTTATTTTATTTGACCATACGAAATGAAGTTAAGTAAAAAATAAGCAAGTTGAAGTAGAACAATTATTTAGCCTTTGGTACCAGTTCTTTTCCCTCATTTGTTCTATTTCTAAGTAATTTGGAAACAATTATTTAACAATTTATTAACAAATTCGTGCCACAGAAACCACAATTCGTAACGCTCAAGGTGCAGGATTAGAACTGGTACCAAAGGCAAACTAAGTGGGTACTTGGGTATAACTTTTTGCACAGAAAGGCCAACTAGGTACACCACAATAATTTTGGGATGCCTAATTTCTTTTAGCTCATTTGTTCTACTTGTAAGTAATTTGGAAACAATTATTTAACAATTTATTAACAAATTCGTGTCACAGAAACCACAATTCGTAACACTCGTGGTGTAGGAACAGAACCGGTACCAAAGGCTAAATAAGTGGGTACTTAGGTATAACTTTTTGCACAGAAAGGCCAACTTGGTACACCACACTCATTTTGGGGTGCCTAATTTCTTTTTTCTCATTTGTTCTATTTCTAAGTAATTTGGAAAAAATTATTTAAGAATGTATTAACAAATTCGTGCCATAGAAGCCACAATTCGTAACACTCATGGTGTAGGAACAAAACTGGTACCATAGGTTAAATAAGTGGGTACTTGGGTATAACTTTTTGCACAGAAAGGCCAACTAGGGTACACCACACTCATTTTGGGGTGCCCAATTTCTTTTCGCTCATTTGTTCTATTTCTAAGTAATTTGAAAACAATTATTTAAGAATTTATTAACAAATTCGTACCACAGAAACCACAATTCGTAACGCCCAAGGTACAGGATCAGAACTGGTACCAAAGGCTAAATAAGTGGGTACTTAGGTATAACTTTTTGCACAGAAAGGCCAACTAGGTACACCACACTCATTTTGGGATGCCTAATTTCTTTTCGCTCATTTGTTGTACTTGTAAGTAATTTGGAAACAATTATTTAACAATTTATTAACAAATTCGTGCCATAGAAACCACAATTCGTAACGCTCAAGGTGCAGGATCAGAACTGGTACCAAAGGCAAAATAAGTGGGTACTTGGGTATAACTTTTGTCACAGAAAGGCCAACTAGGTACACCACACTAATTTTGGGATGCCTAATTTCTTTTAGCTCATTTGTTCTACTTGTAAGTAATTTGGAAACAATTATTTAACAATTTATTAACAAATTCGTGTCACAGAAACCACAATTCGTAACACTCGTGGTGCAGAAACAGAATTGGTACCAAAGGCAAAATAAGTTGGTATTTGGGTTGAACTTTTTGCACAACAAGGCCAACTAGGTACACCACAATTTGTAAGACTGATGGAGCAGGAAAAGAACTGGTATCATAGGCAAAAAAAATGGGTACTTGGGTAAAACGTTTTGCACATGAAAGTCAATTACGTACAATAACCTGAATTTCAACTGCCAAATATATTTCTCAACAATTTCTGAAATAAAATGTGATGTGTAACCAATACATAAATATGAAATGTAAGAACAAGTGTTCTTTCATCAATATTCCCCAAGATTCTACAAAATGTCTAAATCTTGCAACACTTGATTCCTCCGCACGTTTTGCACATCCAAAATCCATTGACAAACATATTGCTCCCTAACTTGTTGGAGTTCTTCCTGCAAAGACAATAATGCACAACACATGAATCAAATGCAACATTTGTATGAAAGATCCAGAACATATAAATTTTTACAGCTTATAGTTGTGTAAGTGGGCATTGTGTTTCTTTCGTATTTCTCAATGTCATCCCACAACTCCATAATTTTCAAAACAATTACTCCACAATCAAATCTACAACAAAACAAGTCCAACAACACAAGTATGATATTTAACATATCAATGATACAATAAAATATTATATTTACAAAAATCAACATTACAAACATACTTGTTTGGTTGGATTGGAGTATGCAAGTGTTGTACCTCCAATGATGGTTTGTTGTCTTCCGAACAATTCAACAAATGTCCAAAAAGCAATGCAAGATTATGTGCCTGGAAAACATCATACTCCCCTTATAAATTTGTAATTACAAAGTAAACATCAATTACTACACATACAATGACATTGTCAATCTTTTGTCGTTCTTTTCTTTTGTGCCCAAAAGAGTCCAGTGCAAACATTTGCAGTGATGGAATCTTCACAGCGTAGCACCACCAATGCCCGTCATGGATGATTGGGACAAACAACTACAACAAATAAAATATTTCACCATAAAGTACGAATAACCATAAACATACTATCCAAATTAATTATATGAAATGTAATTGCACTAACAAATTCGGCATTAACAATGTCATCAAATATGATGATATTAGACTAGAAGTAGTTACAGTAGTCATTCAATGTCCAAACTTTGCGATTACTCTTTCTCTTTCTTGAGCCAATTAAAACATGGGTCTGCAAGGAAATTACATAGTTAGCTTTCATTTCTCATGTGAATAGAATATTAAGAGCATAAAATAACTACTATTTTAACCAACTGCATATAATGGACTAAAACATATCCTTTTCACTACTCCAGTACTCCTTCTTTCAAAGAACATGCACACGGATGTGCCAAACAAAATCCCCTACACAACCAAGAACTTCTTAATACTACACAATTCAACCGACATATAAACTAAATCATAAATTAACACACCAAATTTCATTATTACCATGTTGCCAAGCTGCATCCTAGGTCCAAAAGAATAACAGTCTTGGGTTCCAAATGTTTGACCGCAAATTTCAAAAACAACCCTTCGAAACAAAATATCACATAAGTCAACATGTTTCATCATCACACTATTAATAAAAAAATTTAAAAATTTAAAAATTGTCAAATTCATTACCTCCAAGGAAGCTTAAACGGAATAACCAAGTTGTACAAGTATTTTGGATTTACATTCAATAAATTACCATCCTCATTGTCATGATGTTGTGCCATAGTGCATAAAAGAGGTGCAACATCCATAACGTCCTCAACGTCCTCCTTCTCTTCTTCGAAACAACCACCCACATCAGTATACCTGATTGTTTCAAAACATTGGCCTTCCCCATCTGCCCCACCATCAACATGACCATCATCTGCTTTACCATCATCCCCTTCTTCATCATCACCTTCACCATCATCACGTTCAACATCAACACCACATGTACCACCCTCTTTAAAAAAAGAAGGTTGCTCTGTTTCTTCCTTGCCAACACCTACCATTGTAGCCAAAGTTCTTAAATATGTATTCATTGCAACCATTTTTCTTTGGTTGTCTTCAATTTTCTTCATCACCACTTCTTCCCAACTCAACCCTAACTCATGTCCATCATCTTCCGGAATTGGCCCTTCTTCCAAATGAAGGGTCGCACAAATGATTGAGTTCCGACGGTCCTCCTCCCGCAAAAACCACTCCCAACATATCTATAAACATCCAAATATAACTAATCATTAAATAACAAAAAACACAATTCATGTACTACATTTCGTAAAAATGTAAATAAAAATAAGAACTAACTTACCTCTTTCCTTTTAAACAAGTCCTCTATTTTGTTTGACCTTAACTTAAGGGAAGACCAATTTATTATTCGCGGGAAGACAATGTGATGTGCACCGTCCGCTAAACCCAAACGTTCAACCGCCCATAGCTAAAAAACAAATATTAACCAAAACGATAATCATATAATAAATGTGTGCACTGCCTTATGTCACGTTGCAACATTCCCACTAAGACCTAAGTCCCTTATGTCACGTTGCTTTATCATCCTTGAAGCATTTCCTAAACTATTTACCACAAATGTGTGCACAGCTTTTGCCCAATTATATTGATACAAATTATCGATGTTATCTAATATTGTAAAAGGCATGTTACTAACTGCCTTTGAATGTCTAGGAAAGTAGAAAACAATAAAACAAACTAAAATATACAAACGACAAACACAATCAACATCCATGTCATTATTTTGTATTAAGAACTTTATCCTATGTATGACATCTTTTAGAGTTTTGACGAAAATTGATGACAAACAACAGCATCAAAGTTATAATCAAAATTTACATCTAAACCACCAACACCCAACCCTAAACCCATGCAAACATCGCCAATTGTAAATGGTACCATTGTTTGCTTCAAAACAAAACATTCGTTGTGGCAAACCCAACGTCTAATCATTTCCTTGAACAAAGGACTACAGAACTCAATTGGACTGTTCATATAAAGACACCACTTGAATGGACTCTCCTCGATACGTGTCCTATCACTTTGGCGTAGTATAGAATTAATGTCGACTATCGGTTTTGTGTCACTCCATGCCATCAACCACAACTACAATTCATTTTCAAACAATAAAACCATCATAACCTCTTTTCAAACAAAAAAAATCATCATAATCTCTTTTCAAACAAAGTTATAAGTTTTGATAATATTAAATCTACTTACATTATTGTAACCTTCTTCTTTTGTGCAATCCATGACTACCAATCCAACAAAATTACAAAAACAATGTAAAATTAACCAAACAACATCTATAAAAAATAATAACACTACAAAATGCAATAGACTTCAATTATATGTCAAATTGTAAAGGATAAACAAGAAATGGACAACCAAACAATATTATTATTTATATCAAAGGACCTTCTAAAAAACCCAAGTCATCCCACCAGATTTATTTCATCTATTAACTTATCAAATATCTATATTACAAGAAAAGCAAAAAAAGTTAAATTACATTATTTTTGGAGGTCCTCTATTCCATAAATTTTGGCACTTGGGAGAAACATTTTCAGTATCGTCAAACCAAGAATGTTTATGTTCTCATGTCCATAGTATCAATCACCACACAATTTATTTATTCAACAAATAGTATTAACAAACCACCAACATCATACATAAATAACATTCCACTGCCATCCAACATGTCATATTTGTACAGCTTACAAACACCATATCATACATAAGCAACATCATACATAAACAACATCATACATCTATTATAAATTCATTCCACTCAATACAAATAAACCAACCTTTAATGAACACGTCTAGCAGTGGGAACACACACGAAGAAAAATGTGTGGGTTGGACTAACAATCCCGAAAAGCCTTCTTTTTCGTCCTCCGTTCAGGCGACACTCCGGCAATGCTCCAACGACACACCCGGAACTCCGGCGGACAAGGCACCGCGCCGGTCAAGGGAAGGAACCAAGTGGGAACACGCTACTACCTCAAAAAACAACAATGTCTGCCTAGGTCGAAGGAAGAGGGACTTTATCTACCGTTCACGATTCCTTCCGTTCAGGCGACATTCCAGCGACAACGATGCTCTGACGGCACTTCGACGGCCACCGCAAGGGTCCGGCACAGGGAAGGAAGCGGGTGGAAGGAATCGAGACTCAAAATGCGCCCTTAGTTGGCTGGGTCGGAGGGAAGACGATGCCGTCTTCGTTTCGTCTGCCAACGCCGGAGCTGCGGCGACCCTGAATCGGAACTGGCTGGGTGGAAGAAGACGGACTCCGGTGGCACTCATGGCTGGTCGGAGGAAGACGGACTCTCACTCTAGGGTTCCCGCTCTCTCTCAAGCTTCTCTTCTCTCTCTACCAATGTCCCAAATTCAAAATGTGAAAATTGGAAATGGAACCTCGAAATTTCAAACCTCTTCTGCGAACTCTCTTTTCACGTTATTAAAAATTCTCAAATCATTTTCCACGTGGACCACTAGCATTTTGACACCTGTCCCGTGTCAAAATGTTGTCAAATTCTGTTGTTAAAGTATCATTTCCCTTAAAAAAACCATATTACTAACTTTTTTGTTGTGCCACGTCATTTAAAAGTTTTATGTTAGTGTGTTGATCACATTTCTTTTAACGTTGTCAAATCAATTTAATACAAAGACCGCATTACTTTAATTTTTCAATTTTTCATAATAACAGACCTAATTAAAATAAAAAAATTGAAAGATCGATTAGAAAAACGGAAACCTCTAAAATGATTACATCAATATCTTACAAGTATAAAAATCTAAAGCATTTATTTTATAGTGACTGATGCAAATGTGAACCTTTCAATGTACATATAAATTTTTGCCACAGAATGACGCAAACCAGAGAAGAAAAAGAAAAACAAATATTATTATATAATTTTACACTGTCTAAATCATTTTCACAATCACCTGATTAAAAAATCTCGTTTAATGCATCATATTATAAAATTCAATTTAATCCAGGCATTGGATTATAAATTTGGAGTTTAATCATTCACGAAGTCCCTATTTTCGCGTGGAATCTCAATTTAGTCCCTTTGTTTCTGGAAATCTCAATTGAGTCCCAAATTTATGAAAATTGCAACAATTGGATCCTTTCCGTTAAATTGTCTCCAACGGCGTTAGTCTGTGTTTGACGTGGCACGCTGTAGTCAGTTTCTTAACTGACGTGGCTGACTGAAGTAGGGGCAGTGAAGCACGTGGATAATAATAATTTTTTAAGTAAAAAGAAAATAAATGTTTTAAACCAAAATGGGGATTCAGATTTTGAAGTGATCGAATTAGGGATTGGGATTGGGATTGTTCTGAGTACTTCTAGGGATTGGGATTTTAAACCAAAATTGATCGAACTAGCACCAACAACAGATCTCGAGAGGCTATTTACAGTTTTAGTTGCCGAAGAGATGAAGCCAAAATTACCAATCCCTGCAGATGAGCTACCAAAGGCAGTGCAGCTAAGACTACCAGCTCCTGCATCCTGACTTCTTTTAGTTTCCAGCGGCTCTAAACCAGAAGATGATAGAGGTAAGCTTGTTGATGGGACAGGAGAGGATCCAAATTTGAAAACAGAAGTTGTCGGATATGAAGATGTCACCACTGGGGTAGAAGAACTGCTATTACTTGATGCCATTTTGCCAGTTGTCATACTTGCCATGCTACTGCCATTAGAATCTGCCATGTTAATGGCACTGCTTTGAACAGCAGGTAAACTACTGAATATATTCGGGCTGGTAAAATTACCATATACAGGGGGTGGAAAAGAAGAGAATGAAGGGCTTGCAAGAGACCCATTATTTTGATTTGAATTGTGCCCAAAATTGAATATACTCTTGGATGATGTCAAAAATCCCAATCCCTAATTCGATCAATTCAAAATCTGAATCCCCATTTTGGTTTAAAATATTCATTTTCTTTTTACTTAAAAAATTGTTATTATCCACGTGCTTCACTGCCCCTACTTCAGTCAGCCACGTCAGTTAAGAAACTGACTACAGCGTGCCACGTCAAACACACACTAACGCCGTTGGAGACAATTTAACGGAAATGATCCAATTGTTGCAATTTTCATAAATTTGAGACCCAATTGAGATTTCCAGAAACAAAGGGACTAAATTGAGATTCCATGCGAAAATAGGGACTTCGTGAATGATTAAACCTAAATTTGCTTTAATTCAGACATTTGATTACAAAGTTTGATTAAATCCAAACTATACATCGAACTACAAAGTCCAATTTAACATCTACTAGACTTGGGATAACAAACTGCATTACATAATTCAAAAGAACTAACTTGAATAGAAAATCTAAAACAACATTCTTGATAACCATAATAAACAATCTAGTCAATTCTTATGAGAGTGTAATTATCAAATTTCAAAAATTCGGTATAAAATTTTGGATAAAAAAACATATTCCAAAGTTGTTTCTCCGATTCAAAAACTACACCTTTAGAAAAATTCAGCGGATTGCTTGATTTAGTTCATATCGTATCACTTAGATTTTACTGTTTTTCCCTATTAGTAATCCGATTTGTTATCCGAATGTGAGGAAAGAGAAAAAAAGAAAACAATTTTATTCATTTATTTAATATATAATAAACAGGGGCGAAATGGAAATCAACATAAATTTGGAGGTTCGGTAAGAAAACAATGGCTGCAGGAAGAAACCCCTTTCGGCCTTTTAAGTCAATAAGCCATGTATTGAAGATCCAGATAGCAACCAAAACAGGTAGAGAGGAACAAATTTGTGGGCGGAGCAACGCAAAGAATGGAGAAAGCAAAAGAGATGCTAAGCCTGACGCAAGAACAGTACGACGCCGTGTCACGACTCCAATTTCTTCCTCCTGTCAGAACCGGCGATAACTCCTCCTTCTACGAACACTTCGTCCTCGCCGGAATCCGAGTTGACCGAGTTGAACCCGGTTGCGTCTCGTGCTCCTTCAAAGTCCCTTCTCGTCTCGCCGTAATTTCCGTTTCACAAACTTCTATTATCGTTATCATCGATCAATAACCCTCTTTCGCCATGATTATTTGGTATGATTACATTTTAATTGAAGTTGCTTCAACTTGAGGTTAATTTTGAATGTGTTACGTTACAGGACAGGAGTGGGAAGTTGGCGAATGGAGCAATTGCGAATTTGGTGGACGAAGTTGGAGGCGCTGTCATCCATGAAGAGGGTCTCCCCATGAATGTTTCCGTCGACATGTCCATTTCTTTTCTCTCAACTGCTCGCGTTGGCGTAAGTTGTAACAACTGTAACATTAAATGAAAGTAAAATGTAGAAATTAATGATTCATGTGTATCCAACAACCCTATTTTCGCTTAATTAGCTATTGTCCTTGTGTTTAGGGTGCCAAATTGATGATGACTCTATCAAACCTACCAACTAGGTAGTTACTATAGGAATTGCATTGGGGACTGGGGAAGTTTGTGAATTCATAAACCCGAATTTCATTAAGGTTGGTCAGATTACTTATTAGTTATGGTCTTCATTTTGTAGAGAGACATGATAGTTCATAATGAACTGCACACCTACTCAACCTTTCTACCATTCAACCACTCAAAACCTGGGTAAAAACTGAACACGCATAAGATTCATCCTGTTCAGTTCTTAGACATTAATGACGCGTTTGGATAAATTTTCTCATAAACACTTTTAAGAAAAATAATCGACAAGAGAAATGAAATAAACTAATTTGCCGAAGCTCGGTTATTTTAGTTTCTCCAAAATTAAAGTTGTTTATTCATGTATAAGTTAGTTTTAGCTTGTGAAAAAACTTATTTCACAATTTCTTTATACATTTCTTAAAATAGTTTACGAAGTAGTTTACCCAAATAAACCTTAACAACTTTGTTTGTGTTTGTATTTACATTCAGTTCATTGTAAAGCCAATCCTGGTCCTCTCTTCCTCTGAGTTTCTGCCACAAAATGTCTAAATTTTTTTATTAAACTTGAGTTGAATGGCTTTCCAAACACAGTTATTCTCTTTAAAAGTGTCCTTTTTAGTTCAATTGGCGAGTCAACTTAAATAAGGACTTGGATTAATCTTATAAACCGAAAGAAAATAATAGAGCTTTATCTCCTAAAATGGATTCATTGATTAATCTTAGATTAAACTGAGGGTTTAAAAAAAGTGTCCTTTTGAGAAGATTCAGAGTTCGGGCCTGGTAATGCTAGCAACATGTTTATTGTTTGTATCCATTCCATGATTCAACCGTTTCTTATTGTATGACTCCCGCTTTAGGTTTCATAAATTGGGTTCGTTGCTCCACAACCAACTTTCTTGCTCCCTTTTCTCCCTACTTTCCTTCTGGTGCTTGCATCAACATATGCATTCTTCCATTATGAACTTGCTGTTTAGGGTGTGAAATGTGCTTCTACATAGATGTTTTATACCTTCTGAATATATTGATATAATGTTGCAGGATGAACTAGAAATTACTTCTAGGTTGTTAGGAAGGAAAGGAGGTTATTCTGGGACAATTGTTCTCCTTAAAAACAAAGCCACGGGAGAATTGATAGCCGAAGGTCGTCATTCACTATTTGGTAGACATAACAGCAAAATGTAATTCAATAGATGTGTATGAAATGTCTGTAAATGAAGATTGTCTTTGGGAAACTGACTTGAGTATGAGTCATCACTTATTAATTAGATAAAGTTCTGAGTGAGAGCATGATATGAAGACGTGCAATTAAAAGTGAAAAAAATCATGCTTGGTTTATATGGTTACTGTGACAGTACTTCTCCTATAACTGTAACTCCTTATTTGTTGTGGGGTTTGAGATTCACAGATTTGGAATAATTTTATGAATGAGCTTATAATCTCTATAAGTGAAAAAAAGAGTAAAGCCTAGTGAATTACTAATTCCACTTATTTAATGTGATTGTCTTAAAAATATTTTCAAGTTAGTTCAAGCAACTCCCAGGACTTCAGTTTTCTGACTTGTCCAGATCCTGTAATTTTTTCAAATGTTGTCCCCCTCTAGTAAAAAAACCGGATTTTCAAGAGAAGTTATTTTCAATCCCTTTAAAGACATATTTAATATATCACAAATAAAGTAATTTTGGATTCATTGAAGAAAATTTAAATTTTAAATAAGATTTCTAGTAAAACTGAAGGATTCCGTGGATGAGTTGTGGAGAGAATCATTGCAGCTCGGACACCTCAATTTTGGGCTGAAATACTGTGGATTTCCACCTTGCTTAATAAATAATTCAATTTTAATTTTAAAACCTGTTCAATTCTTTTTAAAAAAATTGAAAACTCTTGGTTTAAATATAATTTTTTTATTGAGGTTGGGTAAGAGAGAAGTTGTAATTCCTAAAAACAACTATCACTTTTAACTATTATTCTTATAATATTAAAAATAAAGATTTTATTGTCTAAGTTATTTTTATACTTGTAGATGGTTTTCAGCACTACTGTCAATAGTATATTCTGACATAAGTTTATTAATCACAATATACATTATTTAAAAATAAATTATACAGATTTGGATAAATATTAGTTAGACTTAAATACTTACTTGATCCATTTGTTAAGTGTTTTTTTTTTTTTTTCAGAAGTTCTATATGTTAAGTTGGTAGGAATGACGTTAAATGTTATCCAACGTAAAACATACGTATCCCACCTGAGGTCCTTCTAGAGGAATGTGTTAAGGATAACTTTCTCTCTCTCTTCTATATTAATGATTTCATAATTATAGGATTTTTATTCTTCTTTTGCATTATTCTGGTATTTAAATCTCATTTAATAAATTAAAATAAAAACTAAAACCACATAACCTTCCTTTTGTCATTAAAATAAAAAATATAATCTTTATTAACACTAATATTTAAAATTTCAAGTCTACTTAATTTCATGCTAATCTTTTCTAAATCCTGATGAATATTCCCAATAAAAAGAAAATATAGACAAAATAGAGGACCAAATTCTAGTGGTGCTGCCAGTCACAGACTTCGACATCGTCATCGACTCGCTGCCAACGGGGACGATCAACGACCTCCACGAGATCCCAGACGCAAACTTAGGACCACCCCCAATCCACAAACCCACAAAGAAGAACAGAAGCCAAAACCCTCAACCTGCGAATCACCAAAACGTTATCATCAACTTGCAAAGCAGAAACATAAATCATTACCCAACGCGATGCACCACCCTAGTGGCCGTGGGGACGCTGATGAACGAAGACCGTCATACCACGAAACCCCAAGTCTGATATTTCCCACCACCACGACGCCATCAATAGGTTTCTCGCACTGCAAAGATTTCTAAAGTTGAAACCTCGCGGAGGCGCCGCTGCTGCAACAATCACCGCACCACGAGAAAGGTGTTCGCGCCTTACCTACAAAACCCCCAACCAAAACCGTGAAGGAGAAGAGGAAAGAAGTCCTTGCCACGCGGTAAAACGAGAAAAAAGAAAGGGAAGAAAGCTTCCCTGTTGCGTGAGCTCCACAAAGGCAGCCCAAAGCTGGTCTGCCGAAAGAGAAAGACCAAAAGTTAGGAAATAGGAGTGAGCTTTGAGATAGAATTGCCTAAATTAGGGTTCTTCAATCTGAATTTCAATTTGGGAAAATTAATCAAGGAGAAACTAATTAGAGGTTTAATTAGGATTTTAAAAAAACATTTAATAAAAAGAAAACTTAACCTAATCAAATTATAATTAGAACTAACGTGGTAAGGACGTATGTATTTGGTTTTGTAATCAAAAGGGCATTTTGATATTTGTCTTTGCTAAAAAAATTACTTTTGCCACGCTGGATATTTATTTTGTCACATCAATTAACATTTAACATCGTTCTTACCAACTTAATGGATAGGACTTCAGTCATACAATTTTGAAAACTTAGGGACCCAATGTATGCACTTTTAAAACGGATACTAAACTGAAAAGAACCACTTAACATAGGGACCAAGTAAGCATTTAAGCCTATTAATTATATGTAACTGAAATATCATTTTTATTTAAATGATTACACTTATTCATGAATAAAAATGTTTTGTTCACTTGAACAAAAAGTACTGTTCATAGGTTTTTAAGAGCGAGGAAATGTGTTGTTTTGTCTGTTCACATGAGATGAAATGTGAAGAAGGATTTGATACGATTTGCGGGATGTATAAGTTTTTCATCACTCGTAAAAGTGGAGAGATTTGGAGGGATTAATGGTAGAATGTCTGATTTACCCTCTAGCTATTATATAATTCTAACTCGAATATTGGTGCATTGTGGTCTGCGAAGTGAGTTTTGAAAGTGTAATATGTGTGTTTAGTGCCTTGTGTATGGTAGATTACGTTGATGGCCATATGAAGATGATGGTTGAAGATGAAGATGAGTTTGAAGCTGAAGAAGATGAAGATGAGTTTGAAGTTGAAGAAGATGAAGAACAGTGGCTGAAATGAAATATTTTAGAGGTTCCCTTCCACCCGAATTCCACGGGTGGGAAGAATTTACATGGAACCTATATTCGGTTCCCACTTGTTGTTATTCGGTTTCCATTATTCATAACCATGGTGTATTCGGTTCCCAACTACCGTATTCGATTCCATGTGCGTTTAGCCTGACATTTGACGGTGTATTCGGTTCCAATGTGATGATATTCGGTTCCCTTGGAGCATTTATTTCCAAGCTTTATGGTGGAGGTGCAGGCGCCATGTTCGACCAAGCTGGAGGTTGCTTTGGGGGTGGACGTGGATTATATGCGACGAAGGTGGACGATCCAGCATGCCTTGGCTTCCGGCTAGAGATCCACCGTCACCAATGATGACATTTCGACCGAGTTTCTAGAGGCCTCGCTGCGTATCCCCGATCTAGTTCTGCCGGACAAGATCTTCCCCAAATAGAAGGACCTCGATGCGCCTCCCGAGGTAGACTTTGTGTCGCTCTGCTACCACCGCAACGACGCTCTCTACGACGTTATTTTCGATTCCCTCGCTAGGATCAGGTGCTTTCAATTGTTGAACCACGGGATTCCATCACAGTTGGTGGACTCCGCTACCAAGGATGTCGCCGGAGCGTTCTAGGTGTCGCATGCAAAGCGTGTAGTAGCGACTAGGTCACTAAAGAAGCCCTAGGGGTTCTAAGAGTATCACTCCGGAAAGGAGGAAGAAGAAGGTAGTGAAGAATTCGTGTGGTACAATGAGGAGGAGTTGAAGTTGAAAATAGAGGGAATATGGCCCATTGGATATCCAAATTTTAGGTTACACCATAAATTATAATACCAGTTCTCCTTTAATTAAAAAAAAATCTTTTTATACAAAAATCAGTCTTCATGAACTCTATTAGATTCAATATGGTTGATTAATGTTTAACATCAAATTTTCTAAGTCCAAAATTACTAAAACTTTTAATCTGTCTGAACTTACAGTGAAAAGATGGAAAATCTTATGTCACGTATAGAAATGGTGGCTATGAAAATGATGCATGTGATACTGAAAAAGAAGAGTGTAGAATTTGAGAGTGGGAATGAGAAAGGGAATGTTTGTTGCATCTATAAGCATGGTGGTGATAATACTAAGGATGCATTGGCTAATTCCTTAAAATATGATGTGATGAGAATTCTGATTAGGGGAATTGATTACTCTCATTCATTGTGCTTTCATCTATGCAATGGCTCTTCACAGTTTCATGTTTACTCCAAGAAAAGTTGGCTCTCTTTCTGTCCTGAGCCAGATGCTCTTATAGTCACTATTGGAGATCAAATTCAGGTTAGTCTGTGTAAGAATGCGAAATTTACATTTAAAAATAAATTCATTTTACTAAATTATAATTTTTTTAGGCTTAAATGCTTACTTGATCCCTATATTAAGTGGTTTTTTTTCAATTAAGTACCCAGTTTTAAAAATGTTTGTATTGCGTCTCCATGTGGTATAATTTGCACCAATCAAGTTCCTTCCGTTAAATTGGCATAAACGGAGTTAACTACGTGGTGACATGGCTATGAAATCTGATCTTTTTCTTCTCTCTCCTCTGCTTTTCCTGCAACGACCAGCTTGACATGACATGAGAGCCATTGGTGACTTCCTCCTTGACATTGGCCTCAGGTATGCCCCCAATTTTATCATCACTGTTTACTTTCTCTTCTTGTTCTTCTTTCTTTACTTTATCCCCAAATTTCCTTTGTTCCTTCCTTTCGATGGAAACCCTAATTTTCTTATCCTTGAAGTCCCTATCCTCGCTTAGCTCCCTTGCACTTGTGAGATTGCGAGGAGTGTCACGGCTCCACCGAATCTTCCCTCTCCTCATCACGTTTCAACTTCGACCTACTCTCTCTTTCTTGAACCCTATCCTTGTCCCTATCTTTGTCCTTACTTCCTTCTCTTTCATAAGCCCTATCCCTATCTCTGTCCCTGGATTTGGGGTCATGCCTCTGATGCATGTCTGATAAATGATGGTGATGGTCGTCAAAGTCGCGAGGGTGGTGGTCATCTGAGTCACGATGGCGTTCGGAGTGACAATCTCTACTTCTTTTTTCGAATTTGTCTTTGTCGTCCATTTTAGGGTTTGGATTGAAAGATGCTTCTTCTCTGCTACTGTAAATGAGGCTCCCATGAATTCTCCAAAACCCTTCTTCCCAAATACTTCAAGCACAACAATTTCTCCAGCTTCGTTCGCCAAATAAACACCTATGTCAAATTTTTCGCATTCTCACCTTTTCTTCTATGTCTCCTTAATTTTCTCTCACCTTATCCTTCTATTGTATCTCTCTTGCCTCTTCTTTCTCAAAAATACTACTCACACTATGATACATCAAAAAAAAAAATTTTAATAATTTTATGAATTAAGATCAAATATTCAAATCTATAAAATAACCTTTGATTTAGACCAACTGACACCATTTATTCTTCCTAATTTAATCTATGGAACGAAAGATTTGTAATCTATATAAATTGAATATTTCATTAATAAAATCTGATTTCAGAATTTTATTATAACCATGTTGCTAAATTTCTTCCACATTTAATAATAGTTTAGCTTTTAGTCTGATTGCATATATAGGTTCTGTGAGAAGTAATTGGATTCATCTGTTTTTATATATAATATCATTATTGTGATGTAAACGAAGGATTTATGGTGTAACGGATACAAGATTCAGGAAGGTTGATTTAGACCGTTGGAAGCCTGCAAGGAGGGAAGAGGCATTTGCTAAAGAACATAAGAAGGAGGGGTAAGTATAACAGACTGCATCAAGGAGCTTTCAATTTGATGAAGCCAGGCGTGGAGGCTGAAGTGGAGAAACTGAAGAAGGACCAGAACATTTTGAAGGTGGAAATTTTGAAACTGAGGCTACAGCAGGAGAATTCGTATGTTCAGCTCACTAATGCTCAGTAGAGAGTTCGATGTGTAGAGATTGGTAAATTTAAAACCCTTAAAATGAGACATTGATAGAAGAGAGAGAGAAAGTTGGGCATCTGTTGAAGAGTAGAGGAGAGAGAGAAAAAATCATATTTCATAGCCACGTCAGCATGGGGTTAACTCCGTTTATGCCAATTTAACGGAAGGGACTTCATTGATACAATTTATACCACAATGAGACAAAATATAGGCATTTTTAAAACCAGGTACTAAATTGAAAAAAAAAACTACTTAATATAGGGACCAAGTAAGCATTTAAGCCTTTTTTTTTACATTTAAAAAATTAATTTTAATAATTAATGTTACATTTTTACTCTTTATAAACATTTTTTCAATTAAATATAACATTAACAATTATCATTTTATATTACTTTAATAACTAGGGGCATTTTAATAATCTTCAATTTCTACCAGTTAAACAATTTTTTTTAATTTGCACATCAATCAAATCCTACACTAATTCTCACAAACTTTACTTCCAAATTCACTCCCACTTACCTCGAAATTCACTCAAATAAACAACAATTAATTCACCTTCAAATATTCTCAAATTCATTCATTCACTCTTGATAATAGTTGAAAAAATGTTATTTTCATGCTTAAAATTGATACTAAAAACAACCTTTAACACTTAAACTAGCTTAGAATCATGCTTTTGTTCATATTTTTAGAAATAAGAGAATTAAATTAAATATTGATTAAATTTTAAATAAAAAACAAAATTGATTTTCGATAACAAGTTTTTGAAATTTTTTTTAGTTATTTACAATTTAATAATTGTTTAATTTATTTTAATATTTTAATATAATTTAATATATTTGAATATATTAAGTCACATTTTATATTATTATTATCATTATTATTATTTTATTTTTATTATTATTATTTTATTTTTATTTTTTTAATATAGTTGTTATTATAATATAAATCATATTTTAATAATTATTAAAATATAAAATTATATTAAATAATATTTAAATTTTAAATTAAATTAGAATTATTATTAAGGTGGTGTAGACTGTCTTTAATAAGAAAGAGAAGAAAATAAAAAAAATATTTATTCAAATGTCTTTAATAAAAAAAATAAGAAAGTTAAAAATGAAATTTGTAAAAACTTATCGGATATATATATCCGATTCACAAATTTTTCAAAATTTTGTTTTTTTTAAATTTTAATAATTATTAAATTTAATTTAATATTTTAATATAATTTAATATATTTAAATATATAATATAATTTTAAGTATTATTTTTATTTTTATTTTTATTCTTTTTTTAGTTATTATTTTTCAATTTTCTTAATAAAACTATTTTAAAAATATAAATTATATTTTATTAATTATTAAAATATAAAAATATAATAAGTAATATTATAATTTTTATTTAAGTTTAATATTTATTAAATTTTAAATAAAAAGCAAAAGTATTAACATATTTTATAGATTTTAATATATAAATAAGTTTTTTAAAATTTTCATTTTTATTTAAAATTTAATAATCATTTAATTTATTTTAATATTTTATTATAATTTAATATATTTGAATATATTAAATCAAATTTATTATTATTATTTATTATTATTATTTTATTTTTATTTTATTTTTATGTTTTTAATATAACTATTATTATAATATAAATTATATTTTAATAATTATTAAAATACAAAATTATTTTAAATAATATTTAAATTTTAAATTAAATTAAATTAAATTATTATTAAGACAGTGAAGATTGTTTTTAATAAAAAAGAAAAGAAAATGGAAAATATTTATTAAAGTTAAAAATAAAGTTTTGAAAAAGTTGGAGGTGCAGGATGAGATGTCAGAAGGTTAAAAGTGAAACTTTTGGAGGTGTAGGATGAGATCTTGGAGGTGTAGGATGAAACACTCTTTTTTTTTTCTACGCTTCAATTATCCTACTCATCTTTTTGGTCCCCTCCTTCTACTAAAATCCCCCACTGATCGCAATAATTTCCAAATAACTTTCAAAGTATGTCTAGTGGTGTTTGAATTTATAAATCTTATAATAAACTCTTAGACTTAAATAATCAATTAAATGCTTAGATGAATACGACACTCACATAATATAATCGATTATTTCTTATCATAATTAATCACTAAGTCAAGACAATCCATCATTTCTCTGGCTTAAAATACTTTTTAAAAATATTAAATAATTTATTATTTATAAAAATATAATTAATTACTTTCATCCTATATATTGTTTATAAATATTTGTTTTAAAAAACAAAGATACATTATTTATCATTTCATAATATTCGAAATCTAAGGGTGTTAAAGTAAACCAATCTAACTTACATGGATTGATTCATCACGAGTTGAGTAAAAATGGATCAATTCAACTCGACTAACTTTTTGGTGAGCCAAAAATTTTATAACTTGATTTGGTCCATCACGGATTAGTGGATTAGTGAGTTAGTTTATTTATAAATGTCTTACTTTTGAAATTTATTTTATATGAAAAATGAGAGCATGACACACATTCTAAGAAAGGGTCAAATGAAATTAGAATTATTTTTTAGAAACTATATTATTTTAAATGCTTTTTTTTTGTCTATGAATTTAAAAACTTATTTGTTGTGCAATAAGAGTATAAAGTGTTTTTCTAGTGCAATTGAGTTGTTATTTCTAGACATGATGTTTTTGTTGGTAAATGATATATTTGTGATTATTTGTTTAACTATTATGCGTTTATTTTCTAATAAAATATTTAACCATTATTCTTTTATTATTAAAAATGTTAAGAAGTTTGGTAAGACACAATTTAAATTATATAATTTTGAAGTGAAAAATCCATTATTTGTTCTTATGAAGATAATCAATACATGTTTTTAGAAATGTTTTTATTTTATTGTGAAAATCGTGCTATTATACATGAAGTAACATCTCCATATAGTCTCAAACTAATGGTGTAGAAGAAAGAAAAGTTAAAATGGTTTTATTTGATATGGTAAATGTTATAATGCAAGTTCTAACTTATCTAAAAATATGTGAGATTAATGTTGGGATAATCTTAAATTTTAGGATTTAATTAATAATTTTGTTTAAATATTATTTTATTAGTTTTTAGGTCTAGTAATATTTAGTTTGATTTTGATAAAGATAAAAATGGGATACATAGTTATGATATTTTATCTAGGGACAATATTATTTTATGATAGATTAAGCATATTTTATTTTTAAGATAGTTGATATTTTATTTTCAGTTTTTATTTTTATTCTCGTAATATTGTAAGTGTCACGACTATTTAAAGCCCTTCAATTATCAACAAATAGCAGACTCAATTTTAGGAAAATATCTGAGTGTGTATAACATGGGATTTTCTCAATAGTGGTATCAGAGTCCATGGTGTGTCTTGGTAATCGGCTTAGACGAGTATAATAATCCCTATACCGAAAGTCTTCTTGGCAAAGGATATTCAGGTAAGCAAGTTCCGTTAAGATTAACAGTGGTTGGAAAGGGCTATTCGTGGTTGTGGTTGGTTGGGAATGCTTCTGCTGGAGGGGGAATGTACCTATGTGGAAGGGACTCACCCTTGAGGGGTAGATTGTTGGGAATCCAACTATGAGTCTAAATCTCAAATTGGATAGAAATGAGAAATTAGAGCATTATGTAAAGATGAAAGACCCATTAATTCATTGCCTTAAGGTTTTGGGTAGAGAGTGGTGTCAATCCCTTATGTGGTTGGGCTCATATCTCCCTAATGAACCTCTTCCTTGATAGACCCAACAGTGGTATCAGAGCTTTATGCTCTAAGTACCGAGAGAGAGAGAGAGGAGAGAGTCAAACACTGTGAGAGAAAAAGTGAGTGCTTGATTTTTTTTTGTGAGAGAGATGAAAAAGGTAGTCAATGGGATGAGTGTGCCATAATTGTCGGAAAAGACCAATTACGACAATTGGTCTTTGCAGATGAAGGTTCTTCTTGGATCCCAAGATGTATGGGACATAGTGGAGGACGGGTACAATGAACCCGCGGATGATGAGCATCAGACAGTGAACCAGATTGTTGCATTGAAAAAGACACCGAGTGAAAGACAAATCGACTTTGTACTTTCTGTATAATGTAGTGGTTGAATCTGGATTCGAGAAAATAGCTAATGCAAAGTCAGCAAAAGAACCATGGAAAATTTTGAAGGTGGCATACAAAAGAAGATACTTATGTGAAGCAGGTCCGAGTACAAGCCCTCAAAAGAGAGTTTGAACATAGGGAGATGGATGAAAAGGAGGGAGTTGTCGAGTTTATAGCTCGAGTGTAGAAGATGGACAACCAACTCGGAATGAACGAAGAAGAGGTTCCTCCTAACCGGGTTGCAGAAAAGATCTTAAGAAATTTGATAAATGATTTTGAAAGTATCATGGTAACTATTGAAGAGACAAAGGATTTGTCAACTCTCACTATGGAGGATTTGGTTGGGTCATTAAAAGCCCACAAATTGAGGAAGAAAAAGAAAAGGAGGGAACCCGACGATCAAGCACTACAGGTATAGTTTGACTCGAATAAAACTTAGATTACTCAAAGCCGAGGTCCTGGAGGCAGATGGCGAGGAAACCGAGGACGAGGTGGACGTCGTCGAGATAATTTTGAGAATGATAATGAAGAGAATTGGCATGGGCGTGACCGAGGACAAAGAAAAGGCCTAGGAGATCAGTCAGGAGTTAAGTGTTTTAAGTGTGACAAGTATGGCCACTATGCAAATGAGTATAGATCAAGAAAGTGCTACAAATGTGGCAAGGTTGGCCACATTGCAAAGTATTGCAAGGCTGAGACAAAGGTGGAGACAAATCTCCTTACTAAAGATGCGAAAGAAGAGTGTGAAACGCTCTTGTTGGCAAAGAGCTCGAATGTAGTGGACATGGTGAGGCCAATCCCAACAATGGATGAAGTGATCTCGGTAAAGGATGCAACAATTGTAGAGAAGGAGAACCTGGAGAAAGAACTGAAACAAAAAGATGAAGAGATTCGGCGAATAGGGAGACTTCTTGATGAAGTTAATGACATTATGAATAAATAGAGGGTTGAGCTTGAGGAGCTGAAGAAGACAACTCTTGAAAAGGAAGAGAAAACATTTAGTTTTCTTGAACCAGACGAAGAGGAAGATGAAGATGTTGAGAAGAACCCGATGAAGATGTCAGCCAAGATTGTTGAGAAATCGCTTAAGATCATAAACGAGTTGGTCAAGGTTATTGAGAAGTCGGGCATAACAAAGTCAGTCAAAGCATTAAAGAGGTCCACTAATGTAAAAGATACGAGGGCCATAAGGAAAAAGAAGAAGTCAAATCTGATTGAAAGAAGCAAACCCAGTGTAGGATGATGCACACAGAAAGCCGAATGAAGGAGGAAAGGATTTAAGTTTATGGGGAAATTTGTTGGGATAAACTTAAATTTTAGGATTTTATTAATAATTTTGTTTAAATATTATTTTTAGTTTTTGGGTCTAGTAATATTTAGTTTGATTTTGATAAAGATAAAATAGGGATACGTAGTTAAGATTTTCAGTTTATCTAAGTACATTATTATTTTATGATAGATTAAGCTGATTTTATTTTTAAGATAGTTGATATTTTATTTTGAGTTTTTATTTTTATTATTATAAGTGTCCCGACTATTTAAAGGTGTGGGATTTTCTAATCAATTAAACTTTATATTTTGCTTATCATATTCTCAAATAAAATTCCTTAAAATTTCTTAACATGAAATATAAATATGTTTCGGAGAAACATATATCTTATATTTCAATGTATTGTAACAGTCAAGTTTCAGAGCAATTTCCCTGCATTTGATTGATATAGTGTTTGAGAGTCAAACTCATTTAGGTGAGTTAGATAATATAATGTTTGAGAGTCAAACCCATTTAGATGAGTTAGATTAGTTCAATCTACATTTAAAAAAAAATTCTAACCTTACTTAAACTCATGATCATTTAGATTCACTTAACAATTAGAACTTGTTTTCACTATAGATACATTTATTCCTTTCAAATATGAATAGATATTTATTTTGTTATGTGAGGCCCTAAATAATTAGCACTAAAAATCTCTGTCACATCAAATTAATGCACTGATGAGTCACCTGACTGCTCTCATTAATGCACTGCGCCACACACGCAGTCTCATTAAAAACGCACTCACACACTCTGACGCACGCCTGCCAAGTGTCACTTTGGAACCTTCTGAATCTGCAGGGGGAAACAGGTGTCCGCATGAGAGTGCACGTTCGTTTGACGTTGAGAAGAAGGAAATGATTTTCTGAAAACACTTCTTCTCACTCTCTGCATTCACCTTCTTCCTCACGAAACTCTGGCCTTTCATTTTCTCCAACTTCTCTCTAGAACCTCCCAAACTTCTCTCTACTGTAACTCACCAAGCTTTTCTCCGAATTCCATTTCAGAACCGTAGGAACGTTCGTCCAGCTGTGATCTTCCTTTTGGACCGAACAGAATTGGAATCTAAGCTGGTAAGTTCCCTTCTCTAGTAGTTGTCCATTTAGGGTTTCATACGAAACCATGCTCTCGGTTCATGCATGGACTGTATCTGAGTAATCTCTGATTTTGGTATTTAGATCAAGTGAAAGTGTCTAGTGAAACTGAGGGTAGAACGCTGTAAGAGACAAACCCAACTTTTGCATTAGGGCGTACACTGCTATCCAGGTAAGGGAAGCTTATATATTTAATTTATACTTGTATGATTGCATGAAGGCATGATATGGGTTGTTTGTATGAAATATATGTATATGTGCTGTTCTGGATCTGCATGAACGAACCCTGTTGTGCTGTATGAATATATTTTCTGTTGGTTGAAATGCATGTTGAATCGGATTCGTATGAAAGATGTATGACTATAGTATGGTTGAATTTATTAATTTGATGAAATCTGTATAGTATGAGAATTAATCCTGGATATGAAAATTACGAAGTAAGAATCACATGAGAAATAGTGAGTTAACTTAGTTGAAAATCTGGATCTGATAAATTCCCTATGATAAATTACGATCGTCATCGAATGGTCTTACACCGTTCGGTTTCCCTGAAAAAGACTTAGAGTTGAATTCTTTCATTTGGGAAGGGTTCGGTTTGAGAACGAGCGTCTTTATTTGAATTACTATGTTTGAGCGTTCGGCTCCACATAGAGTTGTCGTACGCCTTAAATTTAATAATATTGCATTAAGTAGCGTTCGGTCTTATACTGAACGTTCGTCCTAAATATCGTTCGGTCTTATACTGAACGTTCGTCCTAAATATCGTTCGGTCTTATACTGAACGTTCGTCCTAAATATCGTTCGGTCTTATACCGAAGCGTTCGTCCTAAATAGCGCTCGGTCTTATACCAAGCGTTCGTCATGATTGGGGCTCGGTCATCTACCTAGCGTTCGCATTAATGAAGCGTTCGGTCTTAGATTGAACGCTCGTCCTTATAATTGATTTCTTAACGAACGTAAATAGCGTTCGTCCTAAATGGCTAGTAATTGTATATTGGCGCGTTCGGTCATTGACTGGCAGTCGTCCCATTTTAAACAAAAAGTTCCCAATGTAATTAAGTATTCCTCTTGATGTATCTTCGTCCAAGTTGAGTCAATCTTACCTCTTGGTACTTAAAATATTCTGAAATTGTTTTATTATTTTGGAGTCTTTCTGATTGTTAAAGGGTTCTGCTAAATCTGGTTTTAACGTTCGTCCTATTCCTTCAGAAAGTTAAACGTTCGTCTTTTTAAGAGAGTGGAACATGGAATGAAAATGTTATAAATATGAAAGGTTAAGATGTTTGAACACTATATTAAATGGTTATACGATTATGGAATTTGAACGAGCGTTCCAAGGAGGAACGTCTCAGATATGTTAAATGTTAAATTGGTAAAGTATGACCGTGGATAAGTTAAGACTCGCTGTCCATCCTGATGTTCCGTGATGCTCATCTTCATGTAGAGGAGGGTAGTCATGTGTGGGAACGGCAGGAGGTCCTTAGTCCATAAGTTAACGTGGGCGACGTAAGAACGGACTAACCTCGAGTGGCAGCTGTGAGATTAGATCAGTTACTACACCACTCGGGTGCAAGGACGCTTGTAACTACATGGTTCATACAGTCCGGACGGTCTGTATATATATATATATATATATATATATATATATATATATATATATTTCTATGTTGTTCTATGTTAAGTTACATGTTGTATGTATGTGTTAATTGTATGAATTAAATATTATAAGCTTACCCTTTCGTTTTTCCTTGTGTTGTCATACTGTCTATGTACGTTCGTCCTGTCTTGCAATGATCATCCGTGTGGATGTGAGCAGAAGGCGAGGCTACCCTGGAGGACGTTATTGAGGAAGAGAACTTGGTTGAAGTGGAAGTGAAAGCGGAGCAGTAGGACGTCCGTCTTTCTTTTTGCTTAGAACGCTCATAGATGTTTAGTTTATAAACGTTAGCTTATATTGACGTTCGGTTATTAATTTTGTAAAACCGTTCGTCCAAATCCCTTGTATATGCGCACTTAAGCCGTTCGTTTTAGACTCCCACTGTATACGTTTTATGAGCGTTGCTTTTGTATTGAAGTCGTTCGGCTTTTGAACTCTGTTATTTATGAAGACTGCATTGTTTACTGTTAATGGTAATTAATTCTGATTTATGGTAATTACTGTATTTTGGGATCCGAACGAGTCTGATACGTCCAGCAACACTAGGTTGTTGGAAACCGTGGTTGAAAGGCTGCATCAACAAAACACAACGTTAATGGAGCAGAACGCTACTCTGATGCAGCAAAATCAGGCCGCTATGCAGAGTTTGGAGGCCTCTCGTGCCAACTCTGAAACAACTCAAAGACAGTTGATGGAGATTCTGGCAGCAACCAGACACACTCCGGGAGCGTCCTCTTCTAACGCTGCCCAGCCTACTGCCGAGTGGAGCTTGGAAAGTTTTCTCCAACACCATCCGGTTAAGTTTAATGGTAAGGGCCTCCCTGACGAGGCAGACCAGTGGCTAAGGGACATGGAAAGGATTTTTAACGCCAAGAGATGTCCAGACGAAAACAGGTTGGCGTACACAGAGTATTTATTGACTGGAGAAGCGAGCCACTGGTGGGCGAGCGCGAGAGCCATTCTGACGGACGCTGAACAACCAATCACTTGGGAAGTGTTCAGGAACAAATTTTATGAAGAGTATTTCCCTGACAGCGTCCGTTTTGCAAAGGAGGTTGAGTTTTTACAGCTGGTTCAGGGGGGTATGTCTGTTTCAGAGTACACTAATAAATTTAAGCATCTCGTCAGATTCAATACTATGGCCACAAGTGAAGAGTGGCAGTGTAGGAAATTTGAGAATGGTTTACGGAGTGACCTGAAAGTGTTGATTTCCAGTTTGTGTATCCGAACGTTCCCAGCTATGGTGGAGAGGGCCAAGGTGTTGGAGAAGAACTTGGCAGAGGCGGAACGACACAAGAAACAACAAGCAGTAAGGGGACCGATCGTCTCAAGGGGCAATGTCAATCAGAGGGGATCTCCTTATGCTCGTCCAAATCAGTCAGCAAACACAAGTGGGTCTCAAGCCTTGGTTCCTGCCGGACCGTCTGGGCAGTAAGGTAACGTCACTTGTTTTAGATGCGGAGGGCCACATTATCGTTCGTCATGCCCTCAAATGGTGGGCGGGAAACATTGTACTCGGTGCGGAAGGAATGGACATGTGGAGAACGAGTGCAACTCTGGAGGACGAGCGGTAATGAGACCACCAAACGCCGGACGGAATCAGCCAAGAGGTGGACGAGAACAAGCAGTGGGACGGGTGTATGCTATAACTGGAGCGGAAGCAGCAAGTTCAGGTAATCTTGTAACTGGTGAATGTTTGCTGTATGGAATGCCTTGTCGTGTACTGTATGATTCGGGGGCGACTCACTCCTTCATCTCGAAGGCGTGTGTTGATAAACTGGGAATAGCTGAGAGAGAGATGCCGTTCGACTTGGTGGTATCAACCCCAGCGGCTGGAGAGCTTAGGACATCTACCGTATGCATTAGATGTCCTATTGTGGTTGAGGGGCGTAGTTATAAGGTGAATTTGATTTGCTTGCCTTTGAAGGAGTTAGAAGTAATTTTAGGAATGGATTGGTTGGCTACCAGTCGCATTCTTATAGACTGTGGCAAGAAGAAGTTGATCTTTCCAGAAGAAGATGAAGAAGAGTTATCAGTGACGCTTGGCCAACTTAAAGAAGACATCATGGAGGGCGCTAGCTGTTTCCTGATCATGACCCATGAAGATCAGGAATTCGGAACTGTGGTACAAGGACGATCGTTCAAAGGTGGCAGTAATGGACGATCGGTTGTGGATGAGTTTCCGGACGTCTTTCCGGAAGAAATACCGGGACTGCCTCCTGTTCGTGAGGTGGAATTCACCATTGATTTGGTGACGACGGCAGCACCTATCTCAGTTCAACCATACCGTATGGCGCCTGCCGAGTTGGTTGAACTTAAGAAGCAGATTGAAGAACTCATGGATAAGCAATTTATCAGGCCGAGCGTATCACCGTGGGGAGCGCCCGTTCTTTTGGTGAAGAAGAAGGATGGCAGCTCGCGGTTGTGTATTGATTACAGGCAGCTAAACAAGCTGACCATCAAGAATAAATACCCATTGCCGAGGATAGATGATTTGTTGGACCAACTGCATGGGGCGACAGTATTCTCAAAGATTGATTTGAGATCCGGATATCATCAAATCAGAGTTAAGGAGGATGACATTCATAAGACAGCGTTCAGGTCTTGGTATGGGCATTATGAATACGTGGTGATGCCATTTGGAGTGACGAACGCTCCAGCCGTGTTTATGGAGTATATGAATCGCATCTTCAGGCCCTATTTGGATAAGTTTGTGGTCGTCTTCATAGATGATATTCTCATCTATTCCAAGACCGAAGACGAACATGAAGAGCATCTTAGACTTATACTTGGAGTGTTGCAGGAGAAGGAATTATATGCCAAGTTGTCTAAGTGTGAATTCTGGATGAGGGAAATTCAGTTCTTGGGGCATGTGGTGTCGGCTGGAGGTATCTCGGTAGATCCAGCGAAAGTACAAGCGGTACTGGAATGGGGGAGTCCGCGTTCGGTCACTGAGGTGCGTAGTTTTGTTGGACTGGCGGGCTACTACAGACGTTTCATTGAAGGTTTTGCTAAGATAGTAGCGCCGCTAACTCAGTTGACTCGTAAAGATCAGCTGTTCGCTTGGACTGATCGTTGTGAAGCCAGTTTCCAAGAGTTGAAGGTAAAATTGACGAGCGCTCCAGTGTTGATCATTTCGGACACGTTCAAGCCCTTTGAAGTATACTGCGACGCTTCTCACCAAGGGTTGGGCTGTGTGCTCATGCAAGAAAAGCGAGCAGTAGCGTACGCGTCTCGTCAATTGAAAATCCATGAGAACAACTACCCAACGCACGACCTGGAATTGGCAGCGGTCGTCTTTGCACTGAAGGTTTGGAGGCATTATCTGTACGGATCTACATTTCAAGTCTTCAGTGACCACAAGAGCCTCAAATATTTATTTGATCAGAAGGAATTGAACATGAGGCAGAGGCGTTGGTTAGAATTTTTGAAAGATTATGAATTTGAACTGCTTTACCACCCTGGAAAGGCCAATGTAGTGGCGGACGCCCTAAGCAGGAAGACAGTTCATGTCTCGGTGATGATGATTAAAGAGCTAAGTTTGGTGGAGAGTTTCCGAGACCTAAGGTTACAGTTCGATCTGGGAACGAACGTTATTAGATGTTGTAACCTTAGAATTTCCAGTGACGTCTTTGACCGAATCCGAATGAAGCAACGCGAGGACGAGGAATTGTTGAAGATTCTAAGCGCGCTGGGTACGGATCAGGCCAAACATTTCAATACAGGAACGGACGGCCTATTGCGTTACATGGGTAGGACGTGCGTTCCTAATGATGGCGAGCTGAAGAGAATCATTCTGGAGGAAGGTCATCATAGCCGTCTTAGCATGCACCCTAGCATGACTAAGATGTATCAAGACCTCCGGAAATCCTTCTGGTGGCCTGGAATGAAGAATGATGTCGCTCGTTTTGTGGCATCATGCTTGACTTGTCAACGTGCAAAGGCCGAACACCAAAGACCAGGAGGCTTACTTCAGCAGTTGGAAATTCCCGAATGGAAGTGGGACAGCATCTCCATGGACTTTGTGACTCATCTACCACGCACGGTCAGCAATCATGATTCAATCTGGGTGATCGTGGACAGATTAACGAAGAACGCCCATTTCCTGCCCGTTAACTTGAAGATGTCAATGACGAATCTGGCTAAGTTGTATATAAAGGAGATCGTTCGTCTGCATGGAGTGCCTTCAAGCATAATATCAGACCGAGACACGAGATTTACATCTCGGTTTTGGCAATCTCTACAAGGTGAATTAGGAAGCAGATTGCAGATGAGTTCAGCATATCATCCGCAAACGGACGGCCAGTCTGAAAGGACCATCCAGACGCTGGAAGACTTACTGAGGACGTGCGTCCTAGATCACTTGGGCGCCTGGGATGAAGTTCTACCGCTCGTGGAATTCACGTACAACAACAGCTTTCAGGCTAGCATTGGAATGGCGCCGTTTGAAGCACTCTATGGGAGGAAATGCCGAACGCCACTCTGTTGGTTCCAGGAAGGAGAGAACGTACTGACCGGACCTGAGCTCATCCAGCAAACGACTGAGAAAGTGAAGTTGATCCAGGAGAGATTGAAGACGTCCCTGAGCAGGCAGAAATCCTATGCGGATAGGCGAAGAAGACCATTGGAGTTTGCTGCAGGAGACCATGTCTTTTTAAGACTTAACCCTATCACTGGAGTAGGCCGAGCCGTTCGTCCAAAGAAACTATCACCCAAGTTCATAGGGCCGTACCAGATTTTGAAGAAGATCGGACCAGTAGCGTATGAACTTGCCTTGCCTCCTCAACTATCAAATCTTCATCCAGTCTTCCATGTTTCCCAACTCCGGAAGTACATAGCTAATCCTTCTCATGTGTTGGAGCTGGAGAACGTCCAATTACGCCAAGACCGAACGTTGGAGTTACAGCCAGTACGAGTGGAAGACAGCCGCACCAAGCTATACAAAGGAAAGGACGTTCGTCTGGTCAAAATGGTGTGGGACGCGAAGACTGGTGATTCAACGTGGGAAGTCGAAGATGCTATGAGGGACTTGTATCCCCACTTATTTACGGGTGAGTTTTTAATTTTCGAGGGCGAAAATTTTTGTAGTTAGGGGGAATGTGAGGCCCTAGATAATTAGCACTAAAAATCTCTGTCACATCAAATTAATGCACTGATGAGTCACCTGACTGCTCTCATTAATGCACTGCGCCACACACGCAGTCTCATTAAAAACGCACTCACACACTCTGACGCACGCCTGCCAAGTGTCACTTTGGAACCTTCTGAATCTGCAGGGGGAAACAGGTGTCCGCATGAGAGTGCACGTTCGTTTGACGTTGAGAAGAAGGAAATGATTTTCTGAAAACACTTCTTCTCACTCTCTGCATTCACCTTCTTCCTCACGAAACTCTGGCCTTTCATTTTCTCCAACTTCTCTCTAGAACCTCCCAAACTTCTCTCTACTGTAACTCACCAAGCTTTTCTCCGAATTCCATTTCAGAACCGTAGGAACGTTCGTCCAGCTGTGATCTTCCTTTTGGACCGAACAGAATTGGAATCTAAGCTGGTAAGTTCCCTTCTCTAGTAGTTGTCCATTTAGGGTTTCATACGAAACCATGCTCTCGGTTCATGCATGGACTGTATCTGAGTAATCTCTGATTTTGGTATTTAGATCAAGTGAAAGTGTCTAGTGAAACTGAGGGTAGAACGCTGTAAGAGACAAACCCAACTTTTGCATTAGGGCGTACACTGCTATCCAGGTAAGGGAAGCTTATATATTTAATTTATACTTGTATGATTGCATGAAGGCATGATATGGGTTGTTTGTATGAAATATATGTATATGTGCTGTTCTGGATCTGCATGAACGAACCCTGTTGTGCTGTATGAATATATTTTCTGTTGGTTGAAATGCATGTTGAATCGGATTCGTATGAAAGATGTATGACTATAGTATGGTTGAATTTATTAATTTGATGAAATCTGTATAGTATGAGAATTAATCCTGGATATGAAAATTACGAAGTAAGAATCACATGAGAAATAGTGAGTTAACTTAGTTGAAAATCTGGATCTGATAAATTCCCTATGATAAATTACGATCGTCATCGAATGGTCTTACACCGTTCGGTTTCCCTGAAAAAGACTTAGAGTTGAATTCTTTCATTTGGGAAGGGTTCGGTTTGAGAACGAGCGTCTTTATTTGAATTACTATGTTTGAGCGTTCGGCTCCACATAGAGTTGTCGTACGCCTTAAATTTAATAATATTGCATTAAGTAGCGTTCGGTCTTATACTGAACGTTCGTCCTAAATATCGTTCGGTCTTATACTGAACGTTCGTCCTAAATATCGTTCGGTCTTATACTGAACGTTCGTCCTAAATATCGTTCGGTCTTATACCGAAGCGTTCGTCCTAAATAGCGCTCGGTCTTATACCAAGCGTTCGTCATGATTGGGGCTCGGTCATCTACCTAGCGTTCGCATTAATGAAGCGTTCGGTCTTAGATTGAACGCTCGTCCTTATAATTGATTTCTTAACGAACGTAAATAGCGTTCGTCCTAAATGGCTAGTAATTGTATATTGGCGCGTTCGGTCATTGACTGGCAGTCGTCCCATTTTAAACAAAAAGTTCCCAATGTAATTAAGTATTCCTCTTGATGTATCTTCGTCCAAGTTGAGTCAATCTTACCTCTTGGTACTTAAAATATTCTGAAATTGTTTTATTATTTTGGAGTCTTTCTGATTGTTAAAGGGTTCTGCTAAATCTGGTTTTAACGTTCGTCCTATTCCTTCAGAAAGTTAAACGTTCGTCTTTTTAAGAGAGTGGAACATGGAATGAAAATGTTATAAATATGAAAGGTTAAGATGTTTGAACACTATATTAAATGGTTATACGATTATGGAATTTGAACGAGCGTTCCAAGGAGGAACGTCTCAGATATGTTAAATGTTAAATTGGTAAAGTATGACCGTGGATAAGTTAAGACTCGCTGTCCATCCTGATGTTCCGTGATGCTCATCTTCATGTAGAGGAGGGTAGTCATGTGTGGGAACGGTAGGAGGTCCTTAGTCCATAAGTTAACGTGGGCGACGTAAGAACGGACTAACTTCGAGTGGCAGCTGTGAGATTAGATCAGTTACTACACCACTCGGGTGCAAGGACGCTTGTAACTACATGGTTCATACAGTCCGGACGGTCTGTCATATATATATATATATATATATATATATATTTATTTCTATGTTGTTCTATGTTAAGTTACATGTTGTATGTATGTGTTAATTGTATGAATTAAATATTATAAGCTTACCCTTTCGTTTTTCCTTGTGTTGTCATACTGTCTATGTACGTTCGTCCTGTCTTGCAATGATCATCCGTGTGGATGTGAGCAGAAGGCGAGGCTACCCTGGAGGACGTTATTGAGGAAGAGAACTTGGTTGAAGTGGAAGTGAAAGCGGAGCAGTAGGACGTCCGTCTTTCTTTTTGCTTAGAACGCTCATAGATGTTTAGTTTATAAACGTTAGCTTATATTGACGTTCGGTTATTAATTTTGTAAAACCGTTCGTCCAAATCCCTTGTATATGCGCACTTAAGCCGTTCGTTTTAGACTCCCACTGTATACGTTTTATGAGCGTTGCTTTTGTATTGAAGTCGTTCGGCTTTTGAACTCTGTTATTTATGAAGACTGCATTGTTTACTGTTAATGGTAATTAATTCTGATTTATGGTAATTACTGTATTTTGGGATGTTACATGTTACAACTAATTTAATGTGATTATACATTAATATTGATTAAAAAAACTATTAAAAAAACTTCTCCCTAATATTTAAGCTAACAAGAAGTTAGAAAATTTAAAAACAAGAGTCAAAGCTTTACAGAATAGATTGAAAAAAAAAGTTTAAGTGTGATTAAGAAATAACTTAGAAAAAGGAACAATAATAACACGCTCCGCTCTCTCATTTTCCCTTATATAACGCGCAACATCCGCTTTGTTTGGTCAGAAAAGGAACTAAGATGTAATGAAAAAATGATAATTGAGTTGGATTTAGACAACAAATAAAAAATGGTAATTGAGTTCCTAACTTTATATATTTATATATATATATATATATATATATATATATATATTTCCTTTTTTGTTCAAAATGATTGAAACTAAACAGATTTAAATTTACATATTAATTAAATTTCCTTTTTCGGTCATTGACTGGCAGTCGTCCCATTTTAAACAAAAAGTTCCCAATGTAATTAAGTATTCCTCTTGATGTATCTTCGTCCAAGTTGAGTCAATCTTACCTCTTGGTACTTAAAATATTCTGAAATTGTTTTATTATTTTGGAGTCTTTCTGATTGTTAAAGGGTTCTGCTAAATCTGGTTTTAACGTTCGTCCTATTCCTTCAGAAAGTTAAACGTTCGTCTTTTTAAGAGAGTGGAACATGGAATGAAAATGTTATAAATATGAAAGGTTAAGATGTTTGAACACTATATTAAATGGTTATACGATTATGGAATTTGAACGAGCGTTCCAAGGAGGAACGTCTCAGATATGTTAAATGTTAAATTGGTAAAGTATGACCGTGGATAAGTTAAGACTCGCTGTCCATCCTGATGTTCCGTGATGCTCATCTTCATGTAGAGGAGGGTAGTCATGTGTGGGAACGGTAGGAGGTCCTTAGTCCATAAGTTAACGTGGGCGACGTAAGAACGGACTAACTTCGAGTGGCAGCTGTGAGATTAGATCAGTTACTACACCACTCGGGTGCAAGGACGCTTGTAACTACATGGTTCATACAGTCCGGACGGTCTGTCATATATATATATATATATATATATATTTATTTCTATGTTGTTCTATGTTAAGTTACATGTTGTATGTATGTGTTAATTGTATGAATTAAATATTATAAGCTTACCCTTTCGTTTTTCCTTGTGTTGTCATACTGTCTATGTACGTTCGTCCTGTCTTGCAATGATCATCCGTGTGGATGTGAGCAGAAGGCGAGGCTACCCTGGAGGACGTTATTGAGGAAGAGAACTTGGTTGAAGTGGAAGTGAAAGCGGAGCAGTAGGACGTCCGTCTTTCTTTTTGCTTAGAACGCTCATAGATGTTTAGTTTATAAACGTTAGCTTATATTGACGTTCGGTTATTAATTTTGTAAAACCGTTCGTCCAAATCCCTTGTATATGCGCACTTAAGCCGTTCGTTTTAGACTCCCACTGTATACGTTTTATGAGCGTTGCTTTTGTATTGAAGTCGTTCGGCTTTTGAACTCTGTTATTTATGAAGACTGCATTGTTTACTGTTAATGGTAATTAATTCTGATTTATGGTAATTACTGTATTTTGGGATCCGAACGAGTCTGATACGTCCAGCAACACTAGGTTGTTGGAAACCGTGGTTGAAAGGCTGCATCAACAAAACACAACGTTAATGGAGCAGAACGCTACTCTGATGCAGCAAAATCAGGCCGCTATGCAGAGTTTGGAGGCCTCTCGTGCCAACTCTGAAACAACTCAAAGACAGTTGATGGAGATTCTGGCAGCAACCAGACACACTCCGGGAGCGTCCTCTTCTAACGCTGCCCAGCCTACTGCCGAGTGGAGCTTGGAAAGTTTTCTCCAACACCATCCGGTTAAGTTTAATGGTAAGGGCCTCCCTGACGAGGCAGACCAGTGGCTAAGGGACATGGAAAGGATTTTTAACGCCAAGAGATGTCCAGACGAAAACAGGTTGGCGTACACAGAGTATTTATTGACTGGAGAAGCGAGCCACTGGTGGGCGAGCGCGAGAGCCATTCTGACGGACGCTGAACAACCAATCACTTGGGAAGTGTTCAGGAACAAATTTTATGAAGAGTATTTCCCTGACAGCGTCCGTTTTGCAAAGGAGGTTGAGTTTTTACAGCTGGTTCAGGGGGGTATGTCTGTTTCAGAGTACACTAATAAATTTAAGCATCTCGTCAGATTCAATACTATGGCCACAAGTGAAGAGTGGCAGTGTAGGAAATTTGAGAATGGTTTACGGAGTGACCTGAAAGTGTTGATTTCCAGTTTGTGTATCCGAACGTTCCCAGCTATGGTGGAGAGGGCCAAGGTGTTGGAGAAGAACTTGGCAGAGGCGGAACGACACAAGAAACAACAAGCAGTAAGGGGACCGATCGTCTCAAGGGGCAATGTCAATCAGAGGGGATCTCCTTATGCTCGTCCAAATCAGTCAGCAAACACAAGTGGGTCTCAAGCCTTGGTTCCTGCCGGACCGTCTGGGCAGTAAGGTAACGTCACTTGTTTTAGATGCGGAGGGCCACATTATCGTTCGTCATGCCCTCAAATGGTGGGCGGGAAACATTGTACTCGGTGCGGAAGGAATGGACATGTGGAGAACGAGTGCAACTCTGGAGGACGAGCGGTAATGAGACCACCAAACGCCGGACGGAATCAGCCAAGAGGTGGACGAGAACAAGCAGTGGGACGGGTGTATGCTATAACTGGAGCGGAAGCAGCAAGTTCAGGTAATCTTGTAACTGGTGAATGTTTGCTGTATGGAATGCCTTGTCGTGTACTGTATGATTCGGGGGCGACTCACTCCTTCATCTCGAAGGCGTGTGTTGATAAACTGGGAATAGCTGAGAGAGATGCCGTTCGACTTGGTGGTATCAACCCCAGCGGCTGGAGAGCTTAGGACATCTACCGTATGCATTAGATGTCCTATTGTGGTTGAGGGGCGTAGTTATAAGGTGAATTTGATTTGCTTGCCTTTGAAGGAGTTAGAAGTAATTTTAGGAATGGATTGGTTGGCTACCAGTCGCATTCTTATAGACTGTGGCAAGAAGAAGTTGATCTTTCCAGAAGAAGATGAAGAAGAGTTATCAGTGACGCTTGGCCAACTTAAAGAAGACATCATGGAGGGCGCTAGCTGTTTCCTGATCATGACCCATGAAGATCAGGAATTCGGAACTGTGGTACAAGGACGATCGTTCAAAGGTGGCAGTAATGGACGATCGGTTGTGGATGAGTTTCCGGACGTCTTTCCGGAAGAAATACCGGGACTGCCTCCTGTTCGTGAGGTGGAATTCACCATTGATTTGGTGACGACGGCAGCACCTATCTCAGTTCAACCATACCGTATGGCGCCTGCCGAGTTGGTTGAACTTAAGAAGCAGATTGAAGAACTCATGGATAAGCAATTTATCAGGCCGAGCGTATCACCGTGGGGAGCGCCCGTTCTTTTGGTGAAGAAGAAGGATGGCAGCTCGCGGTTGTGTATTGATTACAGGCAGCTAAACAAGCTGACCATCAAGAATAAATACCCATTGCCGAGGATAGATGATTTGTTGGACCAACTGCATGGGGCGACAGTATTCTCAAAGATTGATTTGAGATCCGGATATCATCAAATCAGAGTTAAGGAGGATGACATTCATAAGACAGCGTTCAGGTCTTGGTATGGGCATTATGAATACGTGGTGATGCCATTTGGAGTGACGAACGCTCCAGCCGTGTTTATGGAGTATATGAATCGCATCTTCAGGCCCTATTTGGATAAGTTTGTGGTCGTCTTCATAGATGATATTCTCATCTATTCCAAGACCGAAGACGAACATGAAGAGCATCTTAGACTTATACTTGGAGTGTTGCAGGAGAAGGAATTATATGCCAAGTTGTCTAAGTGTGAATTCTGGATGAGGGAAATTCAGTTCTTGGGGCATGTGGTGTCGGCTGGAGGTATCTCGGTAGATCCAGCGAAAGTACAAGCGGTACTGGAATGGGGGAGTCCGCGTTCGGTCACTGAGGTGCGTAGTTTTGTTGGACTGGCGGGCTACTACAGACGTTTCATTGAAGGTTTTGCTAAGATAGTAGCGCCGCTAACTCAGTTGACTCGTAAAGATCAGCTGTTCGCTTGGACTGATCGTTGTGAAGCCAGTTTCCAAGAGTTGAAGGTAAAATTGACGAGCGCTCCAGTGTTGATCATTTCGGACACGTTCAAGCCCTTTGAAGTATACTGCGACGCTTCTCACCAAGGGTTGGGCTGTGTGCTCATGCAAGAAAAGCGAGCAGTAGCGTACGCGTCTCGTCAATTGAAAATCCATGAGAACAACTACCCAACGCACGACCTGGAATTGGCAGCGGTCGTCTTTGCACTGAAGGTTTGGAGGCATTATCTGTACGGATCTACATTTCAAGTCTTCAGTGACCACAAGAGCCTCAAATATTTATTTGATCAGAAGGAATTGAACATGAGGCAGAGGCGTTGGTTAGAATTTTTGAAAGATTATGAATTTGAACTGCTTTACCACCCTGGAAAGGCCAATGTAGTGGCGGACGCCCTAAGCAGGAAGACAGTTCATGTCTCGGTGATGATGATTAAAGAGCTAAGTTTGGTGGAGAGTTTCCGAGACCTAAGGTTACAGTTCGATCTGGGAACGAACGTTATTAGATGTTGTAACCTTAGAATTTCCAGTGACGTCTTTGACCGAATCCGAATGAAGCAACGCGAGGACGAGGAATTGTTGAAGATTCTAAGCGCGCTGGGTACGGATCAGGCCAAACATTTCAATACAGGAACGGACGGCCTATTGCGTTACATGGGTAGGACGTGCGTTCCTAATGATGGCGAGCTGAAGAGAATCATTCTGGAGGAAGGTCATCATAGCCGTCTTAGCATGCACCCTAGCATGACTAAGATGTATCAAGACCTCCGGAAATCCTTCTGGTGGCCTGGAATGAAGAATGATGTCGCTCGTTTTGTGGCATCATGCTTGACTTGTCAACGTGCAAAGGCCGAACACCAAAGACCAGGAGGCTTACTTCAGCAGTTGGAAATTCCCGAATGGAAGTGGGACAGCATCTCCATGGACTTTGTGACTCATCTACCACGCACGGTCAGCAATCATGATTCAATCTGGGTGATCGTGGACAGATTAACGAAGAACGCCCATTTCCTGCCCGTTAACTTGAAGATGTCAATGACGAATCTGGCTAAGTTGTATATAAAGGAGATCGTTCGTCTGCATGGAGTGCCTTCAAGCATAATATCAGACCGAGACACGAGATTTACATCTCGGTTTTGGCAATCTCTACAAGGTGAATTAGGAAGCAGATTGCAGATGAGTTCAGCATATCATCCGCAAACGGACGGCCAGTCTGAAAGGACCATCCAGACGCTGGAAGACTTACTGAGGACGTGCGTCCTAGATCACTTGGGCGCCTGGGATGAAGTTCTACCGCTCGTGGAATTCACGTACAACAACAGCTTTCAGGCTAGCATTGGAATGGCGCCGTTTGAAGCACTCTATGGGAGGAAATGCCGAACGCCACTCTGTTGGTTCCAGGAAGGAGAGAACGTACTGACCGGACCTGAGCTCATCCAGCAAACGACTGAGAAAGTGAAGTTGATCCAGGAGAGATTGAAGACGTCCCTGAGCAGGCAGAAATCCTATGCGGATAGGCGAAGAAGACCATTGGAGTTTGCTGCAGGAGACCATGTCTTTTTAAGACTTAACCCTATCACTGGAGTAGGCCGAGCCGTTCGTCCAAAGAAACTATCACCCAAGTTCATAGGGCCGTACCAGATTTTGAAGAAGATCGGACCAGTAGCGTATGAACTTGCCTTGCCTCCTCAACTATCAAATCTTCATCCAGTCTTCCATGTTTCCCAACTCCGGAAGTACATAGCTAATCCTTCTCATGTGTTGGAGCTGGAGAACGTCCAATTACGCCAAGACCGAACGTTGGAGTTACAGCCAGTACGAGTGGAAGACAGCCGCACCAAGCTATACAAAGGAAAGGACGTTCGTCTGGTCAAAATGGTGTGGGACGCGAAGACTGGTGATTCAACGTGGGAAGTCGAAGATGCTATGAGGGACTTGTATCCCCACTTATTTACGGGTGAGTTTTTAATTTTCGAGGGCGAAAATTTTTGTAGTTAGGGGGAATGTGAGGCCCTAGATAATTAGCACTAAAAATCTCTGTCACATCAAATTAATGCACTGATGAGTCACCTGACTGCTCTCATTAATGCACTGCGCCACACACGCAGTCTCATTAAAAACGCACTCACACACTCTGACGCACGCCTGCCAAGTGTCACTTTGGAACCTTCTGAATCTGCAGGGGGAAACAGGTGTCCGCATGAGAGTGCACGTTCGTTTGACGTTGAGAAGAAGGAAATGATTTTCTGAAAACACTTCTTCTCACTCTCTGCATTCACCTTCTTCCTCACGAAACTCTGGCCTTTCATTTTCTCCAACTTCTCTCTAGAACCTCCCAAACTTCTCTCTACTGTAACTCACCAAGCTTTTCTCCGAATTCCATTTCAGAACCGTAGGAACGTTCGTCCAGCTGTGATCTTCCTTTTGGACCGAACAGAATTGGAATCTAAGCTGGTAAGTTCCCTTCTCTAGTAGTTGTCCATTTAGGGTTTCATACGAAACCATGCTCTCGGTTCATGCATGGACTGTATCTGAGTAATCTCTGATTTTGGTATTTAGATCAAGTGAAAGTGTCTAGTGAAACTGAGGGTAGAACGCTGTAAGAGACAAACCCAACTTTTGCATTAGGGCGTACACTGCTATCCAGGTAAGGGAAGCTTATATATTTAATTTATACTTGTATGATTGCATGAAGGCATGATATGGGTTGTTTGTATGAAATATATGTATATGTGCTGTTCTGGATCTGCATGAACGAACCCTGTTGTGCTGTATGAATATATTTTCTGTTGGTTGAAATGCATGTTGAATCGGATTCGTATGAAAGATGTATGACTATAGTATGGTTGAATTTATTAATTTGATGAAATCTGTATAGTATGAGAATTAATCCTGGATATGAAAATTACGAAGTAAGAATCACATGAGAAATAGTGAGTTAACTTAGTTGAAAATCTGGATCTGATAAATTCCCTATGATAAATTACGATCGTCATCGAATGGTCTTACACCGTTCGGTTTCCCTGAAAAAGACTTAGAGTTGAATTCTTTCATTTGGGAAGGGTTCGGTTTGAGAACGAGCGTCTTTATTTGAATTACTATGTTTGAGCGTTCGGCTCCACATAGAGTTGTCGTACGCCTTAAATTTAATAATATTGCATTAAGTAGCGTTCGGTCTTATACTGAACGTTCGTCCTAAATATCGTTCGGTCTTATACTGAACGTTCGTCCTAAATATCGTTCGGTCTTATACTGAACGTTCGTCCTAAATATCGTTCGGTCTTATACCGAAGCGTTCGTCCTAAATAGCGCTCGGTCTTATACCAAGCGTTCGTCATGATTGGGGCTCGGTCATCTACCTAGCGTTCGCATTAATGAAGCGTTCGGTCTTAGATTGAACGCTCGTCCTTATAATTGATTTCTTAACGAACGTAAATAGCGTTCGTCCTAAATGGCTAGTAATTGTATATTGGCGCGTTCGGTCATTGACTGGCAGTCGTCCCATTTTAAACAAAAAGTTCCCAATGTAATTAAGTATTCCTCTTGATGTATCTTCGTCCAAGTTGAGTCAATCTTACCTCTTGGTACTTAAAATATTCTGAAATTGTTTTATTATTTTGGAGTCTTTCTGATTGTTAAAGGGTTCTGCTAAATCTGGTTTTAACGTTCGTCCTATTCCTTCAGAAAGTTAAACGTTCGTCTTTTTAAGAGAGTGGAACATGGAATGAAAATGTTATAAATATGAAAGGTTAAGATGTTTGAACACTATATTAAATGGTTATACGATTATGGAATTTGAACGAGCGTTCCAAGGAGGAACGTCTCAGATATGTTAAATGTTAAATTGGTAAAGTATGACCGTGGATAAGTTAAGACTCGCTGTCCATCCTGATGTTCCGTGATGCTCATCTTCATGTAGAGGAGGGTAGTCATGTGTGGGAACGGTAGGAGGTCCTTAGTCCATAAGTTAACGTGGGCGACGTAAGAACGGACTAACTTCGAGTGGCAGCTGTGAGATTAGATCAGTTACTACACCACTCGGGTGCAAGGACGCTTGTAACTACATGGTTCATACAGTCCGGACGGTCTGTCATATATATATATATATATATATATATATATTTATTTCTATGTTGTTCTATGTTAAGTTACATGTTGTATGTATGTGTTAATTGTATGAATTAAATATTATAAGCTTACCCTTTCGTTTTTCCTTGTGTTGTCATACTGTCTATGTACGTTCGTCCTGTCTTGCAATGATCATCCGTGTGGATGTGAGCAGAAGGCGAGGCTACCCTGGAGGACGTTATTGAGGAAGAGAACTTGGTTGAAGTGGAAGTGAAAGCGGAGCAGTAGGACGTCCGTCTTTCTTTTTGCTTAGAACGCTCATAGATGTTTAGTTTATAAACGTTAGCTTATATTGACGTTCGGTTATTAATTTTGTAAAACCGTTCGTCCAAATCCCTTGTATATGCGCACTTAAGCCGTTCGTTTTAGACTCCCACTGTATACGTTTTATGAGCGTTGCTTTTGTATTGAAGTCGTTCGGCTTTTGAACTCTGTTATTTATGAAGACTGCATTGTTTACTGTTAATGGTAATTAATTCTGATTTATGGTAATTACTGTATTTTGGGATGTTACATGTTACAACTAATTTAATGTGATTATACATTAATATTGATTAAAAAAACTATTAAAAAAACTTCTCCCTAATATTTAAGCTAACAAGAAGTTAGAAAATTTAAAAACAAGAGTCAAAGCTTTACAGAATAGATTGAAAAAAAAAGTTTAAGTGTGATTAAGAAATAACTTAGAAAAAGGAACAATAATAACACGCTCCGCTCTCTCATTTTCCCTTATATAACGCGCAACATCCGCTTTGTTTGGTCAGAAAAGGAACTAAGATGTAATGAAAAAATGATAATTGAGTTGGATTTAGACAACAAATAAAAAATGGTAATTGAGTTCCTAACTTTATATATTTATATATATATATATATATATATATATATATATATATATATATATTTCCTTTTTTGTTCAAAATGATTGAAACTAAACAGATTTAAATTTACATATTAATTAAATTTCCTTTTTCGGTCATTGACTGGCAGTCGTCCCATTTTAAACAAAAAGTTCCCAATGTAATTAAGTATTCCTCTTGATGTATCTTCGTCCAAGTTGAGTCAATCTTACCTCTTGGTACTTAAAATATTCTGAAATTGTTTTATTATTTTGGAGTCTTTCTGATTGTTAAAGGGTTCTGCTAAATCTGGTTTTAACGTTCGTCCTATTCCTTCAGAAAGTTAAACGTTCGTCTTTTTAAGAGAGTGGAACATGGAATGAAAATGTTATAAATATGAAAGGTTAAGATGTTTGAACACTATATTAAATGGTTATACGATTATGGAATTTGAACGAGCGTTCCAAGGAGGAACGTCTCAGATATGTTAAATGTTAAATTGGTAAAGTATGACCGTGGATAAGTTAAGACTCGCTGTCCATCCTGATGTTCCGTGATGCTCATCTTCATGTAGAGGAGGGTAGTCATGTGTGGGAACGGTAGGAGGTCCTTAGTCCATAAGTTAACGTGGGCGACGTAAGAACGGACTAACTTCGAGTGGCAGCTGTGAGATTAGATCAGTTACTACACCACTCGGGTGCAAGGACGCTTGTAACTACATGGTTCATACAGTCCGGACGGTCTGTCATATATATATATATATATATATTTATTTCTATGTTGTTCTATGTTAAGTTACATGTTGTATGTATGTGTTAATTGTATGAATTAAATATTATAAGCTTACCCTTTCGTTTTTCCTTGTGTTGTCATACTGTCTATGTACGTTCGTCCTGTCTTGCAATGATCATCCGTGTGGATGTGAGCAGAAGGCGAGGCTACCCTGGAGGACGTTATTGAGGAAGAGAACTTGGTTGAAGTGGAAGTGAAAGCGGAGCAGTAGGACGTCCGTCTTTCTTTTTGCTTAGAACGCTCATAGATGTTTAGTTTATAAACGTTAGCTTATATTGACGTTCGGTTATTAATTTTGTAAAACCGTTCGTCCAAATCCCTTGTATATGCGCACTTAAGCCGTTCGTTTTAGACTCCCACTGTATACGTTTTATGAGCGTTGCTTTTGTATTGAAGTCGTTCGGCTTTTGAACTCTGTTATTTATGAAGACTGCATTGTTTACTGTTAATGGTAATTAATTCTGATTTATGGTAATTACTGTATTTTGGGATGTTACATGTTACAACTAATTTAATGTGATTATACATTAATATTGATTAAAAAAACTATTAAAAAAACTTCTCCCTAATATTTAAGCTAACAAGAAGTTAGAAAATTTAAAAACAAGAGTCAAAGCTTTACAGAATAGATTGAAAAAAAAAGTTTAAGTGTGATTAAGAAATAACTTAGAAAAAGGAACAATAATAACACGCTCCGCTCTCTCATTTTCCCTTATATAACGCGCAACATCCGCTTTGTTTGGTCAGAAAAGGAACTAAGATGTAATGAAAAAATGATAATTGAGTTGGATTTAGACAACAAATAAAAAATGGTAATTGAGTTCCTAACTTTATATATTTATATATATATATATATATATATATATATATATATATATATATATATATATATATTTCCTTTTTTGTTCAAAATGATTGAAACTAAACAGATTTAAATTTACATATTAATTAAATGGAGATAAAAAAAATAGTATTATTTGTAAGAACTAGGATAGATAAATGCTTAGCGTAAAGATTAACACGTGGACGGTTGTACCCTTTCAAGGTAAACGACTTCAATACTTATTTATATACTATTATTCAATGAAGTGAGTGGTAATTCAATATTCTTTAAACTGACACTTAAAAAAAATGATCAAACGAAGGCCATTAGCGTAATTGTGAACCACCGCACCAACCAACTCAATTCAGTTACTCACTGAAACCTTCCACCGACCGCGGCCATGGCTGCGCTGTCCTCCGCCATTGCTTCCGCCGCCAAACCCTTCTCGCTGCCCCAAACCCGCTGCGCCGGAGTGGCGGCGCTCCACTTTCCCAAACCTCACTTCAAGAAGAAGGAATTCAACTTCGCCGAAGTTTCACTCTCACTCCGTTCTCTTCCCCGTCTTCGTGTTTCCTCCAACGATGCTCACTTCAACTCGAGGTCCGAGGAGAGCCAACAGCCACAGCCGAGTTTCGCAGAGTTCATCACTTCGGAGAGAGTCAAAGTGGTGTCCATGCTGGCCCTCGCCCTTGCCCTCTGCAACGCCGATCGCGTCGTCATGTCCGTAGTCATCGTGCCATTGTCCCTTGCCAACGGGTGGAGCCGAGCCTTCGCCGGAATCGTCCAGGTTCTGCACGCCAACTGTTTGAAGAATTGACTCTGATATATTGTTATTTTGGGTTCTTGATGTTATAAATTTTATGGGCATGCAAATCTTTTGACTCTCAACTGACTGTAAATAATCCTTGGCATCACTTGTTGAAAGTTACACACATCGACTAGGCCAATTTATAGTATATAAATAGAATAAACTTTTCTTTACAAATTAATTTTATAACAATTTATGGCATATAAATGAAACAAACTTTAGTTTGCAAATTAATTTTATAAGATTGAATTAAACTTTCAGTTCATAACATAAATATCGGATATCCGAGTCATGTCTTAGAGTATATTGTTCCAATGTTATATGCTATTAGTCGTAATTAGATTTTCTATTAATGTTTGGAAATAGGTGTGTTGAAAGTATCACATTAACTAAATTGACTAAAGATAGGATCAATTTGTAGGTTTTTAATTAAAATCGATAGATGTATTTATGAGTTTGTGTGATTTGTTTGCAGAGTAACACTTTATTCTGATTTTATTGTGGGGTTGGTTTGTGGTGATGTAGTCGTCTTTTTTGTGGGGGTATCTGGCTTCTCCTATAGTTGGAGGGATGTTGGTGGATAACTACGGTGGCAAAGTGGTAATGGCTTGGGGAGTGGCCTTGTGGTCACTTGCTACTTTTCTTACGCCTTGGGCTGCTCAGACCTCTCTCTTGGCTCTCCTAGTCGTTCGTGCTATGCTTGGCGCTGCTGAAGGTGTCGCTCTTCCTTCCATGAATAACATGGTTGCCAGGTAAGGTGACTCTTTACAAACTTGATTTTGGTCAATGTTGTGTCTGAAGCAAAGCGATTAATGTTTGGAAAGCTTTCTTTATCTCAAAAGACTTGTTTGTAGCAAAGACTAGTGTAAATTGCATAATTCAGAGCACCAAACATGAGTTTGAAAACGGCACTGTGAAACTGAAACCAAATACAGCGCTCGTTTTATGCCTTCTGCTGCACAACTTTCGTTGAGCTGGTAGTTATAATGTTATAATACTATGGTTATGTTATGATTTACGAGTTTTTATCTTTTGTCATGGCATTAAAGGGGCTTTGCTTGTCTCTTTGTCGTGATTGTGTGAACTATGAAGTTGCTGGATTGAGAAAGGCTTGATATTTGATGTCTAACATGAGCTTATCGGAAAAGGCTTTATATTTATAATGATTGGTTTTGGTTCTTTGTTTAAGATGGTTTCCAAAAACAGAACGATCAAGGGCTGTCGGAATCTCGATGGCTGGGTTTCAGCTTGGATGTGCAATAGGGCTCACACTTTCTCCCATTCTCATGTCGCAAGGTGGTATATTTAGTCCCTTTGTGATTTTTGGACTGTCTGGTTTTCTTTGGGTGTTGGTGTGGTTGTCAGCAACGTCTAGCACTCCTGACCGGAGTCCTCAAATATCAAAATATGAGCTGGAGTATATATTAAATAGAAGGCAGACGTCTTTTCCAGTGGAGACATCTAAGTCCAAGAAAGTTAAAGTGGTCCCTCCTTTCAGGCGCTTGCTTTCAAAGCTGCCAACATGGTCTCTGATCGTTGCTAATGCCATGCACAGTTGGGTAATGTTTCATACTCCGGCATTTGTTTAGTTGTTACTGGTGCTCTAAATTGGAGTTGTTAATTGTCATGTTTGATGGCAAATTGTCATTTATCATGTTGCAATTCGGATCACATATCTTGTTGCAATTTCCATGTGGCAATCTAACCTTCAGTTCCCAGTCTAGCCACATCATGTGGCTTCTTATTTGTTTCCCATTTTGTTTTTTTTTTCCTATTCACAGGGTTTTTTTATTGTTCTTTCATGGATGCCCATATACTTCAGCTCGGTAAGTTCTGTCTTATTTAGTTTTGTGAATGATAAAAATATTTAGAAATAAACACTCATGTATAAATGGCTTTACATTGTAGGTGTATCGTGTGGATCTCAGACATGCAGCATGGTTTAGTGCAGTTCCATGGGCTGTGATGGCTATCATGAATTACCTTGCTGGTTTGTGGTCGGATATGATGATACAAAGTGGTATAAGTGTCACTTTGACTCGGAAGATTATGCAGGTATGTTGCATTGCATACATTATAAAGAGAGAAGAGACATAGAACATATTGCATTTCTACAAGGGCAGACTTTAAATTTATGCCTTCTAATAGATTGCAAATGAATTGTGAATTATCGGTAACAAATTTCTATTTCTAATTTAGTTAAAAGCTATATTTCCCTATTGTATTAATGTCACGACTCATTGCAAACTGCTCCCGGATTTTTGGGAGAATGAGATACGCCAACCCAAGTGACCCTTTAGGAATTGAAACAGAAAAACCACAGTGAGTGATTATTTGGACATTATGCATAAATCATTCTAGGCTGACCCTATCTGAATTTCTTCCAATATCTTTATTGTTTTTCATCCTTTCAATGTATTTTTTTTGTGTGTGTTTGTATCTTTTAAAGCGTAAGATCATTGAGAAGTATCAGTTAAGTACTAGTTTGTCCTTGCTGTTTGGAGGCAGAAGATATAGGACAGGTGTCAATGGATGAGTGGAGAGAGAAAGAGGGAATTATCCTTTGTTGTTTCAGTTTTTATCTGAATCTCATAGTTCTCTATTCTTTCCTATTTCTGGTTTTGGATGGTGCCCAATTGTGTCATTTGATTAATGTAGTTGACCCCATTTAGTGGGTAAAAGCTTTGATTGTCTTCTTATTGTAGTTATCTTAATTTTCTCAACTCGTATCCTAGTTTGAACTTGGTTGTTCTCACTATGTATTAGTTTACAATGTAATGTTTGTGAGCACATTCGCTGCAGACCATTGGTTTTGTTGGTCCTGGACTCTGCCTCATTGGCTTAGCGACAGCAAAAAGCCCCTCAGTTGGCTCTGCTTGGCTTACTTTAGCTTTTGGCCTGAAATCTTTCAGTCACTCTGGCTTTCTTGTGAACCTTCAGGTTTTCTACTTTATGTCAAACAATTTTTTTTTGTTAGTAGTTCCCTCTCCTAATATAATGTCCATTTCCTTTGTCATCACAGGAGATTGCACCACAGTACTCTGGTGTTTTGCATGGTATGCTTTCATCTTGTGGTAAATGTATTGTATATGTTTTGTTACATTCAATAAAATTAGTAGCACATTTTTATCAGGAAATACATTTGAAATCGTTTGGAGCCTGTATTGTGTTATCCTTATTAATGATGTGTTGTAAAAGGTACTATTTAACTAGCAAAGGAATTAGTTGAAGAAATTTTCTTGTGCTATTTATTTAATCTATTGAGCTATAATTGGCCAAGCTCTGCTGTAGATGTATAAAGCACGCACTTCATGAAAGTTTCATGTTGCTTGGATGGATGCAAGACCTGGAATTGGATAGATTGGACTTTGACTTTTAACATTCAAAGGAATTTTAATGCTAGGTAGTGGTCTTTTAACATATATGGCAAAAATAGGGTAAAATATGTGCACAATCTGTCAAATGCTGGGAAAATATTTGTCTGTGTGATTCACAATTAGATTTCTTATAATGAAGACCTCTTGATTTCTTATTGTAGGAATATCGAATACTGCTGGAACATTGGCTGCTATTATAGGAACAGTTGGAGCTGGGTTTTTTGTTGAGCTAGTCGGTTCCTTCCCAGGATTTTTGTTGCTTACATCGTTCCTTTATTTTCTTGCTGCTCTTTTCTACTGCCTATTCTCTACTGGAGAAAGAGTAAATTTTGATGATCCTGGTGAGTATAAATATACGTAGATTTGCTTTTCAACTTGCATATATGTTTAGAACTTTTTCCTGCCGTATTAGTGTTGCTTTTGTGGACACTGGTACATCCCCTGTGTAGTCTTGTTTGTAAGTCTCGAAAACTAAAACGAATATAGGGAGGATATAAAGAAAAATAGTATTGTGTGAGGAAAAAATATTGGATCTAACATAAATAGTCAAGATTAAACCATTAGGAAATGTGATATTTTATGTTAGTAATTGGACTTTAAGCCTAACTCATCTTCGGTGTATAAAACTAATATAAGGAGGATATAAAGTAAATAATATTGTTTGAGGAAAAAATATTGGATCTAACATAAATAGTCAAGATTAAACCATTAGAAAATGTGGCCTTTTATGTTAGGATTTAACTTTAAGCTTAATTCAACTTCACAAAATAGTTTGTAAAGTGAGGTTTGCATCCATTTATATATTGTGAATTGGTATTATCTCTAGTCAACGTGAGACTTCCAACACAACTCCGGCAAGGCATATGCATCTTGTGAGTAGAACTAGACATTAATGGATGATCTGGTAGAATAATAGACTCAACAAATAACAAATTTCATTAAGATAAGTTCTAACCCATGGATTTCAATAGGATAATCTCTAAACTTGATTATGATACCATGTTAAGAATGAATTATAAACCTAACTCAATCATCCAAAATTGGCTTGTAAGATGATGTTTGTACCATTTATATATTATAAAATCAGCTTATCTCTAGTCAATGTAGAATCTCCAACATTTTATACTACACTTAATTTGTTTCATCTGTATAACTTGCATGGTTTAAGATTTATTTTGCTCACTTACGATAAATAAATCCTCCCTGAGTGAATATGCTCTCTCTATAATTTACGTTTTACAAAGTATTCTTTTGTATGTTAAAATAAATTTTAGAATTTTAATTTTGTTATAGTAAATGCTGAACTCTTGTTAATTTGTAAATTGCTGATGAGATGTATTTCAAACTCTCATAGCTGTTGTCTGAGAGTGGTGGAAGTTACTGTATCATGTACAGTTCAATTTCTTGTATGCCAAAGGAGATAGCCGAAGAATGACAGAGATGGTTACGTGTTCTAACCATCACGGTTGTGAAGTGTAAAACAGATACTAACCATCTACATAGTGTAAAATGATCTATATATAGTTTGCTTTTTGCTTTCCCATTTGTATTGACATAAAGCATTTGGAGTTTTTAGGTTTTTTGTGTTCCGAGAATGAATTTAGAAAAAGAGAAGAAAAAAAGTACAGTAAAAAGGTTTATTTTCTGATCTTGCTCATCATGGAGTCCATTTTTGTGCTTTGCACTCCCTAAGGCTGTGTTTGCCCGTCTAAACATTTATAGACACTATTAGTACATAAACATTTATAGACACTATTAGTACATAAACATTTATAGACACTATTAGTACATAAACATTTATAGACACTAGTAGTTTATAACATTCTATTATTTTTCTGTTCCTATTCTTAATACTTTAAAATAATAAAATAAAACTCTCCCCTTCTCTCTTAATGGACAATAAACCTTAACCGTATTGTTTATTTTAAATTTTTATAAGAATTTGCAAATTGAACTAATAATTAAAATGATATGACTTGAAAATATGTTTTAATCTATAAAATGAATGAAGTTACACAACAAAAAATCGTTTGTACATGTCTTGTTTTCTTTCGTTTAAGTAATTGAAAAATCGTTTTTGCCAAACATTTTAATGTAGTAAGCTTTTTTAATTAATTATGAATTAAGTGTTTTTATTGCATACATTTAATATTATGCGGTAGTTTAGTCACAAAGATGAAAAAGACTAAAATCATCTACCGTTCTTTAAGAAATAAGAAGCATGTTATTTCCCATCTACGGTTCTTGTTACAATGAGTGTCACGTTATACGGACTCTTCCAATAATAACTCAAAGAGAATTTCTTCCTGCATCCCATGTTTCCATTTTTCTGCACCCCCTACTTTTTAAAACATCAATTATACTTCTGCTAAAATTATAGTTTTGGATTATACAACATGTAACACAAATTTGAAATTACATTTTAGATTATTTATAATGCAAATTTATATTTCAAATACACAAATTTGAAATTACATTTTAGATTTTTTATAATGCAAATTTACAATTCAAATTATACGTTCCTTAATATAACTTTAGAATATAATTCAAAATATAAATTTACATTTCACAACAATGTACTATCATAATGTAAATTCTCAATAAAAACCCTAACCATGAAAGTTCAACGTTTTCTCTATCTATCCCAAATCACATGGTTTAAAGTGAGAGTCAGAATGACCCCTTGCTTGGCTCATACTCTTTTTTTTGTCACGTGTTATTCTTCCACTCCGAAGTTGCTTTTGGAAGAAGAAGTATCCACGATTGTTTCCAAAAACCTGTTAAGTACACACTTCTTAAAGGGGAAAGCTTGAACCTTTAATGTACTACCCATTTTTCATTAGTGTTTGAGTAATGGAATCGACTTTTTATGTCGTTTTGCATCTCCCATGAAGTGGAGAAGATTGTTTCGCTATCGGAGTATTTTTCTTTAACTGGATTTTCAGTGTAGGGTGATGAAGGAGGCACTCGTGGGGGAATAGATGACAACACACAACAACGACAGTGTTGTTCTTCCATCCAATAAATGAACCAAATAGGAACAAGAAGAAGAAACACAATGAAATACATCTCAATAAATACTTAGTTTTAAACTCGTGTTTACACACTAGTAGGTGTTTGGTTGTGTGTTTATTAAAATGCATTTAGAAATTGATGAAAAAATTAATAATTATTTTTAAATTTATAATTAAGTTTTGAATAGAACTTAATGTAACAAATGATTTATAAGTCTAGTAAATCTATATATATATATATATATATATGTGTGTGTGTGTGTGTGTGTGTGTGTGTGTGTGTGTGTGTGTGTGTGTGTGTGTGTGTGTGTGTGTGTGTGTGTGTGTGTGTGTGTGTGTGTGTGTGTGTGTGTGTGTGTGTGTGTGTGTGTGTGTGTGTGTGTGTGTGTGTGTGTGTGTGTGTGTGTGTGTAAAAATATAAATAGTAGATATGGTAAAAATACAAAAGATAAAGTATGTACAAAAATATAGAGTAGGCTCTCTAAAAGTATAAAGGATGTGTATAAATATGTAAAGTAAACTCGCTAACAATACAAATCAATGTATGAATAGATTGGTCTAATGTGTTTTCTTATACTCGTCTAATCAGTGTATTGATAAACTTATCTAATTAATATATGGACATGCACATTTAATATCTATTGCTAGATTTGTCTAATCAGTATATACGCAAACTTGTTTAATGTTCCAATACTCATATAATCATATAATTGATAGAGTCATCTAATGTGTATTAATAGACTCATCTAATGTGTATTAATAGACTCATTTAATGTGTATATGAACAGTTTTGTCTAATATATATTATTATACTCATATAATTAGTGTATGAACAAACTCGTTTAATGTGTGTTGTAAGACTCGTTTAATTAGTGTATGGACAAACTCATTTATTATGTATTCTTATAATCATCTAATCAATGTATGAAGTGACTCATCTAATGTTTTTTGTTATATTCATTTCATTAGTGTATAGATAGACTCATCCAACGTGTATTGTTAGACTTGTCTAATGTGTATTGATAGACTCATCTAATGTTTTTCACTAGACTTACCTAATCAGTGTTTGAATAGAATCATCTTATGTGTATTGCAAGATTCATGTAATTAGTGAATGAATAAACTTGTATAATTTGTATTAACAAGTTTGTCTAATGTATATTGCAAGATACATCTAATTAGTGAATGGACAAACTTGTTTAATATGCATTGCAAGATACATCTAATTAGTGAATAAACAAATTTGTCTAATGTGTATTAATAGACTTGTCTAATTTATGTATAAAAAAACTTGTATAATATAGATAAAGACTTACTCGTCTAATTAATGTATGAAAAAAAATTGTTAGACTCGTCTAATCAATATATTGACAGACTCATCTAATATATTTTTCTATACTCATTGATCGCATACCTTCTAGCCATGACCAAACATGTTCAAGAAGAGTTAAAGTCATATGTGAAAGATGGGCCTAGACTCTCTCTCTTGGACCATCATAGAGTTTTTGGTAGAGTAGAATAATTTGGGCCTTGTATTTTGGGTCAAGTAGTCTAAGATTTATTTGAGTTTTGTATTATGGACCATATTGTAGGATTTAATTTGAGTCTTGCATTTGAGCCAAGTAATGTAGGGTTTTTATACCACTAGGGTCAACAAAGGTCAAGGTCCAATGTTGACCCAAAGTCGATGTCCATGTGCTAGGTTCACCAAGGGGTCAAAGTTTTTAACCTAGCTTGGTGGACATGGAGAATGGTTGTCCAAGCTATGTGAGAGTGGTCACGTGTCAAGCTCACATTGGAGAGAAATACTCAAAGTTAGTGGGCACATGTCACTTTAGGAATAGAGAGAAGGTTGCTATCACTCATATAATCAATGTATTTTTATACTTGCTTAGCAATTTTTGTTATTATCATCTAATTAATGTATGAAATGACTCATCTAGTGTATGTTGTTAGACTCATAAAATTAGTGTATGAAAAAATTTGTCTAATCAATATGAGTGCAAAATTGCTAATTTGTATTTCAAGACCAGACTAATTAGTGAATGGACAAATTCGTATATTAATTTACTCATATATACTTTTATTAAAATTAATTAGAAATCACAAAAAAAAGTAAAAGTAAAAATGAAAATGAAAATTATAATTTTTTATTAAATAATATCAACTTGTTTTTTATATAATAAAAATATGAAAAATATTCAATAATAGAAATATTTATATTATAATTTAATAAAATAATAAATACAACTTTTTAATTTTTTATTGACAGTTTTTTATGATAAAATTATTATATAGCTATTTTTTTGGATATCAATGTAAACAATTTGTATTATTAATAAGTATATATTATTTTTTAAATACTATAATTTTAAAAAATAAAAGTAAAATATATTTTTTTGAATTTAATTTTATTAAATTACCAAATAATTAAAAATCGTAAAAAGACAAAATTAAAATTGAAGAACAATACTAAATGACAGGTAATTATAAATACTATTTTTTATTAAAAAAATAAGTTTAATTTTTACACAATAAAAATATGAAGAATATTAAAAATAAGAATATTTATATTATAAATTATTATAAAAATGATAGACAAAATAACCATTTTTGCAATTGTTATTTAATTTATTAGATATTAAATTATAAAGTTAATATATATATATATATATATATATATATATATATATATATATATATATATATATATTACAGTAAATCAGTTTAAAAATAAATCAAATGAAAAAAAAAGTGAAATAACTATTTAGAGAAATATTTTTTTATATACATCTAAACAATTTGTATTATTGATAAATGTATTATATTTTTTGGATTTACTTGATCACAAAAAAATATAATTGTTTCTCTCAGTCTTTCTTATTTTATTTTCGCATTTATCATCTTCAATTAGTCTTCTTTTTACTTTAAGGATCATTTTTCTTCTTTTTGATGTGACTCGGTCTACTATAATTAGTATTCCTATTGTTTGTGATCCTCTCATTGTGCCTAGTCCACCGTTATATTCTCCTCCATCACCACTTCATGTTTATAGTCTAAGACATCATTTGCAACAACCACTAAATGACTCACTTCAAGTGCCAACTATTTTGTCACTCCGGCTTCAAAAACTGAGTTTGACCTTCCAAATTCCCTCCATAAAGGTACATGTTCTACTTGTAATCTTTCCACATTATATTGCTTTGAGTTATCATAGATTATCTTCACCATTTTATACTTGCCCTTTGTAAGACCCTTGAAAATCGTTGCACTTAAGATGTTATATTTTTTAGAAATACAAAAAAAATTTATGTATAATGTTATATTAAAATACGTATAATGCTACAGTGAAATACGTATAATGCTACAATGATCTGAGGTTGTTCCCGGAAAACTTCTAGAATCTCCACACTAAAATCCTTCCTACTCTAAATTATTCTTAATCTTTCTTTCTTATGGTTTCTCTCTACTTCTTGGTGCAAAATCCCCCTCCCCCTTACTTGGTATTTATAGGCCAAAATTCAGGTCCAATTTGGATTTTTTTTATAAAAGAATTTTATTCACCTAAAGCTATTTTGTCTTCTTCTTCATTCTGCCTCTACTTGTTTATGTTGTGCGATGATCATATAACGTATGTGTTGTATGAGATCAGATGAGATCAGATGAGGTTTTAGGAGAGGCAGAAGATGTTTAAGCAAGGAAATGTGCTGGAAATTTATTTGGGATTTTGGAAATGTATTTGAATAATGTTACTTTTGTAATGTAATATTCCAGTTTGGATTTTGGGATGAACTGTTATGTTTTAAGTTCAATGTTTGTATGGTATAAGACAATATTTTATTAAATGAATGTATGTTTTGAAAAAAAAATGGTGTGATACTCATAGAAGGGGTGTTACACCCTTCGTCTATTTCTATTGTGTCCATTTCTAAATCTATCAACGATGCCTTAGCTCATCCTGATTGGCGTAAGGTCATGCTAGATGAACTAAGTATTATTCAAAATAGTGAAACTTGGGAGCTCGTCCCATTACCATCTAGGAAATCTATTGTTGATTGTAGATGAGTTATTACTATCAAAGTTGGTCCTAATGGTATTATTGATTGTCTCAAAGCTCGACTAGTGATCGAAGGCTACCCACAATTTTTTGGATTAAATTATGGTGATACTTTTTTTAGTGGCAAATATGGCTTTTGTTCATTTATTTATGGCCATGATTGTTCTTCAATAATATTCTCTTTATCAACTGGATGTCAAAAATATTTTCTTCAATGAAGATTTGTAGGAAGAAATGTATATAGAGTAACCTTCCGGATTTGTTTGTCAAGGGGAGTTTTTTGTATTAGTATGTCATCTTTGTAAATATTTATATGGCCTAAAACAGTCTCCTAGAGTTTGGTTTGAAAAATTTAGTAGCGGTGTTCAACAATTTGATATAACTTAGAGTGAGGTAGATTGTTCAGTCTTTTATTGTCATTCAAGTGTTGGATGTGTGGATTTGATAATATATGTTAATGACATTGTTCTTATAGGTAGTTACCATCATTTGCTACCATTTTCAGACTAAAGACCTTGGTAAACTCATATATTTATTGGGTATTGAGGTAGCACAATCCAACGATGGTATTGTTATATCTCAAAAGAAGTATGCATTGGATATTTCAGAGGAAACTGGGTTGATGAATTCAAAATCTATTGACACACTCATGAATCCTAATATAAAAATCCTACCAAATCAGGGAGAGCTTATTTCATATCCTGAGTCATATAGAAGATTGGTTGGGAAATTAAATCACCTATCCATGGATCCTAATACGAAACTCCCACCAAATCAAGGAGAACCTATTTCAGATCTTGAGAAGTATAGAAAATTGGTTGGGAAAATAAATTACCTTACAGGTACTCATTCCTTTTTAGTCACTGTGGTAAGCCAATATCTCAATTCCTTGTGTGAGATCATTGAAATGCAATCATCCGTATATTAAAGTACATTAAAGGATCTGTTGAAAAATGTTTGTTATATGGTTCCAATAACCAGACAAAAGTTGTTTGTTATTTAGATGCTGATTGAGCAAGATTTCCTTTTGATAGAAGATATACTTCTGAGAATTGTCCATTGATGGCAACTTGATCTCTTGAAAGAGCAAAAAATAAAATGTTGTGGCAAAATCTAGTTAAAAAGCACAATATAGAGTTATGGCTTGAGCAACTTTCGAACTTGTTTGACTTAAACAACTGCTTAAAGAGTTATAATTTGGAGACACCAGTCAAATGACACTTATATATGACAATTAAGTTATTTATCATAATAGTTCTAATATTGTCTTTCATGAAAGGACCAAACACACTGAGATTGATTGTCATTTCATTCAAGAGAAAATTGCATCTGGAAATATCAAGACTCAGTTCGTTAACTTAAATGATCAATTAACAAATATTTTCACCAAATCTTTACTTGGATCAAGAATTAATTATATTTATAATAAGTTTGATAGATATAACCTATATCCACGAACTTGATTGGAAGTGTTATATTAATTAGGAAAACATAGTCTTTATATTAATTATTTTATTTTTTCATATTAATTTGTTTTTATCCTTAATTCACATTGTCATTATTATAAATACATTAATCTCTCTCTCTATATATATATATATATTTTTTTTTTTTTTTTCTAAACAAGAAAAATTAACCATATATTTAGTTTTATTATATTTAACACAAGGTAAAAGAAAAAAATATTAAAAATGAAAAATAATTAATATTTGAGTTTTGTTTTTTTTAAATATGTATTTTTCTTTTCCTTTTAGTTATTATAATTATTTTTGCTTCTAACACTTATATATTTGTTAAATTTTAATCTAAGTAATATACTAATTATTTGTTTCAGCCAGATGAAATGTTCGCCACACCATAATTTTTGCAAGAAGAATGACAACATTAACAAAAAACAAAAATTTTAAAATTAAATTAAAAATATTTTTGAGATTTTCACTAGTTTTTGGTAGATATCTTTGTCTCACGTAGGATATAATAATATTTCTCAACATTGCATTCAAATTTTTCTTTAGTGTTAGATCTCAATTTAAGATCTTAAGTAAACTATATATAGGTCGCCACAATGATTATTTTTTTTATAGAAGATAATTTAAAACTAATTTAAATAATTTTGAAGATTTTACAAGTTCTTAGAACTTTATTGTTCACTGTAAGTGGAAATCTTGTGAGAAAAATATTTTTTATGAGTTTAAATATATAAACTTCACTTATTCTAGTAATAGAAAATAATATCATTAAATTTTAGATGTATATTTCTTTCTTAGACTACACAACTAAAAGATGGTAAAGTAAAGCAGCTTGCGATCCATAGCTTATTTTCAAAAGCCAATCCAACCGTCCAAGTATTGCCATCAACGCTCCGCAAAGACTTGTATATCTTGCCACGGATCACAAACACAACCCGTCGATTAAAAAACCACGAGCGGCCACGATGCAAGAAACACCTCGAGATTCATATCCGCACTCTTCCCGCTCCAAATAAATACCACTTCCCACCCTTGCTGTTTTCCATCAATAGAAATCCCTAATTTCTCAACTTTTCACAAAATCCCAATTCGAATTTCAATTGAACAATGTCGGGTCGTGGAAAGGGTGGCAAGGGTTTGGGAAAGGGAGGCGCCAAGAGGCATCGCAAGGTGCTCCGTGACAACATCCAGGGCATCACGAAGCCCGCCATTCGAAGGTTGGCGAGAAGAGGTGGCGTGAAGAGAATCAGTGGGTTGATCTACGAAGAAACTCGCGGCGTTCTCAAGATTTTTTTGGAGAATGTGATTCGTGATGCGGTGACGTACACGGAGCATGCTAGGAGGAAGACGGTGACGGCCATGGACGTTGTGTATGCGCTCAAGAGACAGGGAAGGACCCTCTATGGATTTGGAGGTTGAGGGGTTCTGGTATTGGGCATATTGGGTTAGGTTTTGTTTTCTGGGTTTTCGTTTTGTAAATGTATGGCCTATGTGTTTTGTGTAATGGTTCTATAGCTTGATTGTTCTCTGTTTGATGGAGCATGAAGTAATCAAGTTTGTTTAGTGTTATTCCAATTCTCCTATTAATTGCAAGTTAATTATTAGAAATTGAGTAAATTTACTGACTTATGAAGTTTTGTTGCTTTGTTTTATACTTTTTTCATTGCTGGATTTACACTTTCACAAGTGAAATAGAGGTGAATGAGTTTGCAAATGGGTTCTTATGGATTATTTTGCTGTGAATATATTATTTCTGGAGGAATTGGAAGCTTGGTTTTGAAGTTCATCTGGGTCTTTTGTTTTTGTTTTGGAGCTGGTGGTGAGAATTTGATGATGTTTTAGATTCACCATTTTCGGAAATTGATTATCATTTTGGTTTATTTAGCTCAAATTTTCACTTAATTTTGCGTAATGGTAGAAGGAAAATGAATGGTGGATTGTTGATGAATATGATTTTGTTTAAACTCAGCTGACATAATTTACCGGGATTAGTATATTAATGTTTGAAACAAGAAAATTTTAAGGATGAATTATCTTCGATTTATCCATGTGTTCTTTTCACCGGAAGCTTTTCAAGTCGCTCTTTGTATGTGTGTCTTGTATTTCATGCCACAGATATTAATAAAATATTAATTATTCTTATTTTTACATTTATTTATATATAATATAAAAATTTCTTTTTTTCCGTGTTACTATTATTTTCAATTTTTATTCGTTTTCCTATTTAGTTTTTTTTGTTAATTTTAATCATTTTAAAAATTAAATAAATAAAAAATATTTATAAAATAAATAAAAGAAATTATTTATATTTATTTTTATAATTATAATTTCATTATATTTTGTTATCATATAAAAAATAAAACACATGCTTTCACTAATATTAATTATGATATTTGAAATATTATCTTTCTTAAAATTTAAAATTGTTAAGATTTTATTTTTAAAATATGTAGAAAAATATATATTTAAATTATATTTAATTTCAATATTATTAAATGCATTTAAAATATATATTTTAGTTAAGATATAAGAAGAATAATAATTCATCTTTTAAACAATTTGATATTCAGATTTTAAAAAAATAATTTTAAATTTTAAAAAAATATAAATTTCTCTATCTTAGAAGAACAATTTTTTTTGAGTAAAAATATTAATAAATATATATGATATTTTGAGAAAAATATAAACAACTCCAGCATATAAAGAAGGAGTATTCTAAAATTATTTTGAAGATTCTTGAATGGAATAGAAGATAAATGCAATGAATTAGTGACCAAAGGTTTGATGTGCAAGTTTGACTTCCACAGCATATACAACTCATACTGACCCACACATTTATATCGATTGAGTCTATAACATATTCTATATATTTATTTTTTATTTATTTATCTTTCAAGATAATAGGGATTGAAAAATTTACTTAAATTTATAATAAATCAATTTTATTAGAAGGGGGTAAAGTGTACTTATAAATTGAGTCCAATTAACTATGTTTTAAGTATATTCATTATTTAAATCATAATAAAAAGCTTATGAATAATAATTTGAAAAATTATATTTGGATACATCTCAACCTTTTCTATTTCTATTCAAAATTTAGTGAAAATTTATTTCTTTTTACATTTTTTATTTAACTTTTATATTCTGTAAAAATAAAAATATAGTTTTATTGGTATTGTGTAAGTGTAAAGTAAAAGGTTATTATCTTAATATTTTTTGCTAAAATTTATGATTGATATATTAATATTTTTAATAAAATATTTCCTATTTTGATTATTTATTCAGCTTCAAGCATTATTCATTGAGTATTTATGTTAGCATCGGTGAATAAAGATAATACTGAAAAGATGATGAATACTTTTCAATTTTATAAAGGAATACAAGTAAATTTACATATTTAAGGAGAAAACAAACATTATTTGATTTTAATTTTTAGTAAATAATTATTAAATACTGTTAAGTATTGTTTAAAATAATTACTATAAAAATTCTTTAATATTATTTAGATCATATGTGATAATTTATAATCAGTTAGTATAATGTAACTCAGTACCTAGCAAGAAAAAATAGGTATGCATTGACATTATAAGGTAGGGTTTAGGATTTACAATTTACTTATCTAAAAAACTACAAAAAAAAATTATATATATATATATATATATATATATATATATATATATATATATATATATATATAAACAAATTTTAAAATAAAAAATTAAAAACAAAGAGTAACCTAACTTTTTTGGAAATTTATTGCAGAGAAAAATTGAACATGTAAAATACAGAGGTGCCACAAGAAAAAATGCACTGAAGAATGAAAATTCACTTTTTAACTAAAATAGTATGCTACAAAAAGGTGAATTTAGAGTACAAAGTAAGGTTGAATATATAAATTTTAAGTCAAACACGGTTAAGTTTAATATTTCAATGATATCTTCTTATTGATTTATGAAATGATTTTTTTTTATTCTTATGACATGTAATCTTACATTACAAGAGTTATTATACAATATCTTAATTAATATATATCTGTACAATTTTACTTCCATAAAATGATTTTATATAAACACGCACTTTAACTAATATTTGATTTGTTTACCAATGTTCTTAAGAAAAATAAAAAACTATTGTACTTTAAAAAAAAAAACCCAATCCATCAAATGAAAATAATTTCTTATCTGAAAAATGAAAAAAATAGAAACAGTTGGAAAAGTAAAGACTGACGTGGATGAACACCATTGGCCAAAATTGGACGTTGGATCTGAGGCCGGCCATGATGTTATGTTACAAAATGTCACTCACCTAGCAATTGACCTGGTATCACACAAAAACAAAACCGTTGACCTAGTTTTTTCCTAATAAATCATCAAATTCATCGTTTAATTTTCAAACTGTAAAATGTCACTCATTTCTCTCTCTATAAATAAGCTTGTTCAAAGAGATATTAAAATGAAAGTAATTTTAATTTTTTAACTTTATTTGACAATATTTTCCATTTAAAAAAGTAAAATGTGACTTAGTTTATCATGATTATTATTTTGAGGTAATTGTTTGATCGTGTTTGATGATTGGTAGAATATTTATGACTTTGACTTTCAAAATGTTAACTTGTAAAGGCAAACCTACTTGTGTTGATTGGACTGATACAAAACGTGAATGAAGAAATGGTCTGAGACAAATAAATTATGAGGCAAGAAAGTAACAGATGAGCAGAATGAATATCAGACCTTCTTCTTTATATTTTTGACACAAGAAATGATCTGGTCTTTGAATAGCTCTGCCATCTCTAAATGAAGAAAACAGCATCTCCCAAATTTCAGCAATCTAGCCAAAGGAAACAGAATCATAATCACCAAGTTCTTGCTACAGTCAATGATGAAGAGAGGCACAATCCTAAGACCGGTTCTGCACTCAAGTCTTTCAAGAATGCTGTGAAGAAATGTGCACAGATTTTTTCATTGTTTCTCCTTGGCAAAAGAAAATCAGCCTCTTATGTTGTTGGAAATGATGACAGAAAAAATACATCTAAAGTCAGAGGGGTGGCATCATGTAAGTATGATGATGAAAATAGAAAAATGTTTTGGTTTTTTGGTGATCTGAAATGATTTTGTTGTTCTTGCTCAAGATCAACCCTTTATATTAACTGGGGTTCTGATGGCAAATGCCAAGTCACTTCTGCATGATGCTTTTGTAGAATTCTTCTGAGTGAGATTTTCTTAAACTGAGATGTGCCAATTTGCAGCATCAACTGATTTATCTTCGGAGAGTAACACCAAGAATTCATCAAAATGGAAGTTTTCTTATTCCTACGCCTCATCTAGCACTGCAAGTGGACAACTTGGAATTGGCAACTTCTCCTTTGAAGAAATTTACAAGTCAACTGCAAAATTCTCACCAGATAATGAAATTGGACAAGGTGGTTTCGGAACTGTCTACAGGGGAAAACTAAATGATGGATCTATGGTTGCCGTAAAGCGTGCCAAGAAGGTAAATTAATGTTCATATTTGACTGTTTCCCATCTCAAAATTGGCTCAATTGTGCTGTAGATGATGAAAGTGAAACATGTCCATCAGATTGCTGTCTTTCACAAATTCTGTTATGTGATATGAGCCTAATGTAGTGAATTCCTTGCAGGAAGTAATACACAGTCACTTACACGAGTTCAAGAATGAAATATACACCTTGTCTCAAATTGAGCATCGGAATCTGGTGAGGTTGTATGGATATTTGGAACATGGAAATGAGAAGATCATTGTTGTTGAATATGTTGGTAATGGTAACCTTCGAGAACACCTTGATGGTAAGTCCTGTGTATCCAGCCATCTACCAAAGTAGGCTCATGCAGTCTATATACTGTTCATTATTCAATAAAGCAATACTCTGATGCAGTTCCTTAATTATACAACACAGTGGTGACTAAAAAAGCAGTAAATTATATTGCAGGGATTCGGGGAGAAGGATTAGAAATGGGGGAGCGTCTAGACATAGCAATTGATGTAGCTCATGCAATAACTTACCTTCATATGTACACAGGTGTGTTCATAGAACTAAATTAGAAAGGAACAGATCTGTTACAACATATTTGAATTCTGTATAACTGTGATGTATCTAATTGAACTCTCAGGGAAGGGTATTTGCAATGTCTGCTAAAGTAACCTTACTGTGTCTTGTATTGTTTTTAATATCAGATAATCCAATTATCCATAGAGACATCAAAGCATCAAACATCTTAGTCACTGAGAACCTAAAGGCCAAAGTGGCAGATTTTGGTTTTGCACGGTTATCTGATGATCCTACAGCAACTCATATTTCAACTCAAGTAAAAGGAACAGCTGGTTACATGGATCCTGAGTATCTCAGAACATATCAACTCACTGAAAAAAGTGATGTTTATTCCTTTGGTGTTTTGCTTGTTGAAATGGTGACAGGAAGACATCCAATTGAACCAAAGAGACCCCTTGATGAAAGAGTGACAATCAGATGGGTAAGTGTATCAGTTCTTCAAAATTTCAACTTAAAGAGTAAATTACCACATTACTTTGGAGTAAGCAGTAACTGTTTAAACTACTTATGAAAGTCAAACAAAACTTCAATCAACATTCTGCAAGCAAGAAGTGAACTTTTGACTGGCAACACCCTCAATTTAAAAGGGTGCATGATAGATACACATTATTTAGTTAGGTTAGTGGGTTGAAGGAACAAGACATTTTGCCCAAATAATAAATAAGAGAAAGGAGGTATCTTGTGGCTTGAGAGAGAATTGATGCTTTGGGGAATAGGAGGTATCTTATCTAGAGAGAAATACCTAATTCTCTTTATGATAAATGCTACTAGCATCACATTATTTGGTTGAAAACTAAGTTTCAGCAAACTTTAGTCAAATAGAAGTTTGCTTTGTCTTTCTAATTAGATACCATCTGTCGGTGTATATGTGAGAAAAAATAGGAGATGCTAACTCATTGTTATTAGTTACCTTGAAGATTAAATTATCATCTATAATAATTAATAAAAACATAAACTTTTATAAGTGCTTTTTTTTTACATAAGGCAATTTTATACTTAACATTATGCTAACTGTTGTTCTTTTTAAGTTAATTTTTTTATCGTAAAACTTATGCACACGTAAGTGCAATGGTCCCTTTCCTTCTTTTTCTGGCCTAGTCCAGCTGTGAAGACTTCTTATATTTGAAGTGCACAGTGAATAAATTCTATGGTCATAGAAAAATAAATCTACTTGCTAGCAAAGGAAGTCAATTTCAGTTTCTCTGTTCATAGAATGTGTATGGAGGATGTGATATATAAGCATTTTTTGTTTAATCGAGTGATGAAGTTAGATCCTTAGTCTTCCATGCTAAACAGGGTCAGCTTTGGTCATGTTTCCGATTGATTCACTAATTTTTGTGAGATAATTAGTTATGCAGATTACCATGTTATCTGTTGGAGATCCCATGTTGATTAAGATGAATTTACATAATATAAGATGCTACAAACTTCATCTTACTAGTCAGTTTTGTAGGTTGAACTAGATTTAAAGTTTGTTTCTTAAAATAATATCAGAGTCATCCTAATACTATCCTAGTGAATAGTTTTTTTCAATTAAACCTATTGTATCATCTACTATTGATCTATTATTATTAATGTTTAGTCCCATATAAAAAACTATCCTAGTGAAAGTTTTTGTTTGTTGGACCTATCGTACCATTTAGTGTCGGTTCCCTATTAATTTTTAGTCTTATGCTTAAAATATATGTCTCGATGTGAAGGAATGTGTTAGAGATCTCACATTAACTAAAGATAAGACAAATTTAATATATAAATAGATACAAACCTCACCTTACCAAGTTTGATTAGAGATATGGTCAAATTATCTTATAACTAAATCATAATATTTTACATCACCTAAAAATATGAACAGACTACTTTACAAGTTTGATTTTTGTGACACTGAATTAAGCTTAGAATCTAAGTCTGAATATAATGTCAAAGTCTAATATGTAATTAAAGGAACATAATTTGCATGGATGCAGGCAATGAAGATGCTGAAACAAGGGGATGCTGTATTTACCATGGACCCTAGGCTGAGAAGAAATCCAGCCTCCATCAAGGCAGTAAAACAGGTTCTCAAGCTAGCTTTCCAATGCGTTGCTCCTTTGAAACAATCACGGCCACCTATGAAGAACTGTGCAGAGGTTCTGTGGGAAATCCGCAAAAGTTTTAGAGATGAAACCAATTCTGATCATCCTTCTCTTCCTTCACACCATTCTGCAGATTTTCCTCAAAGGGAAAAGAATAAGCATACAGTGTTTGGCATTGAAGATGATGACAGCTATAAATTTGTCTCTGTACCTAATCATATTCATTCATAAAATTTTGTTCATTGTTTGTTCAGAGTTGTCAACATCTTGTCAGTTTCGTTTATTCCTGATTGGCCTCAATATAATTGTAATTTCGGTGCTCATGTGATATAGATTCTATTCATATTAGGTCTTTGATTGATGAAAAAAGGTTTAAACTGTTGAATGCAATTTAGATTATATACATCAGTGTGACTACAAGGAAGAAAAGATGGCTGAAACTTATCCAAAGGATTTGAGAACCATGTGGATGGAAATTATATAAAGGTAGCTTTATTAATGTTTTCTATAATTGTAAATAAAACTCAGGCAAAGGACATTTATAATTATTTGTAGCCCAGGTTTTTGTCACATATACCTGCCTGGTCCCCACTTTTCTGTTCTGTATCACTGGAAAAGAAAAACAATAAATGGTACCAAAATCAAGTGTGGCAAGGTAGCATGCTGCATAATTAAAGAAGTCTCTATCAAAAGCTTTTACCAGAGTGTAAAACTGCGCAACCTTTGTCTGTTGTTGCTACTGTCAATAGATGTTTTCAAACGAATTGAGATTCTCTGCTGAGTTTATGTTACGGTCCCTATACTGAGTCTTCAAAATGTATTGATATTGTATTTTGAAAAAGTTTTTAATATATTTTAAAACATTAAAACCAATGTCCATCATTATATTTTGAAAATTCAAAAGAGAGACAACACAATTTCAGTAGAGAATTCAAATAACCAACACTATCTGATCCCTTCACATGACTCTTGCTTGCTTCTCTCTCTCCTTTTTTTGTGTATGTGTCTCTTCATTCGCCACTCCTTTCTTACATTCTCCCTTTGTGGTCTAGCATAGCTACAAATAGTGAAAAATATTCTTTCATCTTTTGACAGGATTTGAACAATCAACACCTAAGTTTCTGTGTAGTTAATTATTCCTCTCTTTCCTGTTCTGCCTGTCTTAAATTTGAGATTAGTAATAGCACTTTCTGAAATTGTAAATGGTAATACTCTTGAATTGATGCTTTCTGTTTATGATAATTTTGAAAGACTGAAAAGTTTGCTATTATGGATAATTGTGTGGGTTTGATTATTAGGTAATTGTGCAACTGTGAGAGAGTGGTGGGGTTGAGTTGACTGCCATAGGTCACATTTTTAATATTGAATGATGTATGATATAAAGGGAAATGTGATTCATAAGATATTATCTACCATTCTACATAGAAAAATGTTGTATACAAAACCAATAGTAATACAAACTACAAAATTTTCAAATTTAGAAGATGGTTCATATTTCCTTCCCATGTGATGCTCTTTGATGTGATGAGAATATGGAAGATGCTTGTTTTCATAATCAGTTTGAAAATGAATATTGAAATTACATTTAAAAAATATGAGAAGGTGAATAATAAGTTATAAAATTGATTATCATAAGTATCTTGATAAGATAAAAACAGAGAATTCCGCAAAGTTATCATAAATTTTCATTTAGAATTCATCTATCACTCATTGCAATGCATGATTATTTACCACTATGAAAATATGAGAATGGTTAATCTCTTTTGTTTGTTTTCATCTTTCTATGTGATAATTCAGCCACTTCATTGCAAAAAAAGCATAATCAAAACTACTAAAGAAAAATCTAAACTTATATTGATCCACTTTAGATCATATGAAACACATCTTCTGTCCACAAATTTAGTCTCAAGATGCACATGCAATTCAGGTTTGAGAAGAAATAGCAGAGAAGGTAATTGGAAAGCAAGTAGAGTTCAGCTGGTTTATTCCTTTTGCACTGAGAGAAGTTTATATGATATTTCCACCAAACATCCTTCCTGACACAGAGTAATAGAACATTAGAAATCATGTTCATTACTAGGATTTGGTGAAAGTTGTAATGTTCTTTGGTATCTACTCATACGGCGATTGCTCACAAAAGTGAAAATTTTCATGAGCCATAGAGTAGCTTTAAAATAGATAGTCTTTTTTAAGAAAACATCCTGCAAATATGAATCACTCTATTCTGATATCAAAATCTGCCAGTTACTTAGCATAAGCAACATTGGCTTCACAATAGAAGTAGTACATCCACCAGAACAGAAAAATACACCTATCTTTACAACCTTGTTACTCTTTGCCCTCAACTATCACACTTGCTCTCTCTTCTCTGTTACTCAATTTTGTAGGCATAGAGAACGAGGCAGAACTCAATGGCTGCAATATTGATAGTTGAATAATATCCAACACTGTCATCATCACTCTCACAACAACCCTCCATAACACTGTCTTCTTTCTCATTCTCCGGTTCTGGAGGCCCCGGCTTGAAGATGAAAAGACCAGGCCCTGAACCAGACCCACTAAACAGCCAATCGTGCACATCCCAAAACACTTGTACAGGTTGCTTGTTAACCATCACAGTTTGGTTCCCCCTGAACTTCCACTGCAGGTTCTTAACATTGATCAACACAACCCCATCTATGGTAATCCACATCTCAGGGTCATTAGGACCCCCAGTTGAGCAGTCCACAATAATCTCACTATCTTTTCTCTTCTCATCGAACCGAGCCTTCGTTGTGAAGCTTTTCTTGGCAAACACGTTTTCTTTCTTGACCAACAACATAGCATCAACAAGGGCTGGTCTAGATTTCGTTCTCTTGTAAGCCTTATTCTTGTAGTCTCCCAACAACAACACAACCTCTTCATCACACACTAAGGCTACGTAGTAGTCGCTGGTCGGTTCTGGGGAGCCGGAGAATTTCGCCGACCGGAGATCCCAATAGAGCTCAACCTGGTTGCCATCAACCTCAAAGGTTTTGTACCCTTTTTTGCTCCAAAAGTGCCAAGGCTTCACGTCAATCTTGCAACTATACTGCACCTGACCTCCTACGCTATCAATCGTGACGTGCAAGGAATGGTTCATGTGATTTTTGCACCACAACACAGATACGTTCCTCCAATAGCCCATAACATTGGCTTGGTAGAAACATGTGACGGTGCTTTGTGCTAGTTTGCCAGGCAAAGGCTCCTCTATGGTTTTGTCGGGTAGAATTGTTCCCACTGAATGTGATCTCAAAGAACGATGGAAATGCATCATCTTGTCACAAATTTTGGAAAGGAACAAAATTTTAGACCCCCATTTGGTGCATCAAAAGAAAGAAAGCAAATTTTTCATGGTGGTATCTGATTACATACGTGGTCCCTCCTCACCTCGGATTGTTGTGGGGGGAATCAATGGAACTGTAGATGACCCTTTGGAGAAGCAATGGCATATTGGTCGAAGAATTCAACGCAAGATATGAAAATTGAAAAAGATAAAGTAGTTGGTGTGAGTGATGATAATGAGGTTTGACGGCAATGTGAAGGTGGAATTGTGAATCGAAGGGAAATTTGTGTGGGCTGAGAAAGAGAAAAGGGAAGAAGAGAGGGTTGAGGAAAATGTTTGTGTTTTGATTCTTTGGAGAAAAAGTCTCCATTTAGAGGGTAGAAAGAAAATGTGGCCGAAAGACAAGGAACAGAAAGGATGTCCTTTCTAATGAACCGTGCTTTCAACAAAGTTTCTTCAACTTTCACAACTTAGAGACAAAAAAAAGGAAGGTTAGTTAATGCTAATTCTTCGTCTTATAATGTTTTCTCATATTTCTATCCAAACTTTTTCTTTTCTATTCACTTCAAAAATAATTTTTTTTTAATTACGAATTATTGTTTATTCCAATCTAATTCTAATAACCTCCTTCCAGAACATCTAATTTAATGTATAATTCAAGTTTTTTTTTTTAAACTTATGAAAATATTAGAAATAGCTTCATTTTAATTCAAGTTTCTAAAAGCATTATGGGGATAACTTAAGAGAATTAACATAATAATATTATCGATAAAATATAAATAATTTCTTTCATGGACTTAAAAAAAAGTTATAATTTATTAAGTATTTAATTTAATGACAAGAATAATGTATTTGGGGCCGAGGATATTTATTAATTTTAATTTTCGTAAGTCTTTTTGATTGGATTATACGAGAGAAAATAAAAAGAAAGAGAAAAGTTTGAAAATTGAATTGACAAATAAGAGGTAGACAAGAGATTTTGAATTTTTTTATTTTTATATTAAATTAAATATCATTACTTATAGTTTTGGCTTATCGCTTTATTTTCTGTCCTATTAGAGGCTAAATGGAAGCGTTGTGTAATGAGTATTCTTTTTCAGTGCTGGCATCGTTTGAATGGTCAACTAATAGTCAACTTTGTCCACTAATTTATCATTCAAAATTATACAAACAATACATTCAAATTTTTCTCAAATTTAAATCCAAATTAATATAGATATTGAAATTCAAAATTATACAAACAATACATTCCGAAATCAGTCCTACCTCAATCTAAACCTCCAATTTTTCATACATAGTATTGAATTCGATCCAAACACAGTCTTAGGGTTTATTTGGATTAGGATAGGAGCGGAAAGGAAAATAAAGGAGGAAAAAGAGAATAAAAAGTGATTTTTTTTTGGATTGAGAAAAGAATAAGTTAATTTAAATAAAAAGTGAAATGAAATTTTGTATGATTGATGTGATTATCAAAAACTGTGTAAAAATTATATTACATAAAAAATAGCATAAATGCCCTTGACTTTTTTATTTATTAAGAATATGTGTAAATTTCATTTGAACAGTGATTAATATGATTTCATTTGAATAGTGATTAAATATATGATAATAATAGTTAATTAATTTCTAATCATAATTTTCTCGAGTAACTTCTGCATGCCCCATGCATGATACCTCATTATAATCTTTGTCTACAATCACAAATGACATATATTTGTTTGCAATAAAAAGAATTACAAATTTATGATTAATCAATAAAATGTAGCAAATAGTGTATTCTTGTTCATCAAAAAAATCATTTATATTTCACATCACTTATTCATATTCCAATATTACATGCATACAGACCAATGCTTGATGGTGAACTTTTTAAAATTCAAAATTTTTACAAACCACATCCCTGATAATGTAATAAGAAAAGTGTAAATATTGAATATACTATAGTGTATAATTAATTATGCCTCCTAAGATAATCAATTAATAAACATAATCGGTAATTGTATTCTATAGTATAATTCAATATTTACCATTTTTTTTCATTGGCACAATAACCACCCTTAAAACAACAATATAAAATAAAATTTTCATGTATATTTCAACTTCTGCAAATCTCATATTGTAACAAAAATTGTCATATATAAAATCATTGTTATTTAATCTTATTTATTATTTACCAACACAATTAAAATAAATTACTGAAACCAATAAATTACTTCCAACATTTCAATTTGTCACTATACTTTAACATCATGATCTTCTCATCACTAGAGTTTATTCTATTCCAAGAAATCACAACTCCTAAAAAAATTAACTTTTCCAAAAGGTCGTTTCATAATTCTATTTCTCTGTATGAAAAAATACATACCCATATACATTTGTATTAGGTAATTTTAATGGATATGATTTGAATTTTGAAGATTTTCTAATATTATAATTTTATCCCTCTTTTCGTATGATATTGATAAGGACTGAAGTGGTGTTTCAATCTGCAGTAACCTCATTAGCTATTTTTCATGCATGGAATTTAGTAGAGCACTGTCTGTGAAGTGAAAGTGACTTTGATATGACACTAAATCTATGCATTTTTTTCTTATAATATTTCTTAAAAGATAAATGAAATGCATATGATATTACTAACCAGGATAAAAGAAAGTACGTGATTAGTCACTCATTTTAATTACTGAAAGATTAATATACTAGTTAATATACATCCAAATAATTTTTTTACGTAAATAAATTATTTAATAGTGCATTTCCTTATCACTTAACTTTTTTTTTTCGCTTTCAACAGTCATTTTAAGGATTTTATCAAGGAAAAAACACTTTCGATAGCACATTTGTACAAAAGAGATATTAAAAAATATTTACGAGGGTTTCAATATTTGAGTGATTAAATTAAGTTCCCATTCATTAAACGGCTGATTAAAATTGGTTAATTAATATTATAAGAGAAACTTAATTATTTATAAATGGAAAGAGAATAAATAAAAGGATAGTAAAATAGAAAAAATGATAAAAGAAAGTTTAGTGAATGTAGTTTTTGTGAAGATAATGGTAATGAAAAGAGATAAGGTTTATTTTGTGAAGGAAAGTGAGTGATGTGACAAATGTTGTGTTTTGAAGATACCCTGCCATATCAAACACATCATCCAAGTAGTGGGGAACACACTTCTTCTTTGTTAGGAGAGTGTACCAAGATAACTCAAATGCCTGTTCAACCATTATTATTAATATTAATATTATTATTATTATTATTATTATTATTATTATTATTATTATTATTATTATTATTATTATTTCCCTCTAAATTCAGTTCAGGCATGCAACCACAACATTGTTTATAAGGTTTTATGAATATTGACTTAATCAATAGTGCTTTTGTTAATGTCCTACGTATTATTGTTGTATAATACTACATTAATTTTATTTCTAAGCATTTATTGAGTAGATTGAAACTTTCGTTTATACAGCAATTTTAATTCCTTTATCGATTGTGATACGTTTAATAACTTTGACCCATGACACCACACAATTTATTATGTGATGGTGATATGATAATTGAATAATGTTATGTTACAAGAAAAAAAGTTTGAGATACCTTTTTTCAAAATTAAGGTGATTTTTATAAATATATATCAAATTAATTAATTAATAATATGAGAAAAATAAAAACGTTATATTTAAAAAGGAAGTTCCATTATTATAAAAATATTCTTTGGGTAAACATAAAAGTATCAAATTTTGAATTTGATCATTTTTTCACAATTAGTACGAGACCCACAAATCTGAACAGATCAATGTTTTTTTTAATTTATATTAAAAAATTAATATAATTATAGTTACACTTCAGACCATTAACTATAGTTCAAGTGGTCAACCAGCGGATCCAACTGACTACTAGACAGGTTGGTTGACCATGTATTAGTCCATAATGCAGACTAGTGAGCTCACCTGAATGTCAAACAGGTTAGTTGATCATACATAATCCCATATGATTATCCCACAACCAAGAGCACAAACTAATGAACCCAACCAAAATGCCACAGGTCGACTGATCATACACCAACCCAAATGAACGTCTCATAACTCGAAGCCTACGTCCCATAGCTCAAAGAACAAGTCTTCAAGACCGATTGATCACCAAATAGGCCGACTGTCCATGTACCACCGAAATAACCAATCACCAGTTGGGGAGTAGGACAACGAACCCGAATGGCCACCAAACATACTAGTTAGCCATGAATTGGACTAATCGAGATGAAAAGTCCCAGAGTAGATTAACCTTAAAGCTAATAATAAACTTAAGAATGAAGTATAATTACTCACAATTGAGCTGTAATTAAGCTAACGTTAATTAAAAGCCCACATCAAAACCTTTATATAAAGATTTGAGGTAAAGAGGTACGTTACATGTATTAAATTTTACATAATTACTATCTATCAATCATTGAACTAACTTTAACATTAAAGTACCTTATATAGGTACCCTCCCATCCTTTTGAACGAACAAGAGCTCACTTTTTGGATAGTATTTGGATTTCGGACAACATAACGCAACCTGAATCATTGACCTTGACCCCACACTAGATAACTATTATTGCATTGTGTTGTTTGAAATCCAAATGCTATCCAAAAACAAGCTTTCATTAGTCTAAATTGGTTAGAAAGTACCTACAAAAAGTACTCTGATGTCAAAGTTAACTCAACATTTGACATATAGCAATTAATGCAACATTTAATGCACGTAACCTACCTCCTTAGTTCAAACATTTTTTGATAGGTTTCATGGTGGACTTTTGAATAACGTTAGCCTAATAGAAGCCTTCGAGAAGGGAGGCAGAGAAGGAGTTAATCAATAATCTTCAGGGTCACCACATCATCAGGTGTTATTGTTGACTTGTGCCACGAGGCAGTCTCTTAAGACTTTGAGTCCAATAGAGTGAGAATTTAGGCCAATCGTCTGCATAAAAAAATGATGGAACCCTCTCCTAGCATTAAGCATATAGAAGAAGCTCCAAAACAGATGCACAACAGAATGAGATTTGGTGCAGTGAAATGGATGCATAGAAGGTGTTTGATGAAAGTTTGCATGAAGGTGTGGTGTGTGTATGATGCCTCCAAGCTCAGAAGGCATTCCTACTAAGGAAGGAAGCTAGAGGAGAGTGAGAGAATTCAAAATTCTCAGGTGACTGAAGAGTATAAGAGACTAGAACAAATTCTACAACATTTCATTACACTCCAAAGTGAAAATTTACAAAGACCAAGCACCTCTATTTATAGTTATAGGGGGTCTCAAGGTCTAACCCATTTTCCCTCCCAAATTCAAATAATAATAAGCTAGGTAGGTCAACTGGCTAAGCACAGAATTCACACTACCTCACAAGATCAGCCAAACCTTCACATGGGAAGTGCAACTCGCGCGACTGGGCTTTAGTGGGTTTCAGCTGGGCGCGGATAGAATCTGGAAGGCATTTTTCTTTGTATTTTCCAATCCGGAAACCTTGCTTCCAATCTGGAAGACAACGAGAATCTTGCCTTCATTAACAATTTGGTGTCACTCGAGTGTAGAAACAAATATTTTTACTAAATCTTTATGGATTATATTAGTAACAAGTTTGGTACATACGATTTGTATGTATTAGGTTGATAAGAGTGTTAGATATATTATTTTTATTTTATTTTTATCTTTTATTTTTAGTTAGTTTATTATTATTTCTTATTTATATTTTGAGTTTAATTCATATTTCTTCTATTATAAATAGATAATTATATATATATATATATATATATATATATATATATATATATAAAATTGAAAGTTGTAATCAATTATAAAATGTTTGGAATTTTCTATACATAAACAGGAACAAAAACTATAACCGATTTTAAAATCTTTTCCTAATTTACATAACATATAAAATTATATAAGTATGTTATATAAGAGGAGAATCGATTCCTCTCTTATATTATATAATATAATAATATAATATATATATATATATATATATATATATATAATTCAAAATATTAACATAGCCTCAATTCATTTTTCTTTTTTTAACCACTTTGTTAAAGAAAATGATAACATATGAAAACAATATATAAACCAAATTTAAAAAGGTTACTGTTTGTAAGAAGCATATGATATTGAAGAAAATATTATTGTAAGATCTTATACAGAATATATAATTTTATACGAAAATAATAATAAAATTTAATAGTATGTTGTAAAGCACAATTATTTTGTTAGAAATTTTTTTCATAAATTAAATAAACCTAATATAAAAGAAGAATATGTACAACAAAATGATATAGTAATCGAATAATTTGGATCAGAAAAATACAAACATATATAAATACGAAACACAATGAACCAATACAGACCCATGTAGATAATCAAGTAGCAGTTTGAATAACAAAAAATCATATTTTAAATTAAATTCATTTACTAAAAAATCAAAGACCAAATTATTTTCTAGCTAGGATGAGGGGTGTAAAAATATAAATAATGACTATATTTTGTATAAAATGTGATATGCGTGATTTGATAAATTAACTTAATAATTTAAGATATTATTCATTCATGTCAACGGTTAATATACAAAATTAATTTTTACATACAACATTAAAATGAGTTGTCTTTTTTTCCCTTTATTAATCTAGAGAGTCTTTGTAGCTACTATTTGCATAATGTGTTGATTGTCATCCACAATATATATTAAATTGGTTAAAATTTTCACGTTTTTTATTTGAACCAGTGTTAGATAATTTTTTTTGTGACAAAAAAATATTTAGGGGTAATAGATACTCAAAATTTTGAAGGACGGACTTATTTTTAAGATATATACATGATAATAATGAATTATGTGCTTATAAATAATAAATAAGTAGTTGATGGTTTATTGTATGTAAAAAATATTAATTACTTTATAGATATCAAATTTGTTATATGTTACATCTTAGGAACTTATATGTCACTTTAAAGTGTTTTCATGAAAATGTTGAAAATTAACAAAAATTGTTTAACTATATGTTGTTATTGTTCTTCGAATGATAAATTTTAGAGTGATTATCAAATTGATTATCATATTAAAAATTAGGTCTAATTATTAATTTAATTCTTATATTTAGTTATACAATTTACTTTAGTTTTTATAAACTTTTTATTTAACTGAATCTTATATATTTTAAATATAGTTAATTTGATCGTTAAACTAATATTAATATTGTTTGAAAAATATTACGTATTAAAATTTAGATCATTTTTTATTTTGAGACTATCTGGTTTGACACATGACACTTTTTAGATTTTGACACGTGACACATTTCTATATCTTTTACAATGTATTGTTCTCCGGTCTCAAATCTTACTTTATAAATATATGATTTGTTGAGCTCTTTGAAAAATTATCCATTATGAATGATGTGATTTGTAACCATTATCTATAATTCAAGTTTTTGTAATTTTATTAGTTGTAACACATGATGTTGCAAGAAGTAGTTCATTTTCCATTTTGTTTTCTACAATCTTAACATTTTCGTGGGGATGTTGGTGATTATTTTTTTCTTGCAAAAGGGACAAGATGGAAAAACTTGTATGTTTTTGTTTTGATTGTATTTGATCCTTTTATAGTTCTTTACTTTGAAAGAACTTCTCTTAGTATGAAGTAAAACAAATTCAACTTGATGATCTTCTCTTGTTAGTCTTTGTTTCTCTTATCCAATAATTTTATTTTGTTAGTAGTAGCCAAAAATGTGTTTGAGTACTTTTTTAACTGTTGAATATAGTGAAAAATTATATATGAGATTAATCTCCCTTTGTGGTCCTCTATTTATAATAGAAGAAATATGAGCTGAGCTCAAAATACAAATAAGAAAGAATAACAAACTAATTAAAGATAAAAGATAAATATAAAATAAAGATAATATATCTAACAAACTATCTCATGTTCGTTTATCCTAATAGCTCAAATATTCTTATCGAAATTAACACTTTCGTGTCTTAAATATTTATTTGAACGTGTTTGAGTATTTTTAAGGTTTAATCCTTTTCGACATCCCTATTTATGTACGAATGTCTCAATTGGGTCCTCGTTTTTTAAAGTGTATCAAAATGGTCCTTAATTTTGAAAATTGATATCAATTGAGTTCTTCCCGTTAAGTTGGCTGGACGGCGTTAAAAAAATTGATGAGTGGGATGCTGAGATGACGAAATAATACTGACGTGGCATTGACCTGGCTTAATGGTGAGTTTTTTAGATTTAAAAAACGTGAAATTTGTAAATCAAAACGCAACGTTTTGATTTTTAACATAATCAGCGACTGCTTTATGAGAAGGAGAAATCCCTAAATTGAAGAAATCCCCAAATCGGTTGACGCAGGTGGGTGGGTTTAAGAACGTAGTTGTTCGACGCAGGTGGGTGGGTTTAAGAACGTAGTTGTTCGTCGCAGGTGGGTGGGTTTAAGAACGTAGTTGTTCGTCGCAGGTGGGTAGGTTTAAGAACGTAGTTGTTCGAAGACGATGTCGAAGGAGCATTCTTGTTGTTCATCGACATGCAGTGTGTGACGGAAGGAAAACCGTAATTTGTGTTCACCGATTTGCCACTGTGGACTGAGATGCGCGCTGAGAACTGCTAAAACTTTGAAGAATCGTGGCAAGCAATTTTGGGGATGCTCGAAGTATAAGGTATGATTTATTTGACGTTTGTATTATGTGGAAGTGTTTTTGAGAATCGATTGTTGTTTATACAGAATGGTGCTGAAGAGGGTGGTTGCAACTACTTCAAATGGTTCAATGATGTTGTGGAAGAGGAAAGGGGGAAATGCTTGAAGTGTGAAGGAAACAAAGAAAGTTCGGTGCACAGTGAAGAAATGGATAGTAATAGGAAAATTTTAGTTAAGTTTGAGAAATCTTTGTTAGTTGTTCAGAACTGGATGAAGGTGTTGATATTTTTGGTTTTTCTTTTATGTGTAATAAATACAATTTGCGTATCAATGTTGATGAGAATGGGCTGATGGGTTGTAACCGTGTTGTACTTTTCTTCCATTTCAATGAAAGTCGCACTTCTTACTAGTGAAAACTTTATTTTTGTTATGAAATGTGATGAGTAAAAATAATGTTATTATGTTGAAGTTGTAATGTTTTTATGAGTCTAAAAAAATCTGCATATCTGAGGTGTTTTTAGGAGTCTAAAAAAATCTGCATTGCTCAGGGTCACTGTTTTATGAGTGTATATATTGCTATCATACACCTCCTTTGTGGACGAGCGTCCTATTCTCGCTGGTCGACCGTGCATCGAACGTCGTCTGTGGACGAGCGTCTTTTTTGTCGCTGAGGGAGCGTTCTCTAATGCGTACACAATGGACGAGCGTCCACAGTGGACGAGCGTGCTCTTATCGCTTGGCCAGCGTCCTGTCGAGCGTCCACAGTGGACGACCGTGCTCTTATCGCTTGGCCAGCGTCCTCTCGTGCGTCCACAGGGCGAGCGTCCTCTTATCGCTTGGCCAGCATCCTCTCGAGCATCCACAGTGGACGAGCGTCCTCTTATCGCTTCGCCAGCATCCTCTCGAGCATCCACAGTGGACGAGCGTCCTCTTATCGCTTGGCCAGCATCCTCTCGAGCATCCACAGTGGACGAGCGTCCTCTTATCGCTTCGCCAGCGTCCTCTCGAGCATCCACAGTGGACGAGCGTCCTCTTATCGCTTCGCCAGCGTCCTCTCGAGCATCCACAGTGGACGACAAGCCTCTTATCGCTTGGCCAGCGTCCTCTCGAGCATCCACAGTGGACGACAAGCGTCCGCTCGGTGGTCGACGACTTATTTACAAAACAAGACATCAAAATTATTTAGAAAAGAAGACAAAAAAAGAGGATTTAACATCAAAATTAGCATTATCAGTTGTGTAATTAACCTAAGATAACCAAAGTTCTGTCTAATACAAAAAGAGCACGAAGTTGCTGTCTAATACAAAGAGACATTAAAAAATACATTAAAGTTGTTCATTTATCCCCTTAAACTGCATCTTCTTCTTCATTTGATGATGGGATGTTTGGTTGAGTTGATGGGTTACTTTGTTGTGTTTGTTGTGCTTTGGTGCAAGAAGTCCTGTTGTGGCCGAGTTCCTTACAAATGCCACATCTTTTCTTTAAACCACCCTTCCTCATTCTTTTGTCATCCTTCACCAACTTCCATTGCTCCAACCTTCGCTTCTTCTTTGGTCTTCCAGGCAAAGTTCTTTTTGGTGGAGGGAGAACATCTTCATATGTGGTAATCTCCCACATATTGTTACCATTTATTGGATAGATAATTGAAGAGTATGTTTCTTCATATGTTGACTTCCTAAAGCAACATGGAATGAATTCCTCTGCAGCAAGATTTAGGAATTTCATAGCAACTAACGAGTGGCAACATGATATGGCAGTGATTTCCCACTTCCTGCATGTACACAAATTTTCATCTAAATTGACTACAAATTTGTCACCGGCTTGGGACACATGGCGAACTTCAAAAATCTTGTTTGCTGACCAGCTGTAAAATCAAAACAAGAAACACATTATAATCATAAACCACTAACACATTTTAAAAGAAATCATAAGTGAACAAACCTCATTCTTACCACGGTATCCAATATTTAGTTAACTGAGACTCCTTCTTTAGTCTAGTCTTGATTTTTGGACAAATGTTCCCAGAAAGTTATTGACTTTTTGTCCTGTTAGTTGCCCATCTCTTCATCAAGTAAAGCTGGATTTCCTCCATCATGGTTACGATTGGCTTAGACCTTGTATGCACCATTACACTATTGAAAGCCTCCGACAAGTTGTTAACCAAAGTATCACACTGAGCCTTGCTGCTAAATCTTGATCTTGACCAGTACCTACAACATATATATGTTCATCAATGTTACTGTGAATATTTGGCAGATTTTTAAGAATAGAAATTTAAATACAAACCTGGGAGGGATTTTTAACAAGTATTTGAAAGCCTCATCGTTAAGCTGTTTAATATTTCTCATTTCTGCTTCCCATGCTTGTGGATGGGTTGTTGTAGCTGCCTTCCACATCAAACGCTTGAGTTGTTTTCCAGGGAATTTCTTTCTAAAATTAGCATATAAGTGCCTAACACAGAAACGTTGATCAAATCCAGGCACTACTTCTTGTACAGCTTGTAGTAGTCCCTGTTCAATCAAATTATGACAGTGTTGTTAGAGATATGATTTCAACCTCAAAGATAATTAACATAATCGGGGAATAGGTCATGTGCATTACCTTTTGCTGGTCCGACATGAATGTAAATGATGAACTTACTTCCTCCCCACCGAGATCTTCAACCAGAAGTTGGAGGAACCATTTCCAAGTATCCTTGTTCTCTACTTCGACCACGGCATACGCAAGAGGTAACATTTGATCATTTGCGTCTCTACCAACAGCAGTTAACATTTCACCACCATACTTTCCTTTCAGAAAAGCACCATCCAACCCAATTATTGGCCTGCAGGACACAAAACTATCCTTGCAGGCCTTTAGACATGTATAAAACCTCATAAAACTGATTCCATCCACATTCTCTTCAACTTTGACTTTTACTGTGGATCCTGGATTACGAGCTAAAACCTCATTGGCATAATCATAAATCCTTCTATATTGGTCTTTGAAAGACCCATCAACATTGTCTGAAGCAATGGCCTTTGCCCTATAAGCCATACATCTAGATACACCTACATTCCATTTTCGATTTATCTTCTCACGAATGTGTGGTTCACATTCTGTTTGAATTTCTCCTTCAACAACATCATCAGCCTCAACTCTTTCTTCTGACACCACAACAGTTTCATTGATTCCATCACACTGGCCTCTCTCACCTTCATTAACAGCCACCTCAAATTGTCTTTCACTATGTTGTTCACATTCACCCCCACCAACCTCTATTTCAATTTCTCCTTCAACAACATCATCAGCCTCAATTCTTTCTTCTAAAACAGGTTCAACAACCATACGCCCAACTTCCTCTTCACCTTTACCCATAACCATACCTACAGGTTCAACTTCTACTTCATCTGTATTTTGAGGAATATATTCTAACATATTTATCACCTCAGGTTCAGAGACATTGTGAACAACAAATAGATGAACCTCACCATTAAGCCTGGCTAAGGTAATCATGTGCATGGCTCCTATGTCATCCAACAAAGGTTCCAACCTATTTTCCAAAACAGAACCACCACCAACGCAGTACAACAACTCCTTAAACCCATCATAACCTAGACCTTTTACTACACTGACTACAAGGAAATAGCTCCACATGTCTGGGTCAAAGGATAAACTTGTACTCTCCCCCTCATACTTAAGTTTTCCTTCATTTATGAACTTTCCACCATGGTGAAAAACAACTTCAAAATTTCCTTCCATTACGTACAATAGAACAATTATATTTTAACCTATAAAGTAAGAAAAGACTTTAACAATGGGGGACCACAAAAAAAAAGCATTAACAATATATACAAACCACAACCCACTGAAAAAGACAATCAAACAACGCTTTAATAACGAAGGACCACATTGCAATCGAAAACGAAACAATATACAACATACAACAGGTTACGACAACCATAAAGGACAAAATCATCACAAAATTCAATCAAAAGCACATTTACTAACCTGAACACGTGGTTCACTTCGAACACTTTCGCCACTGCTTTCCACGTGCTTCACCGCCAACACCTTCCTGATTCTACCGAAATACCACCGATAGATCACTCGCAAATCTAGAAACGATACCTATTGTCCGCCAAATTGGAACCACAAAAGACAACCCTCGACAAAACCCTCATCAATTTAGGGATTCCTCCTTCTCATAAAGCGTTCGTTGTTTATGTTAAAAATCAAAACGTTGCGTTTTGATTTACAAATTTCATGTTTTTTAAATCTAAAAAACTCACCATTAAGCCAGGTCAATGCCACGTCAGTAACATTTCGTCATCTCAGCATCCCACTCATCAATTTTTTTAACGCCGTCCAGCCAACTTAACGGGAAGGACTCAATTGATATCAATTTTCAAAATTAAGGACCATTTTGATACACTTTAGAAAACGAGTACCCATCTGAGACATTCGTACATAAATAGGGATGTCGAAAAGGATTAAACCTATTTTTAACTATCTCATGTTCTTTTATCCAAGTATAGCTTAAATATTCTCATCAAAGTTAACACTTTCATGTCTTAAATATTTATTTTTTTCATATTCTCCTTTTGAATAATTATAAATTTCTTTGAGTGATTTTATAGTCATGATTATGATGAGATCATTTGTGAAACACGAATAAAAAAAATTGACTTTGTCTTTGTTTTCTTTTCCTTTTTCACAACTTTTCATAAATCTAACCTCTCTAGATAAGTTTACATTTTTATAGCTCAGATAATAAATTTCGTCATCAAAGAGTGAAACAACAAATTGTGATAAAATTCCTTTTATTTTATAGGTCTAGTAAGAATAACAATTATAATATCAATTATATAAAATTTTAGATTATGGAAATATATTTTGAAAATATAAGAGATTATATGAATTAGCTTGTCATCTTATTTTATTTATGTATTTTACATATAAATAAAAACTTGATATAATATCAAATATTTATAATATTTTATTGTTAATTTCCAAACTCTAAATAATAAATAAATATACATATTTATATCTTTATATAAAACATATTTCTAAAAAAATGGAGAGATTTACTAAAAATTAAATAAAAATATTAAACAAATATTCTCAACAATTTTTTAAATTAAAATTATATATATTATCTAAGATATGGAAATTTTATGAAATATGTATATGAGATGAATAAGAATGATAAAACAGGTCACTCAGACCTCTCATGGCCCACCACAAGAAGATGAAATGAAAATTCTAACTCGTCTCATCAAATGGAAGGGTTGGTCTCTCAATTCTTTTTAATTATTTTCAGGTTTAAATATGTTTTTAGTCCCTCAACTATTAAGCGTTTTATTTTTTAGTCCCTCTTTCAAAGTAAGGTACATTTTAGTCCTCCTCCTTAGGAAAACTTAATTTTTGGTCCTCAAAAACTAACACTGTTAAAAACCAACTAATGTGGCTAACGGTGGTGTGTCACGTCGTTTTTTTTTTCTGACACCCGTTAATCTTTCTTAGCTCCTCTCCCTCCGACTTTCTCAGCTCCTCTCCCTCCTTTCTCGCCGGACCACCACTGCTGCTCATCGCGTCACCACTTCCCCTTCTTCACCGCGAAGCCACCACCCGCGAGAGCAGAACCACCATGTCGTACCGCCTTCGCCAGACCATGAGGCGCCGCGCCGCAAAAGGCAACCAAAAGAATCACCACGCTTCTCGTGCAACCACCCTCGTCACCACCATGTTGTGCCGCCACCGTGAAATCGCGCCGTCGCGCCGCTTCGCTACAGAACCCACCCTAAGTCAGAATTGCCATCTTCCTCTGCGAGAGCCACCACCTGCACTCAGAAAAACCAGAGGAAACCCAAAAACCCTATCAGCCAAATCACGCCACCCAGTAACGTGTCGCAACCACACCGCGACCTCCATCATCAATCATCGTGCCACCAACGCGTCGTCGCACCATCAACAATGGTCAATCGATCTTCAACCATCGCCACCATGTTGCACAACCAACCTGCAACCACACATCAAAACCCAATTCTCTCACGAAACCGCCGCCTTCAAAAAAGGGACTAAAATGTACCTTACTTTGAAAGAGGGACTAAAAAAAACGCTTGATAGTTGAAGGACTAAAAACATATTTAATCCTTATTTTTAATATGTTTTGTTTTTTTTAAATTTTTTACTTTTTTAATTGGTTTAATTCATAATTTCACTATTGAGTGTCAACTTCTCCACCCTTAAAATGGTATCAACTTCGTTTCAATTTTGTATAATTTGCATTAATAAAGTTTATTTCGTTAATTTTGCAGCAAGAAAGTTAATTATGTGGTAACGTGACAAAGTTTGCATTTTTTGTTCTTTCTCTTCTACTTCTCCTACGTGAAAAAAAACTGTGGTATCATCTCTTTCTCTTTATTCAAGTGAGAGAGAAATCAATAATGTGTTAATTGTTCCATAAAGATTTAAACATAATATAATTAAAATAAAATAATATTTTTTACAAAACAACCTTTAAGCACAGATTAGATTTTTTAAATTTTTTCTACCAAAACATCTTCCTATTTATATTTAAAATTTCTATATATTTAAATTATATAAATAAAAGTATAATTATAATTATAATTTTGACGAATTATAAATAAATAATAAATTTATATTTTAAATTGAAAAATATTAAAATAAATTTATCGAAGTTTATTAATATATTTTTTTCAAATAAGTGTAAATAAATAAATGTAAATTAAGAATGAATGAAAACGATTATTTAATTATTCAAATATATTTTAACATTGATATTATGTGATGTATTTAAATTTTGTTATCTATAATTAATAATTTTAAATATGCTTACTATCAAACGTATTTTATAATTGTTTTAATAAGTATAAATTCCATTACATAAATATCGTTATTAATTATTTTTAATAATATATTTATTAATTTTAACTTCACAAGTTTTACAACTTTGAGTTGCTTACCTAGATATTTTCAAAATTAAAGGCTTAAATGATATTTTTATTTGTTTATTTATAGATTAATTATTTTAATTCAATTTTTAACTTCTATTATTATATTTTTATATAAATTTCATTTTTTTATCTTAAAATATGTATAATTAAGTTTAAAATTAAGTACAAAACATTATAAAGTTAAATATATGTATACATGAGACATTTACATTAGATATGTGTTGGTGAGTAATTAAATATAAAACATATTACATTTACGTTAGCTATGTGTTGGTGAGTAATTAAACATATAAAACATATTAAAAAGTAACAGTGAAAACATATATTATTACTAAATTTTTCAAATATAATATTCAAGTAATATTTTTTTAAAATGATGTTTAAAATAAAGTATGATATAAAAAATTGAAATTAAAAATAGTGTTGCCTCTATAAATAGAGAGGAATACACATTGAATAGATTAATGAATTATTTGATTTTCATCTATCATAATTTTCCCAAATAAATTATTGAATTAATAATTCCAGAATCTCACATGTCATAGCCAAGTTGCCTTAGACTTATAGAATACGATACAAAATGCATTCCTTGTAATCATAAACAAAAGAATCTAAATTTTTTATATAGATTTAAACCTCGTTGAAAGAGATACAAATTATTAAATAAATAAAAAAAGGAATCACAAAATATAGTAATTGTTTTTCATCAGGAGGAGATTTGGGAAGAACAAAATGGACATTATAAATGTTTATAGAAAATGTAACTAATGATAATGGAGAAATGATGTACTTAAAGAAAGATTTCTAGCACTTATTCCATCATTGAAAAGAGTAGTTAAAATATGTGTTCATTAATGTCATGTAGCAATTAATGCATTATTCTTCTCTCTAACTCGAAGAGAGAGAAAGAGATAGGTCGGTAAAGGAAAGAGAAAAAAAAAATACAGACTTCTTTGTCACGTCATCACATAGTTAACTCTGTTTGTGTAAAGTTACTTGATTTGTTCAAATTATACAAAGTAGGGACGAAGTTGATACTTTTTTTAAGGGTGAAGATAAAGTTGACCCTCGATAGTGAAAATGGGAATAAAGTAAGCAATTAAATATTTTTAATTATATATAGATGTACATATTAAAAGTTCGTTGTGAATATTTTCTAGGTTTTAATTAATTAATATATATCTCTAATCAAATAAATTAAACTAATTTGGTAAGTTATTACATTATAATTAGTATTATAATTTAATTTGTAAGTGTTAATAATTTAAATTATAATATTGATATATTTACCTCTTTCAAATAATATAATACATAAAAATCATTTTTTAATTTTAATTTATATTTAAAAATGAATGGGATGAGAGACTAATTCGTCCTATCTCACCTCTAGTTTACCAATTCAAAAAGTTAGATAAAATGGATTAAAATAAAAAATTAGATAAAATAGACCAAAACAAACTAATGAGTTAAAATTTCTAATCCAATTAATTGATGAAGATTTTTTTTTTCATGATAGATATATTGACTATAATAATGAAGAAGGCAAGGAATGAAAACAAATGAGATGGTAGTTCAGCAACCTAGATTTATGCAAATATAGTTGAAACTTCAACCAATTTGATAAGTTGATCAAACGTGTGAAAATTTAAATGTAAAGTTGAATGATGTAGGAACATAAAGTCCTTTAGAAAGTGACTCTCGATGCATGGTTTTATCATAAAATAGATCTTTCCTTGAATATATTGATTATAATTTTGAAGAGCTGGTGGTTTAAGTGTAATTTTGACACTTGTTGCTGAAGGCAGAAGCATTGTTTCTGTTGTTAGTTAGCTTCAGGTGATTGTTTGGTGACTTTTGTCGAATTTTAAAATGCAAATCTGGGCCCTCATGTAGTTTACCTCTTTTTCTTTTACATTTTTACAACAATTTTTCTATATTGTAATAGGAAAATGATACTTGAACAACCATTTTTGACAACATTTAGACACGCGCACACGTGTCTAAATTTGAGTGGTCCAGTTGGAAAAATTAAATGAAAATGGACCACTCAAATTTAGACACGTGTGCGCGTGTCTAAATGTTGTCAAAAATGGTTGTTCAAGTGTCATTTTCCATTGTAATATGGGGGTAGAGTTTGCTTTCTTTATATCTAATTTCAATTTTTTATTGTTATTATCTGGATATGATATAATTGGAATTTTATGATAGGTAAAGGTTCAATCATTTCACATTTGTCTATATTTTATAATTGATTTTATTATTTATAGTAATGATTTAATTTAATTTAATTTTATACAGTTCCCACATTCTTTAAAAGAATGCAATGTAATACTTTTATTTGATTAACATTTAACGTTGGTGTTTCGGATGTGAAGGGCTGTGTTCGTCTAATGTTTCTACATCTTCCCCTGCTCGTGCTTCGTACGCCAGATTCTCCGTACTCACTCCTCAATTTTCTCCAGTCCGCGGTGGGAGACCTGCGAAAGATTCTCCGATGCCAAAGTCAGTTGAGAGCTATGACGTTTTTCTTAGACAATAATAAATGTGCAGTAAATGCAACCTATCTACCACTCACCCTGGATCTGTATTTATAGTTTTCGCTATTGTTAGAATCGCTGCAGCGGAATTGTTAGCGTGGAATAACAAACCAAGAGGGTTTTTAATACAAACGTGTGCCTTTTAATTTCTACTCAATTAAACTTACCAAGCAAATAATAAAGACAAATAAAGAGAGTAAGGTTGAGAGAAATTTGCACAGATGATTTTATCCTGGTTCGGATCTTACCAATCCTACGTCCAGTCGCTTATCTCAAACAAGATAAACTTTTTCACTAACACAAAACAATTACAAATTAGAATCACAAAGAAACACAATTTGTAAAAGTTTAGAAACCACCTCTCTTGATACCACAAGAGATGAACCTACACCTCCTTTGAGTCTTCACAAAGGATGACCACCTCCTCCGAATACTTCACGAAGGATGATTCTCTTCCGAACACCTCCTTAGACACACCAAGGATGAACACCTCCTCCGAATACTTCACGAAGGATGAACTTCCTCTTCCGAACACCTCCTCAGACACACCAAGGATGAACCGACTATTTCCTCTGTCACCGTAGCAGCACTTCACCAGCTCCACAGACACGAGTTTCACAAGCCGAACAAGAGCACACAAGTCTCAATGATTTCTGAGTACTAGAGCACAAGGGAAGAGTTGTTTTTGAGATCAACCGAGAGCCAATTTATAGACTCAGCCAAATACTCTTCCATTCTTCGAAAACGGGCCATCTAACGCATTTAATCGATTAACATAAGTATTAATCGATTAAAATGAGTACAACGGCTAGTTTTTCAAATCTGAAAACCCCAACGGTCAGTGTTAATCGATTATTCTCAAGATTAATCGATTAGCTAATCGATTATTATACACTTTAATCGATTATTCTAGTGGCGCTTGGGTTTTCAGGGCCAGCCTCTGTTTTAATCGATTAATACTTGTTTTAATCGATTAATACAGTGCGATTTTGACTCTGGACATTAATTATATAATATAAAATTACATGGAATCAAAACCACTAAAAATCTAAGTCCTAGACACTAAACTACAATTATTACAAAAGCTTTCCATAGCAATACAAGTCTTCATAACATCTTGAATCTTGATTTCTCTTGACTTGATTTGGACATCATCAAAACTTCATCTTCATCATTTTGCTAACAGCTATGGGCTTGGGATTAGTGAAAAGTTAATCACGGCCCAAATCAGCCCAATAGCTTTTAAACCCCTACTTACCTTAAGCTAAGTTGATTAGTAACGCGGGCGGCCGTTCTCGCGGGACTTATCCTCATGACCGGCCGCCCTCGACGGGTCCCTGGCCTGGCCGGCCGCCCTCGACGGGTCCCCGGCCTGGCCAGCCGACTTCGGGCGAGTTGTTTTTTCCCCAAGTGTCAAGCGGTAAGGTTGCATGATTATGGACATACGGGCGTCCGGCCTACCATGCCCAACCCTTCCCAACAGTAAGTAGAAGGGTAGTTTCCTGGATCCCATACGGTGACGTGGGCGTCCGGTCTGTTTGGTGGTTCAATGGCGTGGGTGTCCGTCCCGTATGACGCCCGATTCTGCTGGTACAGTTCGTTTTTGCATTTTTAGACTGGATACTAAATACATAAAAAGAATAAGTGATTATATTAACATATATAAGTTCATTATCTTCTCGACTAAATTAACGTTGATCTAACCATTTTGAATCTATTTTAAAAATAAAAGAGTAAAAATAAATAAATTAAATCATTGATACGAATATAAAAACTAAAAGTGCTATTGATACAAAATATAATTTTATATGAAACATTATGTAGGAACTACTTGGAATCACTTGCGTCTTTTTCCTACTTTTAATGACCATTTATATTAAATTGAAGAAAAAGTGAAAAAAGAGAATAAACTATCAAATTCTTTTTATTTTTTTTATTTCAAGGTCTATTTTAAAAAAAATATATTTAATTTTAAAAAAAATTTAAAGCATCGCCAAACAAAACATTAAATTGAGGAGTAAGTAGTCAAACATCATAAATACTCTTGAATCCGATATTAATTTTCTTAGCAGAAACGTGATCTGAGGTCTATCAGAACACGTTAATGATTGACTTTGCTCCTGTGCTCGCCCATGAAACCTTTTACAAAAGTTAACTCAAAAACACGAGGTTGACTACGTAATAGATGTAGTTCAAATTTCTTATAAAAAATATAGTTCTAAATTACGCTTTTTTAATCATGATTTTGGTAAATATAATGCTTTTTTTGATTTAATTAAGTTTTAAATGTTTTATAAATTTAAATATTTGTATTGAGTATTTATATTAATTTTTATTTTGATTCAATTATTTTTTTATTTGACCGTCGTCAACGAGATTAAGTAATTCTTTTGTTTTTTCAATTTACTAATTAACTATTTGAAAAGCGAATTGGCATCATTTCTTTCTACTCTAAAAGTAAGTTAATAGATTGCGTTGAAATAAATAACAAAAGGAAAATACGAGTTGCAGATCTTAATAAAATATTTTACGATGCCAAATTTGTTTATAGGTATACAAAAGTTATGGAACGTCAGATACGTACTCAAATTAAAATAAAATATTTTTATTTATATATTAATTTTTATATACATACAAAATTGTGGAGACCAAGGTTCCCCCTACACAAAGAAATTTCATCAGTATCGAGTTGATTAATAAGTTGAAAACAGAAAAACAAAAATAAGATCATGTCATGTCATCCACGACAAAATCAAACCGTAAAATATTTACAAAAAAAATAAAAAATATTTTGAGTAATTAGTAAAATTATTTTTGTAAAAAAAATCAATTAAAAAAACTCAAATGGATAAGGTATTCAAACTTAATTGAACTTGTAAAGAGAGTAAAATTCACTCCCATTCCATTTAAAGTGTATTAATCTCTCATTGCCACAAAAAATATTTTTATAACAAAATAAAAATTATAATTTATTTTTTCCTATTTATGGCTATTCATCTTTCCATTCTTAAAAGTTTGTCTTAAAATTATAGTTGAAAAATTAGGATTTGTCTGAAAAGTCAATTTATTAAAAACATATGTATAAAACGCACTTAATTAAGTTCTATGTTTTTAAATTATTTTTTTAGGTCCCTGAAAAAAGTTTTTGTGCTCCACAAATATTAGAATTGACTTTTTTTTCTTTCATGTGTTTTACTTTTTCTTTACGGGCAATAAAGTGTCTTTTTTTTTTAATTTTATATATTTCTTAAGCGTGAAACTAATTTTTATTTGAATGTAGTTACTCTACGTTAAGTATAAGGTATGTGTGGAGCTTACGTACAGAGCTTACTCACATTATTCCTAAGCAATCCAACTTATATCCGTGATTAATAATTGATTAACTAACTTTCAGTTGGATTGAAGATGCGGTGACCTAATTTTTTTTTGTCAACTAGTTGAAATAATTTGATTTGGTTTATGTTTAAGAAAATAAGACGATTTAGTTCTATGTTAGCCATTGTTTTTTCCGTTATTTAGTTATATGTTAGAAAAGTTAACAATTACTATTTAAAGATAAATTTTTTCAATATTATATTTATTTTTGTCTAATTGAACCTTAGACTTAACATGTTTATTTAAATCATCATTTTTTTATTGTAATTAATTAATGTGTAAAAAAAGTATACAAATTAAGAATAATTAATGAGTTGACTGAGTAAATAAACACAAATCCAATATATGGCAAATTTTGAACTCAAGTGTTAATCTCCTCTTTAATACACCATAATTGTAAGTTTTAGGTGAATAATCTCAAAACTCGGAAAATTTAACTTGAGTTTTTCCTTTATTGTTAGGTGTTTATGGGTTTTTTTGGTAACAATCTTAATAATTAACATTTTTTATTCTTTTAGATTGGATAATAAGATTGTTATTAAAACCGTAATAGAAAATTTAAGAAAATAAAAAAATAAGTTATTTTTATTGATATATGGAAGTATCATATCTCAAAACTCGATGATTCTCTATGGAACTTTATTTTCTATATTGAATATTATAGTAAATCTTATTCGCGATTATTTAAAAAGTTATTACACACTTTAAAATAATTTTTAATCTTATTGGTTATACAAAAAGTAATGATTTTTTTAATAATTTTATCTACGTGCAGAGAGTAGTGAAAAGAGTCTGAGGGAGAAGAAGTAAGAAAAATGCAGGAAAAGGCTTAAAAAGAGAGGTGTGAAAAGGCAACAGAAAAAGCGCAGCAGATTGTGAAAAAGCGTCACAAAATAACCTCTATCTGTCCACCTCATCCAACATGTGACGCACTTTTTAGCAAAAAGTTCATCCTCGGTACGACAACTAATAATGTTCTTTTAGCATTAAACACAATAAAAAATGCCACCAAGCGCCAAAGGTATCATGAACAAACACTACTGTTCTTACCTTGTATTGTTACTACAGAGGCATTACCATGTTCTGCAGAATCAGCAACTGCGGTGGTAAAAGCAACAGTGTTTTTTTCTGTGTGGACCAAGGAGCAAGAAAAAGGGATGTGTGTGGCCTAATAATAATAAATAAAAACTGAGGCTTTTGCTTTCACTGGGAAAGAGACATGGTCCCACTTGCAATTGAATTCAAGTTTTTTACTCTTTTGTTTTGCACTTTTTATCTACCAGCACTTTTCCTTGCATTCCTCATGTCACATTACCTACAATACACACATCACACAAACAAACCCTTCCATTGCATTATTATTCTCTTCTCACACTCACACCTACACCAACCCTCCCCATCATATCTAATCTAAAATCTACCTATTCCTATCTATCTGAACAGAGCAGAGGAGAGAGAATCACACACAAAAGGTCTGTGCTTCTTCTCTTCAAAAGCCCAGCTTCCACTTCTAGGGTTCCTTTGCTTTCAATTCTTCCTTCAAAATATTATTTTTATATTCTTTTTCTCAAAAAAGCAATAAACCCCTTTTCCTTACCGATCTTGTCCTCTCTCTCTCTCTCTCTCTCTCTCTCTCTCTCTCTCTTTCTTGCCGTATGGTAATTTTCTTGCCTTCTGATCTCTCCCTCTTCCCTGTTCCATCTTTCCTACAGATACATCTCTTCTTTTATATTTTTTATTATTGAAAAAGTGCTGTGTTTTTTTTTTCTTTTCAAAGTTCGTGTTTTTCTGGCGTGAAGACTTTTCTGGGAGCTTTATATAAGGAAAAGTTGAGAATTTTGATAAACCGGTAATTGGATTTGATTGATTTGCTGTTTCTGCCGCCTCTTGTGTTTTCTTCTGTGGGTTTATGTGATGATGTTTTTGGGGATTTTTCTGACTTTTTTGTTTTTGAGAATTGATCTGCTATTCATAATTCGGTTGAAACTCCAGTTAACTTTTTATTTGCTGAATTTCCTTCTACTACTACTTCTTTTTTTTTTTCATAAAAATGTAATTTTTTTTAACAGAAAATTCTGGTTGGTTCCTTTGCCTGATAACCCCGGTTGCATATATATATTTTTTATTATTTTTTTCTAAATCTAAACCCGTATTGTCCTTTGAAAATTCTTTCTTGGTATTAACTAATTTTGTTTTAATTATTTATGATTTAATTTAGTTTTATCTTTTATCAATTTTCTTTAGAAAGAATTGTGTGCTGTTGTGAAATTGCTTTGCTGTGAGATACTTTTACCAGTTCGTTTGTCAAACAGTTTGCTTATTTTTTTTTTTACTTTTTTTTTCTGAGTTGGCTCTTCAATCTACACTTTTTAATCTTGGCTCTATGTTTTCATACTGTTTCATCCCAGTTCCATTGCACTGTTCAGAGTTTGGATAGAATCCTTTCTTCGTTTTTCTTTCTCTTCACATTACTAAGTTGGTATAAATTCTTATGAAAAGGCTTACTTATTACCTCTTTGCAGCAGCCGAGTTTACAGAACTGAATTGTAGTTTCCTTCATCAGTATCAAATTTTCCAACAGCTTGTAAGTTCTATAATATAGCTCGGTTTGATTTCAACATCGTAGGATAAGAAGGGTCTTCTGTTGTGATTTTGGTAGATGTAATAATTAACAACTGAGAATTTTTCATTTAGATTCAGGAACAAACAGGGAGAAAGTTTAAAGATGGGTTATTTATGTGATTTTTGTGGAGACCAGAGGTCATTGGTGTACTGTCGCAGTGATGCTGCATGCTTATGTTTGTCGTGTGATCGAAATGTTCATTCTGCTAATGCCCTATCTAGGCGTCATTCGAGAAGCCTTCTATGTGAGAGATGTAATTCACAACCTGCTTTCGTGAGGTGTGTTGAAGAGAAAATTTCGCTTTGTCAGAACTGTGATTGGTTGGCTCATGGTAGCTCACCTACTTCTTCGACACACAAGAGGCAAACAATCAATTGCTACTCTGGCTGCCCTTCAGCTGCAGAGTTTTCTTCAATATGGTCCTTTTTCTTAGATATCCCTTCTATGGGTGAAGCATGTGAGCAGGAACTGGGTTTGATGAGCATTAATGAGAATGGCAACAAGAGTGATTTGGTTCCTCCAGAAGGGACAAATGTGTCTGGTTCATCTCAAGTGACAGATCTACCCACCAAGGGTAAATTTTGGGCTGGAACATCTTCAATACCCGTGTCAGACTCAGAACCTCGTATCCTGGACCAGCTACCTGAACCTGGGAATGAATGTATGCCCAAGGTATACTTACATGTTTTCATTTGTGTCGCAAATTTACAACTGTACTGGATTTGATGGACATTCTAGTAACTGCAGAGTGAACAAAACTGTAAGGTTGCAAGAAATGAATTCTTTGAGCAAATTGTTGGATGATTTTTTCAACTTATGGCAACGCCATATAATAATTGACAGAAATAACTCATTCCTTGCAAGCATGAGATTTCATTCACTGTTCCATTGTTAGAATGTCCATCGATGCTCATGATTTCCCTGTAGTTTTCTGTCTATGATGCACATATATGTTGCATTTATTGGATACGGCATATATCCGTATTCGATACTCTTGAAGTTTCGAAACCCATAAACGAAGTTATGAAAATCCAATTCAACTACATATGAAATATAGAAGCATTGTTTCATGATGAACCAAAAATAGAAATTGTCCTCGTTGTGGATGTTTTCAAAAAGTAAATGAGATTGGTAGTATTCCTGTTGTGATAACAATAATTTTTTTTTAGTAACATCGAGGAATATTTTCTTAATTTGAATCTTCAGGATTGCAATATGAATTTTTATACGTATCTAGATACTTATGTAAGACGTATATATTTTTAGAACATTCATATGGCCATATTGGAACGGTAATATATCTTTTGCATCATAGACAAAATCTATTGGGAAATCATAACCATTGTTGGTGTGACGGACAATCTAACAATGAATCAGTGAATGAAATTACATGCTTGCTAGGAATTAGTTCTTTTTGTCAATTATTATATTGTAGATATTTTATTGCAGAAGACAAGACATAAATAGCTAAACTATCTGGCAATGATTCCTAAGTAGTTTTTCATCAGCATTTTTTTTTGGCTAAATCATTTTTAAATTGTGATTAATTTGCCATTCATTTTCTAGATGAGTGAAACAGCATTTGAAACTGACTAGCTTTGATTATACCTATATGCTGTTTCTTGGTCAAAACTATATTTTGGTTTTAGTTTCACACAAATCTCACCTTTCCTAATACTTTTTTCTCTTTGAAAAATGTTTATAGAACGTTTTTAAGGCTGATATTAAATGAAAATAAATTTATAATGTCCTAGTCTATATCACACATTAATTTGGTTTGGCCACTGTTGGAATTGTACCTACATTCTTATTCAATTCTACATTTAAAATTACCAAGGGTTTCCCTCTTTCATGGGTTTTGAAGACAAGGGAAACAAAATGATGACTGGTATGCAAATAATATGAATATGGTCCTTGTAATTTCTTTACATGGATAATAGCACCTTATCTACAAGGGTTGGGTATGAGTATATTTTCTCCCTTCACTACTGACTTTTAATCAGTTTAACCAATGCAACTTGATTACAGTACAAGGCAATGACATAAGATGTGCTTCCAAATATACAATAGCCTTGTAGCTTGCATTATTATGTTAACTACAAGGCCATTATATATGATTCTTCCAACTTTCATTTTTTCATTAATCATCACATGATGAATCTGCAGTTGAATTGTCCTGGGAAAAAAAATTCTGGGATATGTGAAGATGATAATCTATATGATGATTTCATCATGGATGAAGTGGATCTAGAACTTGAGAACTACCAGGAACTTTTTGGGATGGCTCTCAGTCATTCGGAAGAGCTTTTTGAAAATGGTGGAATTGAAAGCTTATTTGAGACAAAAGACATGTCTGCTAGTGCTGGTGAATCCCACTGTCACGGTGCTGTTGCTGCTGAGGTACTACAATCTCACCTTCCATTCCTGCAATAAAATTGTTTTTTTTATTATTCTTCATATAACTGAACTGAACCATGTTTATTGTTGTTGAACTCTGCCTGTTCACTTGTGTAAACCGTGCCTTGATTTCTCTGTGATGATACTGGCGATAATGAATATCATGATGAAATGATCCATTAACTCAATTAATGGATCCATTTTTATATGAAAGAAACGCATATCTCATTAATAGACTTTACAAGAAATAAAGGGTATAAAAAGAAATTAACAAATTAATACATCTGAAAATGGTCCCGTGTTTCCAATGAAAAGGACCAAAAAATGTCCTCATTTGTTTCTTGTATACAGGACTAAAGAGTATTATCTATGGGAGAATTCCTTTTAATAATTTTCTCCGAAGTCCTTCTTGGTCTCTCTCACCCCATTTTCATATGACAAAAATACATGCAATCTACTCTCCTCAATGGTGGTTCCAGCTATCTTCACTTTATAATCAATTTTTTTGTGAACTATACGACTTCATCTGTAGTATGTATAAACTGATCATCCAAAGTGCTGAGGTTTAGTCATGATTGATTGCCTTGACTCTCTACTTTTAAGAAAAGTAGTAACAGAAATAATGAAAAATATAAACATGTTTCTTTTTTTTTGGGTAGAATATATGGATGAGTTTCAATTCCTTAAATCTCCTTTTTTATGTGAAGGTTTACTTGTATTTTGAGTAATGGGATTTTTCTTTCCAGTACTTTTGCTTGTAGTGTGGAAGTTATATCTGTCAATAGGCATAAAATTTAGTTTCTTTTGTGGGGTGAGTTGAATAATTTTACACATTTAATATCATGTCTACACTTGTCTTCTACTTTCCAGGGATCATCTACTGGGCTGGTCAATGCTATCCAACCAGCATGCAGCAATGCAGCATCTGCAGATTCAATGTTGAGTACAAAAACTGAACCAATTGTTTGTTTTACGGGAAGGCAATCTCAATCAAACATTTCTTTTTCTGGTGTTACCAAAGATAGTGCTGGTGACTATCAAGAATGTGATGCTTCTTCAATGCTTCTCATGGGAGAGCCTCCCTGGTGTCCTCCTTGCCCTGAGAGTTCCCTGCATTCTGCCAACCGTAGCAATGCTGTAATGCGCTATAAGGAAAAGAAGAAGACCCGGAAGTAAGTTAATTGTGCTGATTATATTTATGCAGTTTTCAAAGTAGGTTCTGAGTAGGCTAAGTAAGCTTTACTCAATCTGTTTTGGTTCCTATATGTACCTAGGACTACTTGTTTTTTATTGTCCCATTTCTCATCATTGTCACGTAGATCTGCTGTATATAAATATGGCTATCTAAGGGGAGACCTTTTAAAGTTCTCAAAAAATATACTTTCTCTTTTTATTTATTTTTTCAAGTTAGTATCAAAGCAGATTGATTCAGCTTTGCTTATCCTTATCTTGTTTGGGTCTGTCGGTACCGCTGGTTGTTCAGTTTTGTTTGATGACCACATCAGGATTGTCTCCCTGAGTGATGGCCAACTGCCAATCCCATCATCAGAAACCTCTGCACGCACCTCCATGTGCTGCCTTCTTTCCCCTATAGCCTAAGTGCGTGAAACCCACACACTACCTTCCCATTGATGGATTCTCTCTGTGATCTTTTCGTGTGGTTTGACGCATCTAACAGTCTGTGTTCACTAGCTTTGGTTGAAGGGAAAATTTGTCCTTCTCTCTCGAGTTCTATCTCAGTCATTGCTAGGCACCTCCTTTGTTCTGTGCCTTTTGAAGATGGACTCTGGACCAGAACACTGTTTTTCAGGCTCTCCTTTCATTAAATTTGGAAAGGTTAAGGGAAGAAGTTATTTATCTTGGGCAACCTTTATGGAACTTGGGTTTCTTAGCCAAGGTTTCGCGATCAATTGGAAAAGAATGGAGATGAGATCTCATTAGAAAACTCTGCTGGATTTTCAACTTGGTGCTCTATTGTGCAATAAATGGAACCCAATATGGGAACCCTCAAAACTTGCACAACCTGTTTGAAGAAGGCTCAAGGTATCTTTGCGAACAACATCTCTGATTCTATCCACAAGCTAGCATCTCTTAAACAAATAGATCATGATATGATGTCTTTTATTGTCAATAGTCAATCTATTGTTGAACTAAAGATGTTTTTAGAAGTTGATTCCCTTTAAGAAATTAGAAGTTGGACAAATTTTATATGGTTATGATCCTTTGTGCAATGAACCCAAATTTTGATCATATTAGGGATCAAATTCTACTTGGTCAAGAAATTCTAACCATGGAAAGTTTAATAAGACTTCATCATGTTCCAATTCTTAGCTGTAGAAATCTTTTTGAATTCACTGAATCTTCGGGCATGGTATCTGCACATTGAAGAGGGTTTGTGGAATTAGATGAGGAAGTGGTGGTAGAGGACGTCATCAATGTATGTGTTATAAAAGAATGGGTCATACTCAAGAAAATTGCTACTCCTGTTAGGAGATGGAGGGTATACGAGAGAAGGAATAAGACTGTGAATGCCTAACTGCCTTAGCAGTTAGGAAGGGCGGGAATTCAATTGTATAAGTAGCTATTGAATAGTTTTGTTGAGTTAGTTAGTTGTTTGTAGAATTCTAACAGGAAACCATTATTCCTATGGGGGAGGTTAAGCTCTCAGTTGCTCACTGTACATTGTATTCTGGCTGTTGATAATACATAGAGGAGTTATACAGTCTTTCTGGTGTGATATTCTGGGTGTGATAGAGTGGGTTTCTTGATCAAAAACCTAACATTTGGTCCGACTTGCCGAATCCAAAGTGGGCATAAAAACGATAATGGAGACGGAAGGGCGATTGGAGGCAATTGAGATTACTATGGAGGGGATGAAGGCGGAGTCCGCCGCAGTACGAAGGGACCTACAACAGATAATGAGGATACTGGGGTTGCAGGTTAATAACACGGAGGGGTAATCAGACGGTAGCTTCGTGAACGAGAATCCATGGCGACAAGAGGAGGAGGTTGTAGGCAGAGTGGTCGGCGACCGCCAGGAAGATCAGAGACCGTGGTGGAAACAGGTGGATTTACCCACATTCGAAGGGCTGTAACCCCTTAGTTGGATCAATAGGGCGGAGCGATTTTTTGATATACAGAAAGTGACGGGATTGGAGAAAAAGGAGTGGTAGTGCTCATAGACAGTGGCGCAAGCCACAACTTCATCAGCCGGAGGTTAGTGGAGGAACTGAAGCCACCCATAGCAGACACACCACCGTACACGGTGAGTCTAGGAGATGGGCAGAAGAAAGTAACACGAGGAGGTTGTGAGAAGGTTCAGGTGAGAAGGTTCGGGTGAGTTTGGAGGAAACTAACATGGAGGAGGAATTCTATGTGTTCGAACTAGGGGGTGTGGATATCATCTTGGGCGTTGAGTGGTTAGCTAAGTTGGGAGAGGTGATGATTAACTAGAGGGAGATGACCATGGTGTATAACCTGGCGGGTGAGAAGGTAAAGGTAAAAGGTGATCCTGGTTTATCCAGACAGCTGGTGGAACCAAAAGCGTTATTGAAACTGACATATGTTGAGACGTGGATGTTGGTTTGGGATCTGGGCCTAGTGGAAAAAGAGGTGGACGGTGAAGGGCAAGCTGATTTGACTGATGTGCAGAAGGCAGAGTTGGAGGCAGTTCTGAACATACACCCTCGAGTGCTCCAGGCCTGCCCCCACCTTGAGATATGGAGCACCGAATAACCCTCAAGGAAGGGGCAGATCCCGTGAATGTGCGCCCCTATAGATACCCCCACCTCATGAAGGGAGAGATTGAGAGACAGGTGGCAGATATGCTGAAAGCAGGGATAATTAGACCAAGCACGAACCCTTATTCTAGTCCGGTTATTTTAGTAAAAAAGAAAGACGGCAGCTGGCGTTTTTGTGTAGATTACCGGGCTTTGAACAGAGCAACCATCTCTGATAAATTCCCCATCCCGGTGATAGAAGAGCTATTGGATGAATTAAAGGGAGCTAAATATTTTTCCAAGATAGATTTAAAAGCTGGATATCATCAGATCAGAATGGGAGAAGGAGATGTACCCAAAACCGCCTTCCGAACTCACCAGGGCCATTTTGAGTTCCTCGTGATGCCATTTGGCCTCACTAATGCGCCAACCACCGTCCAAAGTGCTATGAATCGGTTGCTGCAGCAGTACCTTCGAAAATGTGTGCTAGTCTTCTTTGACGATATCTTAGCATATAGCTCCACATGGAAGGATCACTTGGAGCAACTGAAACTGGTGTTACAGTTATTGGAACAACATCGGTGGGTGGCCAACAAAAAGAAATGCAAATTCGGGAGGCAGCAAATTCAGTATTTGGGCCACCAGATTTCAGAAAAAGGTGTTGAGATGGATAAGGAGAAAATAAGGGCGGTTATGGAGTGGGAAGAGCCAAGAACTTTGAAGGCCTTGAGAGGATTCTTGGGTCTAACGAGTTATTACAGGCGCTTTGTGCGGGACTACGGGAAAATGGCCAAGCCCTTAACAGAACTGTTAAAAAAAGGGCAATTTGGGTGGAACAAGCAGGCTAGGGCGGCCATGGAAAATGTGAAGACAGATATAACTTCAGCACCAGTTTTAACGCTCCCTGATTTTGGCCAACCTTTCCACATTGAGTGTGATGCCTCAGGAGGGGGTGTTGGGGCAGTGTTAACACAAGGAGGGAAACCCATCGCTTATTTATGCAAGGCATTGGCTGAAGGATCGTTAAGCAAATCGATTTATGAAAAGGAGTTGATGGCGCTGGTTTTAGCGATTCAGCACTGGAGGCCATACTTAGTGGGGCAGAAATTTATGGTGCATACGGATCAAAGGAGTTTGAAGTACCTGCTGGAACAGAGGATCACTGCTCAGAACCAACAAAACTGGTTGGCAAAGCTCTTGGGATATGACTTCGAAATTGTGTATAAGGCTGGAAAAACTAACCGGGCAGCAGATGCCCTATCTCGCCGCAGTGAAGGGGGAGAGGAGGAAAAGGAGCTGAGGGTGATAGCCAGGCCTTATTGGCAGGATTTCAAAGAAGGATTTCAAAGAAGTGTTGATAGAGGTAGAAGAGGATGAGGTGCTGAAGAAGGTGATTGCGGATCAGAAGGACCCTGATGCTCATTCAGCGTATACGCTAGAGCAGGGAAGACTCCATTATAAGGGAAGATTGGTGTTGTCGGCAAAATCAGGATGGATCCCTAGACTCTTAATTGAGTTCCACTGAACAAACACAGGCGGTCACTCAGGAGTTTATAGAACATATAGGAAGATAGCCCAATCCTTGTACTGGATAGGAATGAAAAAATCGGTGACAGATTTTGTGGCTAGCTGCTTGGTGTGCCAGCAACATAAATATCTGGCAGCTTCCCTGCAAGTACTACTGCAGTCACTACCCATACCGCACGCAATTTGGGAAGAAGTGAGTATGGATTTTATAGTTAAGCTGCCAAAATCTCAAGGCTATGATGCAATCTTGGTGGTTGTTGACAGGTTGAGTAAGTATAGTCACTTTGTGCTGCTTAAGCATCCGTATTCAGCAAAGACAGTGGCGGAGGTTTTTGTGAAGGAGGTAGTAAGGCTGCACGGCATTCCGGTTTCAATTGTGAGCGATGGACCCTTTGTTTTTGAGCATCTTCTGGAAAGAATTGTTTAGGTTGCAGGGAACCCAACTCAGGATGAGTACTGCCTATCATCCTAAGTCAGAAGGGCAAACTGAGGTGATAAATAGAATTTTGGAAGGCTACTTGCGTTGCTTCTGCTCGGAACAACCGAAAAATTGGAGTACAGTGCTGTCGTGAGCTGAATACTGGTACACTACCAGTTATCAGAGTGTAGCCAGATGCACACCTTTTGAGACCGTATATGGGAGAGCTCCACCATCCCTTAGTAGGTTCATACCAGGGGAAACACCAGTCGAAGCAGTTGCCCATTTGTTAGCGAGAGATGAAGCTATCAAGCAGTTGAAATTCCATTTATATCGGGCACAGGATTTAATGGTGCAGCAGGCGAACAAAAAGAGGCGACCAGCAGACATAGAGGTGGAGGATTGGGTCTACTTGAAGATTCGACCCCACATGCAGTCCTCTATGCCCTCGCAACTTCACCCAAAATTGGCAGCTCGCTACTACGACCCATTTCAAGTAATACAAAAGGTGGGAGAAGTTGCATGTAAGCTCCGGTTGCCGGAAACAGCTAGGATACACCCAGTCTTCCATGTGTCCCAGCTTAAGAAAGCAGTAGGTGAACAGCAGGTGGAGAAAGAGTTACCACCAGAGTTACAGGCAAAAGGACCTACCTTTCACCCAATTCGCATTCTGGAAAGTAGACAGGTAAAGCAAGGTGAAGAGATGGTGCAACAAATCCTGGTGGAATGGCAAGAAGGGGGAAAGAAGGTGCAACCTGGGAGGACAAGAGCACGATGGCAGACCAGTATCCTGAGTTCAACCTTGAGGACAAGGTTATTAAAGGGGTGGAGGGTAATGTTAGGAGATGGAGGGTATACGAGAGAAGGAATAAGACTGTGAATGCCTAACTGCTGAAGGGCGGGAATTCAATTGTATAAATAGCTATTGAATAGTTTTGTTGAGTTAGTCGGTTGTTTGTAGAATTCTAACAGGAAACCATTATTCCTGTGGGGGAGGTTAAGCTCTCAGTTGCTCACTGTACATTGCATTCTGGCTGTTGATAATACATAAAGGAGTTATACAGTCTTTCTGGTGTGATATTCTGGGTGTGATAGAGTGGGTTACTTTAGGTTTCTTGATCAGAAACCTAACATTTCCCCTTAGCTTCCTTGACAAAGCAATCATTGCCTTCAAAATTTGAGGTTGTTGAACCAATATTTTGTGATAAGTAATGTCGTGAATATTTCCAATTGAAATCTAGCAGCCTAGTAGAATCATCTACAAATCCTAATTTGTCAACATATTGCATTTCACTATTTTTGGAAAGTTAAAGTCCATGAATAATGGGCGAAGTACTTCTGATCATATTTTTGGTTATACCTATTATTCTCTTCTCTCCTTTCCTTAAACGCCTCATTTCATAATCCCAATCAACAAATCTAAAGTAGCTTCTCAAGGAAATGGTCAAGTTTCCCTTTCTCCTTCTTTAAACTTCAGAAAGCTTGTTCTCTTTGTTCCTACTTGGTCCTTCAATCTCATAATAATTGAATTTTTCAGTTACCTTTGATGCCAATTCTTTTATTATACAAAAGCATGGTATTAATTGGCTAGTTGACGAAGGACATACATATGGAGACTTATACTACTTTCGTACTAGTTCATTTGCGTTTTGTTTTGCATCCCTATCTCCTAAACTTTTGCATGAATGTTTAGGTCATCTTCATTTATCAAAACTAAAGAGTTCTTGGACTTAGTAGACTTTAAGCTTTAAATGTGAGTTATGTCAATTAGGAAAACATGTTAAGTCTTCTTTTCCTTGACATTTTGAGTCTAGATGTAACTCTACTTTTGGTTTTATTTGAACTTAATAATGTATGCTGAAGATATACATTATAGGGAACGATGCTGCTAGAATTTATAAACTAAAAGAACACTTATGCAATCATTTTCAAACCAAATATTTTGGAAGTCTCATACATTTTGGGCACTAATGTAGCCCAATCAAAGGAAAGTGTTGTAATTTTTCAAAGGAAGTATGCTCAAGATATCCTAAAAGAGACAAGTATGATTGTAAACCAATGGATAGACTTATGGATCCTGTTGAATATAGTAAACACTGTGTATGAGATTAATCTCCTATGTATTGAATATATACATAGGATATTATATTTATAATAAAAGAAATATGAATTAAGCCTAAAATACAAATAAAGAATAATAAAAAACTAAAAATAAAAGATAAAGATAAGATATTTAATAATCTAATATATTTAACAAATCCAAAAAAAAATTAATGGCAAAACATGGTGAAGCTATCTCTGATCTAGAAAGATATAGAAGACTGATTGGAAAACTTATTTATCTTACTATTACTAGACCAAGTTGTCTTTTGTAGTTGTTATTGTGAGTCAGTTCATGCAAACTCCTTGTACTGATCATTGGAATGTTGTCATTCCTATCTTAAGATACCTCAAAAAGGCTGCAGAACTTGGTCCTCTTTATAAAGATAAAGGGGATACCTAAATCTCTGGTTATTGTGATACTTATTAGGTAGGTTCTCTTATGAACATATTCTTTTAAGGACAAATGCTCTATTATAGAATATTGTGTTTTCATTGGAGGAAATATTAATTCTTGGAAAAGCAAGAAACAAAGGTAGTTATCCAATCAACTGTTGAAGCTCACTACAAGGTAATGACATCTCTCACTTGTGAGTTTGTGCGGATAAATCAGTTCCTCCAAGAATTAGATTTTTGTGAAATTCAACAAATGAAGATGTGTTGTTATGATCAAGTAGCTCTTCTCATTACTTCTAATCCTATGTTTCATGCAAGGACCATACACATAGAGATTGATTGTCATCTCATTCGACCAAAGTTGTTATACGAGGAAATTGGTATTGAGTTTTGTCGGATGCTATAATCAACTTGCAAATGTGTTGACAAAATCATCGAGAGGACCTTTGATTGAATTTATTTGTTCCAAACTTTATATATATAACTATACGCACTAGCTTGAGGTGGAGTGTAAGAATGGAAGGTTGAGTAACTACTTTTAAAGCTGTATATTAATATAACTACCTTAGGTAGACCTTTTAAAGCTCTCAAAAAATATACTTTCTGTATTTTCTGAAGAATAGCCAATGGTGTTGACCCCATATTACTATTGTTTCTTGGTTGACATAAAAGTAGAGGGCTTTATGCTGGTCTCAACACGGGTCAATTTGACTCTGAATTTATGACCATAACAGCAACCAACCCGTATCCTATTAGGTGGAGCCTTTATACAGGGACAGATTGAAGGAGCAAGAGTGACTACTCAATTGCTTTTAAGAAACTATATATCTAGATTGCAGTTTTTTATATATATTATAGAATATCTCTGGCTACGTATCCCACTAATACCATCAGTTTGTCCACTTTTGCCTGACTAGATGTTTTATGAACCTGTCCTTGTCTCTACTACCTTAGCCAAGTTTTGTCATTTTGTTCTCAATAGGCGATTGTCCGATCTTCTCTTTGCTCTATCATTTTCCAGTTCACTGGAATGACAAGGTTGTATTGATGAACTAATTAGGTGCCAGAGATTTCTATTGCTAAAGCTTTAGTGCATGATATTGCTGACATAATCTATCTGCCAATAAAGAATTTCCTGTCACTAGTTGCTTTATTATTTGCTAGCTTTTCAATATAACTACTTTTCATTTATTGGATTTGATTTATTTCTAAATTTGAAAGCTTGTTTGCTCTTTTGGTGGTTTAAATCAATTGTGGTTAATCTTAATAGGTTCGAGAAGAAAGTAAGGTATGCCTCTCGAAAGGCTAGGGCCGATGTCAGAAGGCGTGTGAAGGGCCGATTTGTTAAAGCCGGTGATGTCTATGACTATGACCCTTTGAGCCAAACCAGAAGCTACTGAGTGTACAACTTTTAACCATGTTCTATAAAAGGAAAGGAACACTCGTAAAGAAAACAGTAACTCTTACCTGAAAAAATGGATGAAATTGATACATTTTTATCCATGCAGTGACAAACTGTCTGATTTGATCACAGGGGCATAGATTTTCTGAAAGGAGAAGAAGATTGTAAGCAGGCCCTATTTCAATGAACAGACAGTGTAAGCTCAGGAGCAGGTTGTGTCCTTCACTGCAATGGACATCCCCAGTTGCAATTTCTGCTTACATGACAGCATCACAAACTGCCTTCAGGCAATGTGTCATGAATTTTGATTGCCCTTCTGTTTAACTTGGCAAATCCTGCTTCTTCATTCTAATCTAATGCAAAATTCTTTTGGTCCTTGGCCTTGATCTTGCTCATAGTTTGTCATATTTTATGTCAACTCCTCACTGATCCTAAGTCACATGTACAAGTGCCTATGATGGCATGATAAGTGGCTCAATTTGATAAATTCTAGACAATGTTCTACTCTGTTGTAGGCTGTAATATTTTGTCCCTCTCTTTTTGCCATGTATTGTGCAGAATATACATGTGTGCAGCTAGAGGTGTAATGGCCCAACAGTTCCTTAGGTATGACAAATTGTAAATTTGAAGGTTTTTTATGTATAGAATAGGATGCTGCTATTTATAATTTTGATTACAAAACTTCATTGGAGCTGTACAATGTATTCATAAAAAGTTTTGTTTGTATTTTATTCGAGTCATTGATACATTTCAACTACATGGCGTTTTTACTTCAGTTGTATGACACTGCTGAAAAGAACAATGTGAACCCTGTTACAGAAGAACCTTGTGATTGTATGTAAGCAATTCGATGAATTTTTTCTTTTTCTTTTTCAATTGTTCCCATTCTTTCACTTTCTTTTTCTTTTCATATTATTTTTGTAGGAATATTTTTAAAACAGGGAAGGAAATGAAAATAAGTGTTAAATAACTTTTTTCTTAAATCGAATTGACTTTTTTCAGCTTAGATTTATAGTTTTGTTGAATTTACATGGAATTTAAATATGAATTAAAATATTTAAATTATAAGAGTCATCTAAATAGTTAAGTTGATATAATTTAAAAGTATTAGTGTATAATTTGAATAAGCAGTTAAAGTTAAATAAAAATAGGAAAAAAAATATTATTGTCTATTAACATTTTTATCCTAAAGAGTATACTTACACTAACCTTTTCATAAAGTATTAGCGTTTTTCCAAGCAATGTCCTAAGTTAAAAATGACAAGCATACGAAAAGTGACAAACATTAAAGTAGCAGTTGAAATATTTGTTTACAGAAAAAATACTAAAGCTTAATTTTAAAAATGAAAGTTGTGAAAGGAACTTTAAAGCTGAAAATATTAATAAAATCCACATCACCATATGGCCAAAATTATCCTAAAAGTAGAAACAACCAAAGTAGAAAATAAACTTTTTATATTACAATGGGAGGTAGATTTAAAGGATATAATTACTTTCCTACAATATTAGATAAATCAAAGATTAAATTTTTTTGTCAAAAAGAATATATTTAATGCATGAACTGAATAATATATTTGTGAAAATAAAAGAGTTAATAATTGTGTACTAACAGTATGAACTTAAAAATAACTATTAAAAGTGAATACGCTTATTATATATTTAATAATGAAACCATATCTAATAACTTATCTTAAAAGTATTTATAATTTATTACAGTATGTGACAGAATAAAAAATTGAGGTGCTGTAAGCATAAATTGAGGCTGAAAATAAGGATAAAGTATAACAATCCAAAATTGGAAACATGGCATATAACGCTGTTTAGGGTTTAAAAATAAAAATTAGTTAACTTTATCCTCAACTCTGGTAACATGATTAATTCTCCAACATAAATTATGAGTGCACAAATACTGCTTCTTGTAACTTCTTTGTCCCTTTCCCATTTTTTTATTCATTTTCTAACTATTTTCCCATTATAACAACGAGTTTTCTTTATAAAAAGGGAAATTGTTAACCATGGTTAATGGATGCATCCTTAGGAAAGAGGTAACGTGTAACCATGGTTAAGGCACTGGGCACTGTTGCCAATAATGAATCCCTGAGATGGTGGGGTTCTTCTTCTATCTATAAAGCAAAGAGAGAAGAAATTACGGATTTTCCATCATTCCAGAACCGTAATCTTCAAACCCCACTTCGTAAGTCTCATCGAAATGCGTTCTTTTTCTTCTGGGTTTTCAATTTTCTTCTCTGGGTCTTTTAGGAATTATGCGTTTCTGCTCGAAATCGCTAGATCGTGTGTTGGGTATGGGGTAGTTTTCTGGGGACATGTGAAGTTCTTAATTTTATTTTCCTTTTACCTTTTAATGAAAAGTTTATCTTGATTTTGATACAAAATATTTCTCCCTGATCAAAATATTTCTGGTTTGTCTTAGATCTCGTTGATGATGAAGACGCCAATAGAATGCTTGTTATTTAATTTCGTATCCTCAATTTTCAATCTGGAAATTTTGCAACGTATTACATCCTACTCGGGATTTTAATTTTTTGTTCATATTTTTGTAAGTTTTTTCTTTAAATTCAGGATTGTGAGGGTGCTGGATTTAACCCACTTTTTCTGTGTAGCTTGACTTTTCCTTGAGAAAAGAGACAATTATCTGTGTGTTGTGTGTTTCTTTCAATTTATTTTGTCATTCACTTTCATATGCATATTTTAATTCTAGATGAATAACTTGCGAAGTCAAATATTATAGCTAGGATTTAAGCCTAGCATTTTATTTGTTTCCATCTGTTTTTGGCCGTTCACTATCTTATTGATGAACCTCTCTTAATTTTGTTTGAGTATTTAATGTTCTAATCTTTCTTTTATTGGCTTTACAGGCCAGATATTAAGAAGAAACCAAAAGAGTTTCCATACTTGGTGTTTCTTCCTCCTTTTTGGTTCCTCATTTCCATGTTTTTGGATTCTTCCTGATCCAAACGAATCCATTGTGTCTTCTTAGCTCAGTTTTGAGCTTCAACAGTTGCAACTTTGAACACAATTTTATCTGTAACTTGGTATCCTTAAAGGACTCTCAGAGCATTGATCAAAATGGGCCTCTCAAGTCTCCCAGCACCATCTGAAGGAGTATTATGTGTCCTTCTGGTGAACACTGTATTGTCAATTTCCATATTCAAGGGCATTGTTAGGACAATCCTACACATTGTTGGAATCCATCTTTCTTCATCGACCACTTCACCCTCTTCACCAGATCCCTACCAAGCGCCACCTGAGTCATTTGAATTCCATCTAAGTCCCTCTGAGAGTTACATTGAAGAGTTCAGAAGCCGGACACCAACACTCAGGTTTGACAGTGTGTGTTGCTGCAAACGACCTGAACATGACTGTTCTGTATGTCTCACTCAGTTCGAACCGGAATCTGAGATTAACCGTTTATCGTGCGGCCATCTCTTCCACAAAGCTTGCTTGGAGAAGTGGCTGGACTACTGGAACATTACATGCCCACTTTGCAGGACTCCCTTGATGCCTGAAGATGACACACCTTGCTTTCAGTAAGCAAAATGAGTGAGCATGCCAATAAGAGAGTTCCATGTACAGTGTAGTGTAAATATTCTTGAGGGTTTTGATGTTCACGCATCTGAGTTCAGCCACCTTTTTAAGCTTTAACCTTTTGCCTTTTATGGTCTAGAGTTTGTGGAGGGTTTTGTTTTCCCTTTTTCTGTCTGTGCTCTTTAGCACAAATGAGGGGTATACTTTTTGCTTGCATATTATGTTTGTTCATAATGCCCGCCTTGTTTGGACCTCTGAGCCTTAATTCTATGTTGGGCATTTTGATCCTAATTTGGAAGCATGGATTGTAGAATCCATTTGTTTTGCCTTTCCAACTCTCATCACCACCATGTATATATAGTGCAGTGTGTAAATAGCTGTGGTTGGCAATAAGATTCAGGTATCACTAAACAATACAAAGCCACTAATCGTTTTGGTTCTGCTATATACTGAGGATATCTTGTTTAGTTCATTTTTTACATTATTAAAATGGGGTGTTCTTTTTATTCTTTTGCTTCTTTTTTATGTCAATAATGCTTCTTTTGAAAATTTGATTTTCAATACAACAAAGTATGACGTTGGATCTAGGTAACTAGCCCTACCAAATAGCTTCGGTTGATGTTGATTCTGTCAAAATCTTATGCAAGTAGCGACCACTCAGCCGAATGACAGATTAGCACAATCATGGAAACAAACTGATATTATATTCCCTGACTCTGTAGCAGGCCTCTAAATAAGTGCGAAAACTTTAGCATATTACTTTCTTTTGGCTTGAAAAATATAAAAATCATGGTAGTGTTTGTTATAGCTGGTAAAAGTGGTGTATAATTTTTTTGTAAGTTTTTAATTTTTTAAATACGCTTTCCGTAGAAACGTACACAAACATAGTATGCTTCATTGACCTTCACAGTATTTATTTTGAAAGTCATACCATGAATTTTGATTTAGTTAGCAGTAAAATGGTTGTGAGAAGGTGTGGATTAGCAAGAGAGGCAAAAGGGGTGTGAATGATGGGAAGAAAAGGGAAAGATGCATTGAGTTGGAGCATGATTGAATATTATGTTGTTAGTGGAAAGATGCCACATTTGTGGTGGTTGTAGCCACACAACAAAACCCAACAATTAACAATTCAACCAACTTCTTGACACCGACACTCATCACAGACAAACACAATACTTGTTTTCTGCTGATTAGCCACCTAATTTACCCATTATTACTGTCATCATCCTCTCTTTTTCTTTTTTGACTCAAATCTCTTCTCATAATTTGCCACTGTTGAACACGGGGATGAGTAAAGTACTTCACTCTTGCTCCACACAAATTGTTTATTCATCACAATCTGTTCTAATCAACACACACGGTCACGCAATCTCTATACTTTTTTATACTTTTTTTACCGTCCGGTCCGGTCCTCTCGACTCATAAACCGAGCGGTTGGCATAATGCCGTCCATCCAGGTCACCATCATGACCGAGCGTCCAAGCTAACGCTGTCCAAACATACATAGACCGAGCGGTCCTCTAAGGTCGTCCATCCAGATCGGCCATTAAGACCGAGAGTCCAAGCTAACGCTGTCCGATCACACATAGACCGAGCGGTCCTCCAAGGTCGCCCATCCAGGTCGACCATCAAGATCGAGCGTCCAATGTGACCGATCAGCAGAACCGAGTGGCCGCCCACCCAGGTTGACATCCCTGGCCGACCACCCCTTCTGACCGGCCGTCCCGGCCGACCCTCACTAGGTCGATTACACGATTAAACACTAATGACTCATTAAAGCCCTCAATGAAGATTAAGATATGATTGGGCCATTATTAGGCCCACGAAAGGTAAAAGTCCATTACAATCAGTATAAATAAAGGTTCCAGGTATGATTTCTGGACAGATGGCTTATGATACAATATATACATGCATTATAGATCACTTTGTCATATTACTGACTTGAGCGTCGGAGTGCCTTTGATAGGTACCCGACCGCCCGACTTAGAGAATGAGGAGAGGGAACGAATACTACATCCAGGACTTGAAGACGAGAGAGCCCCTTCGGCCTTTCCCAGTGCGTCCAACCACCGTCCAGTTTTCGCCAGCTTCTAGTGCCATCCTTCTAGTACCAGAGCCGCTCGATCTACCTCAGTTCGTGGGATTCAGCAACTTTCGCCCGGTCGTTGACAAACTCTTGAGTGTTTTAACAGGGTCATACCAGATCTGACCGAAACATTTTGGCGCCCACCGCGGGGCCGAGCGAGTATTCCCCATTGTAACCACAAGGAACCAATGAGGGGCACCTTAAAAAAACGTCAACTTCCACCGTTCAGCCCTTTGCACTCGGCTTCATCAACCCAACAACTCAGTCTCCCCCGTTGAGCCGCATACCCTCAGCCGTTCGGTCAAGACCATTCGACCTGGCGGCCTCGTTTCCCCAACCATTCGGCTCCCCCGCCTAGCTCGTCCAGCCATTAGGCCTAAGCTTTTATGAGTTTCCATTCAGATTCGTTCGCTCGACCATTGAGCCTGGAGTTATGGCCATTCGGCCTCAGCTTCCAGCATTCGACATCTATCGTTCAGCCAGTTGGCCTGAACCACCGGGCATACCGCCTCAGTTCTCGGTCGTTTGGCCTCAGCTCCGACTATTCAACATCATGCCCCTTGATGGTACTTCACCAAGTGTGGCATCAACTGTTCGGCATCCACCCTTCGGGCATCAGACGTTCGATCTTAACAGGGACTCCTAAGGCCTAAGCCGTTCGGCCTCGGCGTGGAGACCTTAATGCCTCAGCCGTTCGGCCAAGGCGATTCGGCTTCGCGTCTCGCTTCTTTAACCATTCGGTGACTAGAGGCCCCACACATTCAGCCTATAAGGGCCTTACTCGTCCGACCTCCTCGGCTCCCGATGACGCGTTCTATTAGCCAAATAGGTGCTCAACTATTCGGCCGTTCGATTTTCAAGGTAAGTCTTAGACCTCAAACCGTTCGGCCATAAGGCCTGAGCTACTTAGCCAAATATGGCATCCAACATTCAGCCCTTCATCGCCGAGCTTTTGGCCCTTCGACCTCGACCTCTCGACCGGTCAGCCTTAACCTATCGGTAGATCGGCCTTATGATTGCCTCAAGTACTCTCAAATATAGCCTTACAGGTACTCTTCCGACCGTTCGACCTCTAACGCCCGGCCTCGTCAACACATCGGTCTCGACCGTTTTGACGATTGGCCTCGTTCGCATGGCCATTCAGTCTTCACAATTGGATCGCTCGGCCTAGTACATTCGGCCATTAGGCCCAAGCTTGTGATTGGCCATCCGGATTCAGCCGCTCGACCATACCTTGGTCTTAGGTAATTCCATAATCTAGCCTTGCAGGCACCTAGCCAAATTTGGCATCGAATTTTCAGGCTTCGCAGATATTCAGCCAACAATTTGGCCTCCAAAGGCTTCAACTTGTCAGCTAATTCTTAAGTCGGGACTCGGCCTCTAGAGGCATCAGCCGTTCAGCCATACTAATCAGGTACGTCCTTAAACTCGGCAACCAGGTACATGGGGAAAATTGGCATTGACGTCAGATTGTTTGGCCGAACGGTCTCTAGTACAATCGTCAACCCGACAAAACTGTCTTAACAACTCGGTCTCGTACCGCAACCGTTCGATCTACTTCGCTTGATCGTGAGGTCTCAGCTATTAAGGTTGGCCTCTTGTATTCATCCGTTCGGCCGTGCCCTTTAATGGTCTCGGCCATTTGGTATTAGCTTTCGACCGTCCGACCTTTAGGTGCCTCCACGGCCAAAGATCGGCCTCCACATGCCCGCACTTCTCTACCACCCGTGGCATCCTCCGCTCGGTCGTCCATAGGTCGGCCTCGAGCTCTTAGCCAAAATTTGGATTTACTATCCAGCCGTTCGACCTTCAAGGTAAGTTTTCTACCTCAACCATTTGGCCATTAGCCAAGTTTGGCATCCATCCTTCGGCCTCCACAGGTCTAACGCATTCGGCCTCCAAAGGCCTCACCCGTCCGGGTTTCTCAGCCTCCGAAGGTCTCAAACGTTCGGCCTCGGCTCGTCCTCAGCTTCTCGGCTTAACGAGATCTACTGTTTGGCCCCCGACCGTCTAGTCACCCAACATTCAGTCCTTAGGCATCAGGTTCTTGGCCAGTCGGCATCGACTTCTAGGCCATCTAGGCCTCCACTATTCAGACTTCACATGTTTCCAATTCTCGGCTACCTATCGCATCCTCCGTTCGGCCGTATGATGGACCCAAGTAGTTAGCCTACCGGTCAGCCTCAACCATACTAAGATGAGTCTCCGTCGGGATGTACCAAAGCCCAAGCTGATGAACGGAGAGTTCTTTCCGAAGAACCACTGTCAGTTTGGCCCGAGCGGTGAACGGGGAGTTCTTTTCGAAGAACCACTGCCGTCCGGCGTGACCACAAGCCTAAGTTGATCAATAGAGTTTCACCCCTGTCAGCTTGGCCGGGCTGTGAACGACGAGTTCTTTACTGAACCACTGCTGCCCGACTCCAGACAAATCCCAAGTTAATGAACGGAGTATCACTCCTGTCAACTTGGCCGGGCAGTGAACGACAAGTTCTTTACTGAATCACTGCTGCCCGACTCCAGACAAAGCCCAAGTTGATGAACGGAGTATCACTCCTGTCAGCTTGGTCGGGCAGTGAACGACAAGTTCTTTACTAAACCACGACTGCCCGACGCCAGACAGCCTCACGGTGGCCTTCAAAGGCCTAAACCTCTCGGCCTCTTAGGGCCTCAAACCGTTCGGCCTCTGCGGCCTCAGCGTTGCCTCCAAGTCATCGAACCGTTCGGCCTCCAGAGGCCTCAATCGTTCAGGCTCAAACGAGACTCCAATAGCCTTAACCGTTTGGTCTCAACATGTCTTCCAAAGGCCTCGTCATCTCGGCCTCCCATGTATTTCAATTTCTTAAGGCATAGACTTTTGCTGTTTAAATTCTTATATCACTATAACGTTTTATCATATGCATTTAGCCATTCAGCCTTTCATGCATTCGATTCGGCCGTTCGACCTTACATGCAGTCGTCCGTTCGGCCTCCCATTCTTTTGGCCATTCGGCCTTCCATGCATTCGTTTTGGTCGTTCGGCCTCGCAGGTATTCGGTCGCTCGGCCTCTACTGTTCGGCCTTCTGTGGCCTCAAGCATTCAGGTATTCTGCCATTCAGTATTATAAGAACTCGGTCGTTCGACCTCACAGGTGTTCGGCCATCCAGCCTCACATGTACTCGGCTAATCCGACCTCACAGGTGCTCGGTCATTCGGCCTGCCAAGAACTCGGCTGTTCAACCTCACAGGTACTCGGCCATCAGGCCTCTATCGTCGTCCTTCATGGCGTCAAGTGTTCAGGCATTCAGCCATTCGGCCAAACAAATTTCGTCTACTGGGAGATTCTTCAGGAACTCCTGGGTCACGGACGGTCATTAACGTCTACTAGGATGTTCTTCAGGAACTCCTGGGCCATGGACGGTCATCTTCGTCTACTAGGATGTTGTTTAGGAACTCCTAGGCCACGGACAGTCATCTTCGTCTACTGGGAGATTCTCCAGGAACTCCTGGGCCACGGACGACCAATCTCGTCTACTGGAAGATGCTCCAAGAACTCCTAGGGCATAGACGATCATTAACATCTACTAGGATGTTGTTCAGGAACTCCTGGGCCATGGACGGTCATCTTCGTCTACTGGGAGATTCTCCAGGAACTCTTGGGCCACGGATGACCAATCTCGTCTACTGGGAGATCCTCCAAGAACTCCTGGGGCACAGACGATCATTAACGTCTACTGGGAAGTTCTCCTGGGTCGCGGACGGTTATTCTCAGAAGTGCTCTCTAGGAACAGTCATTCTCATCCAAGCATCTTCAACCGACCGGTCTACCTTACATGGTATAACCATCTATTTTCTTTAAACTTCAAATTCGATTATATTTCCTCCTTAATACAGGTAACTCGCAATGATTGCAAGACTGCATAAGGCAAAAACGAGCTCTCCTCAATCACCACTACAACAAACACAACATCCCTCAAACTTATAAGTCCTATAGTTAATCAACGCTAAAGCCGAATGATTACACTCGGACTCGGGGCATGATGTATCGTATAAAATATTGACCGATCGGTCAATATGATATTTGAAGATATTTGATCATCAAATATTTGAAGATATTTGGTCAAAGATATTTGATGGACCAAATCCCATATATTTGGTTTAAGATAAAGTCATAACCAACCATATTTTCAGGTAAGGTTGTTTTTGAGACGCTTATAAATAGATGGTAGGGCAAAAGCCTCACCCGTTCCGCCGATGAAGGCCTCACCCGTTCCGCCTCCAAAGGCCCGGGCTTCCGGCCTTACCTTAGGCCTCGACTTCAAGGTCGTCCATGACCTCACTCGTCCGGCCTTACCATGAGCCTCGTCTTCAGGTCGTCCTTGGCCTTATTGAAACTTAGCCAAATTTGGCATCACAAATCCGGTCGCCCAGCCTCGAACGGTCAGCCATTCCAGACCTACAAAGGCTCCTAACAGAGGCGACTTAGAAGCAACGTCCTAACCAGAGAACCCGTCTTTCCGGGAAGGCCATGGACAACGCATAATAAAATTATGCTCGGGCTTGGGGGGCTTATGTACCGTCCGGTCCTCCCGACTCATAAATCGAGTGGTTGCCCCAATGCCACCCCAATGCCACCCACCCAGGTCACCATCATAACCGAGCGTCCAAGTTAATGTTGTCCGAGCATACATAGACCGAGCGGTCCTCTAAGGTCGCCCATCCAGGTCGGCCATCAAGACCGAGCGTCTAAGCTAACGCTGTCCAACCACACATAGACCGAGCGGTCCTCTAAGGTCGCCCATCCAGGTCGACCATCAAGGCCGAGCGTCCAATGTGACCGATCAGCAGAACCGAGTGGCCGCCCACCCAAGTTGACATCCCTGGCCGACCACCCCTTCTGACCGGCCTTCTCGACTGACCCTCACTAGGTCGACTACACGGTTAAACACTAATGACTCATTAAAGCCCTTAATGAAGATTACGATATGATTGGGCCGTTATCAGACCCACGAAAGGTAAAAGCCCATTACAATCAGTATAAATAAAGGTTCCAGGTATGATTTCTGGACAGATAGCTTACGATGCAATATATACATGCATTACAGATCGCTCTGTCATATTACTGACTTGAGCGTCGGAGTGCCTTTGACAGGTACCCGACCGCCTGGCTTAGAGAACGAGGAGAGAGAACGAATACTACATCCAGGACTTGAAGACGAGAGAGTCCCTTTGGCCCTTCCCAGCGTGTCCAGCCACCGTTCGGTTTTCGCCAGCTTCTAGTGCCATCCGTCTAGCACCAGAGCCCTTCGATCTACCTCAGTTCGTGGGATTCAGCAACGTCCGTCCGGTCTTCGACAAACTCTTGAGTGTTTTAACAAGGTCATATCAGATCCGACCGAAACAATTTTTCATTGTTTAAACTGCCAAAAGCTAAATATTTTATTTCTGAATGTTAAAAATAAAATAGAAGTTTAGCCAGAAACAAAAATGAGAACATCATCTGATATGGGGCTTCTGAATTGATATTGCATAAAGTGTACTTTTATGCTTCAATAAAATTTTGTAAAATAAATTCATGCTTATGCTACTTTTTTTTTCTTTCCCTTCTATATGTTAAGTTGGAATGACATATGTAACATCCCAATAAATAGTAATTACCATAAATTAGAACTAATCACATTTACAGAATTAACAGTGCAGTCTTAATTACAACAGCTAATAACAGCCGAACGTACAAAATATACAGAGTACAAAATCTATCTACAAAATTCCAAGTTCTGGACGAACGGCTTTTCAAAACTAAGTAACCGAACGTCCCAAAATACAATCCAGAACTACTGACTATTACTAATAAACGAGCGATCTACTGCTCGGCTTTAACCTCTACTTCTACCAGATTGGCATCCTCCAAATTTTCTCCTTCCAGCATTTCTTCAAGTGGCACCTCTCCGTCTGCTCACATCCACACGGATGATCATTGCATTGACAAGACGAACGTACAACAACAGTAGACAACACAAGGAATTGCAAGGGTAAGCTTAGGTAATTTAATTCATACACCCAATATAAAATCTAACTTATAAAATCAACAAAACCATACACATAACAACATATCACAGCATAGAATAACTCATCCAAATTCTCATAAATAACGACCGTCCGGACTGTATGAATCCATGTATCTACAGGCGTTCTTGCACTCGGGTGATGTAGTAACTGGAAACGTCCATCAGCTGCCACCCGAGGTTAACCCTATCAGTCCAAAGTACTCAATAGGACTAGGGCCTCCTGCCATTCCCACGCATGACCTACTCCCCTCTACATGAGGACGAGCACTCACGAAATATCAGGATGAACAGCCATCAGCAGCTTTACCATGGTCATACTACATAATTTCTCATATTCAAATCATGGAGACGTTCCTCCTTGGAACGCTCGTTCAAAAACCACTTCCAATAATTCACTCAAATTACCATTCGCACACATTAACCAATTCTCTTATTCACATTTTCATTCTGTGTTCCACTTTCATAAATTAACGAGCGTTCATCCTTTAATAAATAAGGACAAACGTATTACAGTACATTGACTACACGTTTCTGAACAAAAGAAACGAACCCTTGTCCTCTAACGGACGTTATGAGTATTTAATTAAGTTAAATGAATTGATTCTAAAAGATCTGAATAATACTTAGAAAAATTTTAAGTATAAAGACTCTAGGTTGAATCAAAAGGATAATTACATTACAAAATTATTTAGATAAACAACAGAGTATGATTTAATTCAGAAGACAACACTGCCAGTCAATGACCGAACGTCAATTAATAATTTGGACGAACGCTATTTACGTTCGCTCAGGAATCAATGATAAGGACGAGCGTTCAGTTATAAAACCGAACACTGCTTAGGACGAACGCTAGGTAAATGACCGAGCACTAAATAGAACGGACGCTCGATATAAGACCGAGCGCTCATTTGGACGAACGCTCAGTATAAGACTAAGCGCTACCTATAACAACGCTGGAATATAAAACCGAGCGTTACTAATATACTTCAATTATTTCAACCGTTGGACACGCTAGGCTGAGTCGAACGCTCAAACCCAACCCTTCACACACAAGGGACGCTCGTTCTTAATCAGGATCCTTTCCAAATGACAGAATTCTTATTCTAAGTTATTTTCAAGGGAAACCGAACGGTATAAGACCGTTCGATGACGAGCGTGCATTACCAAGCAAAGACTTTGAGATTTTCCAGATTTTTCATCTACAATAACTTCACAGTTTTCATACGATTCATAACTTATCATTTATCTCCACCATAAATCTCATACATTACAGAATTCATATTATCATCTCTTACCATACAGAAATTATTCATTTTTCCAAATCATACGTTTCATCCTCAACATACAGTTCAAACAATATCATTCATATCCATCCATTACACAGCACTCGTTCATGCATATTTAAATATCATACAGTTCATATATCCAGTATAGTTTCATGCTTTCACACACACCATGCAAGTATCAATTAAATTACTAAAGCTTCCCTTACCTGGTCTAGCAGTGAACTCCCAAATGCAAGGGTTTCGCTCGTTTCCTCACAGCTTTCTACCCAAAGAATCACTCCACAACTACCACTTAATCTAATACACCAAAATCATAAACAGTTTCAGATCTCTAACCCATGCATGCAACCAGAATTTTGGTTCGCATGAACTAAATGGACGAATGTGCAGAGACGAGAACTTACCAGTTCAGATCTCGGTTCTGTTCGGTTCAGAACGATGCTCACGGTGCAGGGAATGTTTCTACGGTATCTGAAATGGAATCGGAGTAGATGACGGTGAGTTATCTTAGAGAGAAGATGAAGGAGTTTTAGAAAGAAGCTGGAGAAAAAGAAAGGCCAGAGTTTCGTGAGGAAGAAGGTGAATGCATGCAGAGAATGGGAAGAGTTTTTCAGAAAAATTCTTTTCCTCTCCTACGCAGAACGAACGCCATTCTCCGCACGCCACTTGTCTTCCACTAACGTTTTTCAAACGTTCCAGCCGCGACACATGGCAGATACATGCAGAGTGGAAGTGAGTGGGTTTTGACGTGGCACGATGCAATTAATGGTGATCAGAGTGTGGGATTTGGTGCGTTAATTAATCAGGGCTTCACAACATAGTTAGGTTCATATTTAATTTTTATCATCGATTAGATGCATGGAGATGGAGATGAACATTATATTTTTATCCAGTATAATTGTTTCACCACTTATCATATTTTGCAGAAGTGATTTGGTGGTTAATTGGTTGCATTTGAAAAGGGGTTGTTGCTACCTCCACCACCACCACTTCTTCCTCACCTCCCCAACCTTCTACAAAAAAATTTAGTTACAAAAATAACTTTTTTTTACTTTTAATCATATTTATTTACTTTAAACTCAAACCCTATCTTTCTATCCATTTTTACTTTTCACTCAGCCTCACCTCTCAACTCTTCTTCTCTCTTTTCAGACTCCCACCCCCAACTCCACCACATCCGTTTGTTTTAATTACAAAAATATTAATATAATAAAATTATATATTTCATATAATTAAACTAATAAATAATTTTTTATATAATTATAAAATTGTCAAAGAATACAAAAATCATATATAAAAAATATATTATACAAAAACATTAAAACAAAAAGCTAATTATATATAACTGCAAAATACAAAAAAATATAAATATAAATAATAACAATAAAGATCTTCAAAAATACATTATTAAAATACATTAAAAATATATTAAAAAATAGTACATTAAAACATAAATTACATTATTAAAATATCTCCAAAATTAATATAAAAAAATAAACTAATAAAAATAAACTGGAAAATAAACATGTAACTTTAAACGGCCGTCAACGAATGTCAATATCCGTATAAGACAAAACGGATATCGACATCCGTTTTCTCTTAAACGGATGTTGACATCCGTTTTCCCTTAAACGGATGTTGACATCCGTTTTCCTTTAAACGGATGTTGACATCCTCTGAGGGATGCTCACATCCATTTAAAGATTATACGTTTATTCTTTTAGGGTTTCTTACACACTTTCACGATGAATCCTTCAAGCACCACCACCACACACCGATCTTGACACGACTAATCAATTGTTTCCACCATTACTTACAATCTCTCACTAAGCACACCAGCTAATGAAAGCCCAATCACAATTAAAGAATGAGAGGAAGAAGTGGAACATGAAAAAGAGGAAGAAGAGCACAATGAAACAATGAAGGGACAAACGATAAAGTAGAAGAAGAGTTGCCGCTGCATACATGTAGAGGATTAGAGTGGATAGAGGTTAAAAAATATTAACCCTAAAATTTTACTAAGGATAAAATAGAAATGGAAAATAAAGAAAAGGGTAAAACATGAATGGGGTGGTGGAGGGAGCAATGGGTGGTGGTGGAGGGAGCAACAAAGATTGTTAATTATTCTCCAATTTTATGAGAAGAATGTTGTGCAGGTATGCATTTCAAATTTTAAGGGCAAATGTCCTCTGTTTTTATTAAGGGTATATTTTAAGTTTTAAAATGTTTCCTATTTTATGGGAACTCTATTCCAATGGTCCATTTATTAGTCAGTTGAACTTATTATCAACATCAAAATGTTCTTCTCTTTAGCATAAAATATCATCTCTCTGAATTTGAAAACTTGAGAGCATAACAACAAATACAGGGTTATTTATTTATTTATTTATATTGCAATGGTGCTTTTAACCCCTTAGTTCAAATTAAAAATAAAAAATTAAAATCAAATGACTTTCCTAAGGTGTCTATTATTAAAATGGACTTTTTTTAGTATTTAAAACTTCCTAAAATATTTGGTTCTTAAGTCGCAACCAGGTTAAAGTGACACAAGTTAAGGTCAAAGACTATTAAGATGATGTTATGTCATTTACTCATTTTCTGTTATTATACATTAAGAATTTATCAAATTGAATGTCAATGGTAATTTTGGCTTTATGTACATGGCAACACGCATTTTCCATCAAATAGAATTTACAGTTTATTCTGTTTTAAATGTATGCATGATATGCATAACATGTTTTCTTTACTTACATGCCAGTTTTACATTATCTAACATACAATTAAATATTTATTTTATTATTATGGACATATTGGTAGAAGATGTTTCCTATGTTAACACTGGTTCAAACATATATATATATATATAGGTTTAATGTCTCAATAGGTCCCTATTTTCACCCAGAATTTCAAATAGGTCCCTTACTTTTTCGGCATCTCAATTGAGTCCTTATTTTTGTAAAATTGAATCAAATAGGACCTTTCCGTCAAACTGAAATGACGCCGTTAAGAAGGGTATGCTGGCAGTGTAGTTTTTTATTGGCATTAAAAACGTGATTGAATTATATTTTTTTAATTTTTGAATTAAAAAATAAAGCAAATAGAGTGGAAACTGATGTTTAAGTAAGGGCAAAGTTGGAAATTAAACCTAAAATTAAATGTTAGATCTTCTCTGCAATTGAAATCCAAATCTAAATGAAACTGGGGAAAGTTGAGCTTTAGGGTTCATGGGCGAAAACAAAAAATTTTTTGTTCGTGGTGTGGGCTGCAGGGATGGCAAAGATTTTTCTGTTGTAGCCCGATTTAGGGGTTTTTCTGGGTAGTGCGATTCTGGGCAGTGCGATTCTAGGTTCTCTGTTTGCAGGTTGTGCGAAGGAGAAAGCTTCCATGGTTGTGCGAGATTGATGATGGAGGTGCGGCGTCCATGGAGTTTGGATGAGAATGAAGGCAGCGGCGCTTTGGCGAAGAGGCTTGCAGTGGAGGTTCAATGACAATTTGGGATTGTTCTGTGGAAGAAACGCGATCTGCGATGACGACATTAATCGCATCGTGAGGCTTCGTGATGGTGCGAACTACAACGACGCAAGGAAGATGGTGAGGACGAAGGAGAAGGTGGCGGTGCGATGGTGGTCTTTCGTGGCAGCACATGGGATTGATGGTTGTGGCGCGGCATAGCTGACGCTTGAGGGAGAAGATGATTTGATAGTTGGTGGCCTTGCGGCGGCGTGTGCGTGGTGGCTCCGAATGGAAACACCACCGTTGATGGCGTGATGAAGACGATCAAGATGCTTGCGCGTGGAAGATGGGTGTTGGCCTGATGCGATGGTGCGGTGGCAAGGTGGTTGCTGGTGGTGTGGCGGTGGCTGACGGCGCCCTAGGGTTTGGTTTGGGAATTAGGGTTTCAGATTGTTAGAGAAGATGATGATGTGTCAAAGTGGTGATGTGGTAGCATGTTATTGGCTGAAATGTTTTTTCTCCATAAAATGTTTTTTCTTTTTTAATTTTATGTTCACGGATGTGTTGCTGGACTGTTGAATTTCACAATGTAAATGAGAATGAGGCTTTCAACACTTAATTTTAGGTTTAATTTCCAACTTTGCCCTTACTTAAACATCAATTTCCACTCTGTATGCTTTATTTTTTAATTCAAAAATTAAAAAAATATAATTCAATCACGTTTTTAATGCCACGTAATAAAAAACTACACTGCGAGCATATCCTTCTTAACTGCGTCATTTCAATTTGACGGAAAGGTCTTATTTGATTCAATTTTACAAAAATAAGGACTCAATTGAGATGCCAAAAAAGAAATGGACCTATTTGAAATTCTGGATGAAAATAGGAACCTATTGAGACATTAAACTTATATATATATATATATATATATATATATATATATATATATATATATATATATATATATATATATATATATATCAAATAGGTCCTTTATGTTAATTTGAGTGAAATGGAGTTTAGATTTTATGAGTTGTAATATTAGATAAATTACGTATCATTTGATTTTAAAATTTATTGTAATTAACATGTTTAATCTATCCTTTTAAGATATTATTGTATTTTTCCAAACATTTAAAGGTACAAACTTTGAAATAAGAAGTTTTTTTTGTTTTTCATTGTTCAACTGAGATATGTCTCACTCTCATTCTTATTCGTCTTACACATGTAATGATTGGGAGATGCAAAATTCTAGCATGTCTTCTCATGGTGATGGGTGAGGATGTTGGGTGTAAAACTAATTTGCTATTGTGGTGATAATGTAGTCTTTAAGTATTGCCAAAATCCCTATGAATAAGGGGAAATAATTTTGGGGTTGTCTAAGTTTAAGGTAAGAATCATTGAAGAAAAATTCGCTGTTTTATTTTTATTATTAAAAATAAGAAGTGTATGTTCATAACATTTAAAGTGAGTTTTTGTTATTTTGTTGAACATAGTGGATGTAAAGAATTGATTGGCTGCAATATTCAATGATGTAGTGAACAAGGAATTGAATAAAGTTCAAAGGATATAGTGAAGATGGAAGAGAGGGATGGTGAAAGGATGAAAATATTGAATTTAGAAAAAATTGTCTTTATTTTGGAAAAATGGTTGAAGGTATTTGTTGAAAATAGAATGACTTAATTTCTCACACCAAGAGGGGGGAGGGGGGGGGGGGGGGGGTGTGAATTGGTGAAATGTAAAAACAATGTTTTCTTTAAATCTTTTTCGCAAAGTGGATGCTTTTAAAAGCTTTCTTGAAATGCAAGGAAAAAGATTTGTTTATGCAGCGGGAATTAAATCGATTAAATAAAGTAAGAAGTCGACTAAATAAAAGAGTGTAGGGATAGAAAGATCAAATGCTAAGTTTTTATATTGGTTCGGCCAAGCCTACATCTAGTGTCCTTCCACCATAGGAAGCAAATGCGCTATAATGATCAAGGTTTTTACAACAAGGCTTTTATAGAGACCTCCACGTCAAAAATATAAAACACCTCTCTAACCCTCTAATCAAAATATAGGCATATACAAACAGACTAGCAGCAAGAATCCCCTCTCCTATAGTCCAAACCTTTTGAGCCACCCTCAAAGTCAAGAACGCAACACGCTCTTCTTCCGTAATCACCACAGGGAACCTCAATCCAATCTTCACAATATTGTAGTCTCTGATCTCTCAGTTACACCCAATGTGCAGAAATGATCAGCCTTTGTACGTGCAGTTAACTTGCTTTTCAAGAATCCACAAGTAGATGATTGCCACGATCACTTCTTGTTTCTTGGAGCTTTTTCTCTCTTTTTGTAAGAATGCACTCTCTACAAAAGATATCACAAACTGTTAGATTCACAAAAGTTCTTACATAAATCAAATTCGCGTCAATTTATAGATTTTCACAATTCAGACGCATTTTAATCGACTTAGCTACTAATGTAGTCGAATATAGCTACTAATGCAGTCGAATATAGCAATTCTGTTATAGCAGTTAGCAACAATCAATGCAGTTAATTGAATGTACAATTAATGCAATCGGATCTCATTTAATGCTTGGTCAACATATTTAAAAATATAGCCGTTGTAACATTTAATTCAAGCATTAACTGAATTTCAAAACTATAACAAACTTAGTCGAATGCATGTTGCATGTAATCGACTATATAACATAATTAAACAAAGTTTTGAAAAACTTTAACTTTGAAAATCCTCACAGTACCCTTTGAAAATGGTTTGTGCAAAGCCACGAGTTTTAATCGACTCACCCCATAATGAAATCGACTTAAAACTGCTGTTTTGCCACACAATTAAAAGTTCAACATAAGTGCTTGTGGTTTTCCTTCTATAAAACATCAGACATGCATTCACCAATAAAATCAATTATATAGCACAGTGAAATGCAATGTATCAACACAATCATGTTCTTAATGCTTTAAACGAATTTACATAATGATTAAAACATATAGCATGTAAGCAATAGAATATGTAATACATAAACATCACATGTGTTATTAATTATGTTGTCATCATAAAAAATCAGAAGCTCTGAGATTGTAGTTCAGCTAAATAAGTGCTCCCCTATCAACAATCGCAACAGTATTAATAGGTGTAAGAAAAGAAGTGCCTTGTTTCTCTTACCAAGAGGACGGGTGGGGGGGTTGAATTGGTGGTCAATAAAAATAATTACTTTTTAAGTCTTTTTAGAAACTTTGAATGATCTTTAATCTTTCTTGAAATCCAAGCAATAATGTGCATGCAATGAAAATAAAAGAGATAAGGAAAGAAATACAAACATAAGGTTTATACTGGTTCGGCTTCAATGCTTACATCCAGTGTCCTTTCAATCAACCTTAGATTGAAAGCCAATTGCACTATAAAGATCTGAACTTTTACAACAAGGCTTTACAGAGATCACCTCTCAAGTGTAACCACCTCTCTAACTCATTAATCTAATATAGTCAACAACATAACCATGCAGCAAAAATAGTCCTCTTCTGTAGTAATCCTTTGAGACACCTCTAAAAGTATCAAGAACTCCACATTTTTCTTCCTGACTGCACGCATAGGGAACAACACAATCCAAGATTCCTAAAAACGAAATCTGATCAGTAAAGAGTACACCTCAGTAGTGCAGTAGTTGGTCAGTAATGAAAACCCATATCCGTTCTTCAAGAAACCTTCAAGATTATCAACTTCTATGTATCTTTTTTCTTGGAGCGTCTTAGCACACCTGCAAAGCTTTTCTCAATTCACCAAGTATCAGATATGAAAGTTTAGAACGATCAAGAGTCTTTCATGGAATGTGCAATACATTAATTTATAGTTTTCTCATAACATACACAATCTAATCAATTACAATAATAATGCAATCGGTTACATTAGTAACAGAGTTACACCTGCAATTTTACTAGAGTATTAATTAGATAATTGATTATTTTCAGATAAGCATGACAATCCATGCAATCCTTTTTACAATCTTTAGCTTCAGATTTTACATTACAACAAATTGTAAAGTTTTATGAAGTTCAGATTTTAGTTTATCATTGTCTTCAACAAGGTTATTGATTCTATATTCATAGTCTTTTCTTTTAGAGTTTCTTCGATTAACCTTATATTGAAGTTTCATAGCTTCTGCATGAATTTTCTGGAAGCCATCTAATAGCTGATCATATCTGACCTCTATAGGGTCATCCTCAAAACTAGTGTTGCTGCTCTCTGAACACATTGATCCAGCCATGAGACACAAATTTGTCTACTCTTCTAGACTATGGCTGTCTTCATCACTGGATGAATCTTTAAAGTCATTGTTTTCCCAAGCAATATATGCCTTCCTTTGCTTGTTCTTTCTTCTGTCTTGGTTGAACCTTTCTTTAGATTTATGCTTCAATTTCAAGGTTGGATAGTCAGGCTTGATGTGTCCCTCTTTTCCGCATCCACAACACATGAGAGTTGCAACTTTTCCTTTTCTTTTGCCTCCTCTAGAGTTGCCTGCAAAATCAGATACAACATTTCTATTTTTCATGAACTTTGTAAATTTATTTACCATCATGTTCATCACTTCTTTTTCTAGAATGTCTGTATCAGAATCAACATCAGACTCGTGGCTTCTTGAGGCTTTTTTACTAGATACTTTGAGAGCAATGGACTGCTTCGGTTCAATCTCCTCTTCCTCTCTCAACCTTCCTAGCTCCAAATCGTGTTTCCTAAGCTTGCCAAAAATTGTGGCCATATTCATTGTAGTGAGATCTCTTGATTTAGAAATAGTTGTTACCTTTGGTTGCCAGCTTCTGTGAAGGCTCTTCAAGATCTTTATGTTGATTTCTTCTTTCTCAAATACTTTGCCAAGTGCAATCAGATGGTTTACTATGTGGGTGAATCTTTTCTGTACATGATAGATATTCTCTCCAGCCTTCATCCTGGACATCTCGTATTCCTGGATTAGAGAATTCTTTCTATCTTTTTTCACCTCATGGTTTCCTTCATGAGTCACTTCTAGGACTTCCCAATTTCCTTTTTGCTTTTTCAATTTGATACCCTAAAAAACTCATCAATAGTAAATGTAGAGGAAATAACATTTCTAGCTTTTATATCATATTGAGCCCTTCTATTTTCCTCTTGATTCCACTCAGAAAAGTTTTTCAAAACAGGTTTCAGACAACTATTTTTCTAAGCTCAAAAGGACCATTAATCACAACATCCCATATGCCCTTATCTACAGATTCAAGAAAGATTCTCATTCTAATTTTCCAAAAAGGATAATTCTCTCCCACAAACAGAGGATGTCTGTTTGTAAAAGCACCTTCACTGAAGGTCTGAGAAATAGAGGCCATCAGGATCAATTAATTGATTTCACAAAAAATGTAATCGATTATTTTCCGAGTAATTTTTGAAAACCAGCTCTGGTGCCAATTGTAAGAAAAGAAGTGCCTTGTTTCTCTTACCAAAGGGGGGTGGGGTGAATTGGTGATCAATAAAAATAATTACTTTTTAAATCTTTTTAAAAACTTTGAATGATCTTTAATCTTTCTTGAAATCCAAGCAATAATGCGCATGCAATGAAAGTAAAAGAGATAAGGAAATAAATACAAATACAAGGTTTATACTGGTTCGACCTCAATAACTACATCTATTGTTCTTTCAATCAACCTAAGATTGAAAGCCAATTGCACTGTAAAGATCTGAGTTTTTACAATACGGCTTTACAGATATAACCTCTCAAGTGTAACCACCTCTCTAACTCACTAATCTAATATAGTCAACAACAAAACCATGCAACAAGAACAATCCTCTTCTGTAATCACCCTTTGAGACACCTCTCAAAGTACCAAGAAATCCACGCTCTTCTTCCTAGCCGCACGCACAGGGAACTACACAATCCAAGATTGCTAAAAACGAAATTTGATCAGTAAAGAGTACACCTCAGTAGTGTAGTAGTTGATCAACAATGAAAACCCAAATTTGTTTTTCAAGAAACCTTCACGTATAGAATGATCCAAATCTAGGAGCGTCTTACCACACCTACAAAGCTTTTCTCAATTCACCAAATATCAGATATGAAAGTTTAGAATGATCAAAAGTCTTTCATGCAATATGCAATGCGTCAATTTATAATTTTCTCATAACAGACGCAACCTAATCGATTACAATAATAATGTAATCGGTTACATTAGTAACATAGTTACACCTGAAATACATTCAAACAGATTTAACAGATTTAACAGATTAAGCATATAATGTAATCGATTAAGTATATCATGTAAGTCAAAACATATGAAAATATGACCGTTTAGACAGTTAACACTTATCAATAAACAATTTTCAATGTATAATAAACTTAATTGATTACATAAAATGTGTAATCGATTAAGTACAACACTTAGACATATTGAAAACATTTTCAACATAAAAATCATCACAGCACAATTCACAATGATGTATTGCAAAGGCACGAGTTTTAATCGATTATGTGATGCACAAATTTATGATAACCAAAATATGATGTCACAAACTTGATTAACAATCGGCAAGTATGACCGAATCGTTTCAAGTAATAAACTCGGTAAGACCAAGTATCGTTCTCCCAAAGGACTCACGACCTAGTTTAGTTATGTGATTTGTTGATTAGCTAAGACTTAAGAACAAAATAAGTGGAGTTTAATATGCAAAAGACGAAAATAAACATGTATGCATGAGGTTGATCAATGACTAAAACAAAAGACAAGCACTTTCAATGAAATATGTTGATGAATATGTTGTTGGGGGTCAATTTCATCTTATCCACTCTTATATATTTTAGGAATTCAACATTCAAGTCATCATTGTTAATGCCACTCTCTAAATTACCTTTCAAGAAGGCTTCTCCCTAATTACGAGTTCATACGATTCCTAGCATTCCTAATAATTAGTTTTTTTAGCACAGGAGCTTAAGGCAACCAATATACTATTGGGAGAATTCCCCGGATCTAGACTTCCCCGTACGTTCCCGTATCGACAAAATCAATAATCATGCATTGAATGAGTTAAACAAAGCAAGCATTGAGCAAAGAGGAAAAACCCTAACTAATGATGAAAGAAAGCATAAGTCTTAGATTAAGATGCAAGCACAAATTCCATATATGAGAGCTTCAATAGATTACATTGATTCCCCAGCAAACATACAAGGTTTAGTTCACCATATTCATGGTGAACCTAGATGAATAATAATGAAAGAATGAAAGAGATAGAAAAACCCTAGAAAGAGAAGAGGAGAGTCGTCACCATCTCCCAATCTACCCCCAAGGGGTGAAAAGTGTGTTTCTGCTTTCTCCAAGCCAAAGATACAAACCCTAGGACGTGCAAGTCCTTAAATAGGGCATACAAATAACATAAAACAAGTCCAAGCCCATAAAAACAAAAGAAAACCGGTCCAAGCCCACTTAGAATGGCGCTCAGCGGTATTTTACCGTTGAGCGGTACTAGCGCATGATCCATTTTGCCCCCCAGCTGCTGTTTTGCCCCTCAGCGGTGATTTCGGCACCCGAAAAGTGCCGCTCAGCGGTATTTTTCCGCTCAACGCCACTCGGTCAGACTTTTTCTGCGTTCTAGTTGGTTTTTCAGCATTCTGGTTGACTGGTTGACTTTTCTGTTGACTGGTTGACTTTTCTGGTTGACTGGTTGACTTTTCTGGTTTCTGGTTGACTTTTTAGCACTCCAATCATTCGGTATTTCAATTCTTCTTTCAAATCATTCAATTAGCCTACAAAATCAAGGGAATCTTGCACAAAACCATTAAATTCACTTTCAACTCTCTTATTCTCAAAACTAAAGCAAAAATATGAGTTCAAGCTAGTTTCTAAGTCTTAAAGGTTGCTTTTGGTATCAAATTTAAGCATAAAAATAACGGTTTTTCAACCGTTATCATTATGCACATAATGTAATCGGTTAAAACTTGTAGCTTGCACCAGTTTAAGAAAATGATATATGATGAACTTAATTGATTACATAATCTCTCTAATCGATTACTGCATACAGATAATACATTGCGCAAGTGATTTTCACATATCGAGGTATAAGTATGCATACAATAGATGTAAACACATGTATAATCATAGTAAGTATGCAAATCAACCAATATGTTGCAATCATGGAAACATATATGTTTGCAACATCAAAAGCTACAACATGTGTTGTTATCATAAAAAACAGAAACTATATAAGGAGTTGAGTTTAGCATGCATATTGCTCCCCCTATCAACAATAGGAATGATGTTTGTTGTATGTGTAGTTAATATAATTGTAATATGAATGTTGTTGAAAATTCTATGATCTGTTGTAAAAAGTTGTATTTGATTCAATTAATAAGATAATTGTTAAAATATTGTGTTTGGAATCTATTAAAGCTAAAAAGAAATTAGTGTATATCAAGAAACAATACATATTGGTCCACCAACTGAAATTTCGTTATCTACCAAAAAAAAGTAACTACAACAATTATACTTAATGACAACATCAAAATAAAGCTAGTAAAGGCATAAACTAAGACATCAAAATACATCTCCTCTTGATGCACAAAGGAAATACCTAAGGAAATACATGCACAAAGTAAATACATCAAACTAAGTGTCCACAAAATAAATGTGCTAAGAGCCACAAAATAAACGTTGTAGGTCCACCAACTAAAATTTCATTATCCACAAAAAAAAGGAAACTCCAGCAATTGTACTTAACGATCAAAGTGAAGCTATTAATATAGTTTAACAAAGGCATAAAGTAACACATCAAAATACATCCCCTCCTGATGCACAAAGTAAATACATCAAACTAAGTGTCACAAAATAAGCATGCTAACAGAGCCGCAAAATAAATGTTGTAGGTCCAAGGCCATGGCTTTGAAAGGCATCCCCTCCTAGCCTTTAGTTTGTGTTTGATGTTTGGTATGTCTCTTGAGAGTTGTTGAGGAGGAATGATAACAAAATAGGATGATTGCTCACTAGAGTTAGTTGCTTTTATATGTGGCACTGATTGCGTATTAAACTATGTTGATGGAGATATTTTTAATTCAGTTTGTTGAGCTGGAGATTGGCGATGGATTTTATCAGTCTATTCTTATTGACTTATTGGCGATGGAGATATTGTTAATTCAGTTTTGTTAATTCTTATTGTTAATTTCCTTATAGACAACACATACTTGTTTTGAACCCACCCTTTCTTAATTTAGTATCATCCTTCTTTATCTCTCAAGCCTCTAGTCTTCTCTTTTTCTTAGGCCTTCCTAGCAATACTCTTTGTTTTGGGGGAAATACATGTGGATATGGAGTAATTTCCCACCCAGGTTGACCATTGATATGGTATATGATTGACTTACATGTTTCTTCATATGGTGACTTCCTAAACCATTGGGAAATGAAGTCTTCTCCATTGAAATTGAGAAGTTTAATTGAAGCAAGGAATTTCACTTATACTCTATTTTCTACCTGTGCATTTCATTTTTTCAATGTTAACAACAAATTGTTCCCCAAATTGAGATGTGTGCCTGACTTGAAATAATTTGTCTGATGACCACTTATCATGTATATATAAAATCACAATTCAACTATGATTAATAGATCTAAAAGAATATTAATGTATGAATTATGGACCTAATTGAGACTAATTCTACAGAAAATATGACCAAATTGAGATACTAAAGTTCCTTGATGACAAAATTAAGTTACTTAAACTTACCTTGGTACCCGATACTTCGTTAATCATGATTCCTTTTGAAGTCTGCTTAGAACTTTGGGGCAGATTAAGCCTTCATATGATGTCGTCTTTGTTCTATTTGTAGCTAGTCTCCTCATGATATAAACAATAATGTCCTCCTGATAGGTATCCAAAATTCACTAAATAGGTGTAAAAATAGATTACTCAGAAGAACTTAATTAGAAACCACAACTGTTATACCCAAGTGATAAAAATAAAAGAACTTCAACATACAATGCTGCAGGTCTTTCGAGAGGACCGGTCTCTCCATAATTTCCCTTTTACAACCAACTAAAAAACTGCCTACCTTCATCTAACATAAAGAAAATATAAAAGATAATTACACAACACAAATGCAAGAGATTATAACTACCTACTAAGATGTTATAACTACTTGCCTCCTTTATTTCTTCTCACATAAACCTGGACACTAAACCTATCAATACCCCTTCCATGAAGTTTCACCTTGTCCTCAAGGTGAAAAGCAGGAAACTCCTTGCTGATGGTAATTGTTGCTTCCCAATTATTTTCAAAAGAGGGGAGATGTTGCCACTAGATTAAAACCTCCAAGTCACCATCGTTATTGAATCGGGTATCCAAAAGAGCTTGGGGAGAAACATCAAGGATTAATTCCTCTATTAGTGCATATGGGAGGGCCTGAATAGGAGTTATAGGTTGGATTACGCGCTTGAGGAGAGAGACATGGAAGACTGGATGAATTCTAGAGTGAGCAGGAAGTTCTAACTTGTAAGCAACTACCCCTATACGTTTCAGCACCTTGTAGGGGCCATAGAACCTTAGTCTTAATTTTTCATTTGGTCGTCTTACCAAGGACTTTAATCTATAATGCTGAAATTTAAGATAAACCCAGTCACCAATATGAAACTCCACCTTCTACCTATGCTTAATAGCTTGAACTTGATTCTGCTGTTGGGCTTTGCATAGATTTTCCCGTAACCCCTGCAAGAGTGAATCACGTTCCTGTTGGAGTTGGTTAACACTTTGAAATTTAGATGGAATAGTATTGCCCTTGAAAATTAATGGAGGGTCACGACCATAGAGAGCTTTGAAAGGGATCATTTTTGTAGAGACACTATAATTGGTATTAAACCATAATTCAGCCCATGGAAACCATTGCGGCCATTTTCAGAGTTGAGACCCTATCATACACCTTAGATAAGTCTCTAAACAACGATTAACAACCGTTGTTTGGCTGTCTGATTGGGGATGGTAGGTTGTGCTAAACTTCAGCTTAGTGCCAGCCTGTCTAAATAATTCATGCCAAAAAGTGCTTAGAAAAAGCTTTTCACAGTCAGATACTATTGTGGAAGGAACCCATGGAGTTTTAGCACTTCTTTGATGAATAAGTTAGCCACTTGAATTGCTATAAAAGGATGAGCGAGTGAAAAAAAATGGGCATATTTGGTAAGTAGATCCACCATAACCAAGATAGTATCCTTGCTTTGTACCTTGGGTAAACCCCCAATAAAATCCATAGAAATATCTAACCAGATCTGTGTAGGAATGGGTAGTGGTTGTAACAGATCTACAAGGGCCAATGTCTCTATTTTATTGTATTGGCATATTGCACACTGCATTACAAACTCCTTGATATCTCGCTTCATCCCTTCCCAATAGAGTACCCATGGTACTCTTTTAAAAGTTCTAAAGTACCCATTGCGGCCTTCTATAGGAGACTCATGCAGCTCCTTGATGATACTAGGAATGTGAGAAAAGTTCCTAGGTAACACCAATGTCCCATGATAGAACAACCTTCCTTTTTACAACCATACCCCTCACGAGCTTTTGAATTTAACAAAAATTCTTGGATGAGAGAAACTAGCTTGGGATCATGTTGGACTTCAATTTCCTAAGTCTTCCATTCATCCATTTAAAACAAAGCCACAACCATAAAATATTGTCTCTTGGACAAAGCATCAACCACGTGATTCTCCTTGCTAGGGCGAAAACATATATCAAAATCATAGCCAATTAGCTTAGAAGCCCATTTAAATTGTTGTTCTGTTAGTAAGCACTTGTTAGTGAGAAATTTCATGCTCTTTTGGTTTGTAAAGATAACAAAATGACTACCATGAGGTAGTGTTTCCAGTTATGAACTACTTGGACTATAACCATCAACTCTTGCTCATACACTAATTTTTGCTGACCCTTGTCGGACAAGGCTTGACTCCAAAAGGCCAAAGGCCGACCCTCCTACAATAAAACAGTCCCCAATCCTTTGCTAGATGCATCTGTTTCCAAGGTGAAAGATTTGGAAAAATCTGAAACAACCAATATTGTTAATTTAGAAACAACACCTTTCAATGCGTCAAATGTCCGTTGAGCCTCAAGCGTCCAACAAAAACCCTCCTTTGTTAATAACTGTGTGAGAGATTTGGCAATTTGACCAAACCCTTTCACAAATCTTCTATAATATCCGGTTAACCCAAAAAATTCCCTCAAAGCCTTAGCATTTTTTGGAACTGGACAATTGGTCATAGCTTCTAGTTTAGTTGGATTTGTAGCCACACCATCCTTGGAAACGATGTGACCCAAATACTCTAGTTGTAGTTGGCCAAATATACACTTCTTATGATTAAGTTTTAATTGATGACACTACAACAACTTTAAAACCTCCTGTAGATGAGACACATGAGTAGCCATAGTAGGGCTATAAATCAATATGTCATAAAAAAAATAATGAAAAACTTCCTTAAAAATGGTTTAAGAATTTGATTCATTAAAGCCTGAAAAGGGGCTGAAGCATTAGTCAAGCCAAAAGGCCTAACCAAAATCTCATAATGGCCTTCATGGGTTCGAAAAATAGTCTTCTCAATGTCCTCCTTTCTCATGAGAATTTGATGATAACCAGATTTTAAATTCAGTTTTGAAAATGTGGTTGCACTAGCCAACTCATCTAACAATTCCTCTATGATAGGAATAGGAAATTTGTTGGGAGTATTGATCTTATTAAGAGCCCGATAGTCTACACAAAATCGCCACCCTCCATCTTTCTTCTTGGCCAATATGATAGGGCTTGAATAAGTACTAATGCTTGGTTTGATGATTCTCGCCTACGAAATTTCTTTGACTATGTGTTTAATCTCATTCTTTTGTTGATGAGAGTATTTGTAGGGCCTACGATTAGGAGTAGATGCTCCCTCGTGAAGATGTATAGCATGGTCATAAGTGCGACTAGAGGAAGGCCAACTGGATCTTGAAAAAGGTCATTATGGGACTCCAAAATAGGGAGAAGTTGTACAGGAACAATACTAACATTCTCTTCCTTCTCTTGGTCCCATTTAATCACATAACATGAGCCTTTGTTCTTAAAATCATGTACCAAATTTTTCAAAGAAGATTCTGATTTGTAAATAGTGGGATCACCCACAAGGATGTGCTTGTCATTGCTGGAATTATTAAAGCTTTGTGAACTGCCCCCATCCTTTGAATAATTGCGAGTCATTGAAATAAGTTTGGAGACATTGTTATTGTGTTGAACATGGAAATGGCCACCTTTTGAGATGATTCAAACCTTTTTTTTCCACCATTTGAGCCTTCATCATTAACTCAGGAAGAGCACTAGGTTCATACAACTTAACTTCAGCCTTGATTTCTTCTTTCAACCCATTCCAAAAAATGCCAACCAAATAATCCTGAGGAATCCCATTAAAAAACCCAGCATGTTGTTCAAATTGCTCTATATACTCCTCCACCAACCCTGATTGGCGTAAGCCAATCAAAATTTCAAAAGGATTATGATGGAAACCCATTTAGGGCATTCCATTCAAAGGAGTATCAACTTAAGCTAAGGCTAAGAAAGGGAAGTGAAGAAGGACTTTTAAAGACTCTTTCTCTAAGTCTTAGAAGGATTATCTTTAATATGTTTGTATGTTGTTTTATAGGCACTGTCCAACTGTCCAGCAAGCTGCTTTGGAAGCCCACATGAAACATATTCCAACCAGCAGCTTGGTTGTAGTTGAAGAATCCTAGCGCCCAGTGGATGAGGGTTTGAGCTACACAAAGCTTTTTTTCCACGTATTGTTGCAAGCTTATTGCCCATGTAGCCACTCACATTTCTTCACCCTTGCACAACTGGCATTGATAACGTTAGGCGTGTACCAGGAGCTTGTTTTGTTTCCTTTAAATAGCTTGCTTAGCCATTGTAAAAAGGACCTATGATTTGAATGAAGAATTTTTTCTGTTGATTTTGTCCATAACTTTCTTCTTATTGAAGGTCAACGAGAGAGAGCTTGAGAGTTTCCTCTAGCCTCTCTCCCTAGTTAGGCTTCAATTTCTAGCATTTCTCCACCTATCCGCATCATATTTCAGCACCCAAATCTCTTCCCTAATTCCATTTTTCTCCATCACCGCTTCATCAATTCTCATCAATGAACCAATATCCGTTTCATTTTTCTTGGCATCCACTTCAATCTCCAGCCACCGAACATTTCTTGAGAGTGGCTTCCTCATGTTTTTGTTTCCTCCGGCCATCATCATCATTCTTCAATCCATTCCCCTGCATTTCCCAAGCACAACTTCCATTGCTGCGTATTGCTACTGTTTGTTCAGAGAAGAAGATTTGGTTGATTACTTCCACCACCAGAATCAGCTGGATCCTTCTTCCATCATGTGGTATCAGAGCTTAGGTTCTGGTTCTGAGTTTTCTAGCAGTAAGATAAGTCATTCCTCTCATCTATCCGTGTTGTCTGTTTAATTTTGTATTGTTTCTTGGTTTTTGTGTTCGTGTTATTGTTTCATTAATTTTGTTTGGTCATTTCTGATGTATATCACTGTTTCATTCATTTAGTAGTGTGCTCGTGCCTGCCATGACTTCATAACAGACATATAAACACAATAAGAATACCACTTGCATTTTTCTTTTGCATGCAAACATTTAACTGAAACTCACTTCTTATCATTCTTAACAAATTTTAAATTCTTCCCATTTGTCAGTCCATAATATAATTCTGAATGGCTTATATAAATTCCTTTTTCTCAAAGAAATAAGTTCTTAATTCCCATTTGTATTGATCCATACTTTTTGGCATTGAAAACATTGCAAAGCTACCATAACTCTCTATATGAACACTTTCCTCCTCACTATTTGTAATACAAATCAACTCATTTGAATGTCATTCAACATCCGACAATCTAGTGACATCATCATTTGAATCATTACATTATTCTTTTGTGACGTGTGCCATTGAAGTCTCACCTAGTCCATTACACTCTTCTTCTCTGACTTTTTCCCTTGAAATCCCAACAAGGTCTTCTACAACACTTCCAACTTCATATCGAACATTATCATCCCATTCATTATCCATATGACTATGAATGTCACATTCAATGTTGATATCAAGTAGCCTTTCTTCTTTAAAAGACTCACATTCACTATAATCATCATCATCTACATCCTTTAACTAACCACCCTCATCCACCTGTTTTTCACCATCAGCATCACCCTTTAACTGACCACCCTCTTCTAAATCTTTTAACCCATCATGTTCACCATCACCCTCCAATTCGTCCCCCTTCCTTAACTACTTTTCACCTTCACCACCACATTCAAAATGACCAACCTTTAATTATTTTTTACCTTTACCATGACACTCAAACCGACCATCCTCTTCTAACTCAATTAACCTACGATGACCATGAGCCTTCAACTTAACACACTGAATTATTTCTATTATCTTAGGTTCCATGGTTTTATGTACCACATACAGATGCACTACACCGTTTAGCCTGACTATGTTAACCATATACATAAGAAAATTGTTATGAGTCAAAAGTTTCAACCTATGTTTCGGCACTAACCCACCTCCTAAAGAGTACCACAACTCCTTCACTTCAACATGTCCCAAGTTTTTTAGTCTACCTATAATCTCAAAATAACTCCACATATATGGGTTAAGAACCATTGTGTTATTTCTCCCATCAAATTGCAGTTTCTTATTATCACCACTTACAAAGTGTCTACTATAGTGCCCCACCATTTCAAGATCTTCTTTCCTGTTCCGTCGATCAACATTCACAAATGCTTCAAATCCCTAATTGTACTTCAAATCCTTCCCCACTCCTTTAACATGTTTTAATTTTAACCTAATTTACAAAAATGAAATTAAAATTCCATGTCATTAAAAAATCCACATAAACATGCCTATTGTGCACCATTGTTAACGATTTAGAGAGTGTTAATAATTTTGGCCTATTTATTACACATTGAAAAAAAATCGAGACAAATCAAAATTTAATAGCCTAATTTAGATTTTCGAATAAAAACGAGGACTGGTTTAAACTTAAAATATATATATAAAATGTAATCTTTGTGCGTGTTTATAAATTTTATTTGATATTAATGCAATTGGTTTTTGTAGAAAATTAATATTTAATAATATATATGACTTTAATAAGTTTGTATTATGAATTAATGGTTTTCCATTAGTTTTCTACAACTACTCATGTTTATTTATTCTTTATTAGATTTAATTATTTGTATCAACAATCTATCTGACAATTGAGTTGTATAATTCGAGTTCCATTTTGTATCTATGAATAATATTTTTTCTATTAGTCATAGGACATAGAAAATTGGTCTTAATTCTATCTTATTTGTTGGAACAACCGGTATCGTAGAGTCGCGCAACAGAATAAAAATTACAAAATAGCGGAAAGCGTGTTTGATCACAACTCAAGTTAAGATGGTCTGTTTTTTATAAAATTAGTTTTCTTAGAGAAAATTTATCAAACAATTGATGTACGGAAATATAAAGAGTGTAAGGAGTAGAAAAATCACACAAATGATTTTTATCTTGGTTCGAATCAAAAGATTCTACGTCCAGTTGTTAATCTCTATGAATAGTGATTAACTTTTTCACTAAAACAGTTTAACAGTTACAATGAAATTGAATAGAAAATAACAATAACAAAAATACCTTCCTTCGAAAAATGAACCGGAAGAGCACAAACGAACCGGAAGCAACAACTCTGCCAACTTGAAGAGAACCGCTCCGACCTTTGACACACAAAGCACGAGCTTCTCCTATTCACAAGACTTGACAAGAGTAGGAACTAGCACTTGAGAACTTCCTCAGATTTCACTGTATTCTCAAATTTGAAAAGTTGTCTCTTACAGTGTTTGGCAAAGAGATATATAGCCTACTGGTCCGAAACTGAAAAGACGCATTATAACTGCCATTGATAATCGATTATTGTAAGTGATGATCGATTATCTGCAAGACTTGGAACATTTAGGATATTTAACTCTTCGACCGTTCGACACCAGTTCATCTTCCTCTACTGCTCGGTATAATTCGACACATCCTCATGTCGTTCGGTTCAACCCCTTATCACCTCTACCGTTCGGCACTCATAGCTTTCTAGCGATCGGTTTGAGCCCTCATGGCCTTCTACCGTTCGATCTGTGTTTAAACTTGTGTTCGGGCTTCAAATGCGTCCGACTCAAGTCATTATCACCTTTTGTCGTTCTTCAAGGTTCCTTACAGCTTTTCAGCGTTCGTCTTGATTCTTCACTGCCTTTCATTGCTCGGACTTGATCATAACTTTACCGCTCGGTCCTATGTTGGTCAACTCGTGTCCTGACTTCTTGGGAACGCTCGTGTCCTTATCGCTCACTCTTGTTACTTGTGTTCGGCCATGAACACTGCTATGCCTTTAGCTGTGTTCGGCCTTCATCTGATTTTAACCGTTCAGTCTTCATCTGCGTTTGGCCGTTGACTGATAGTGACCGTTCGGTCTTCGTCTACTTATCTGCCGTTCGGTCTGAGTCTTGCTCTTGTTCTTTTTCTTTGTTGATCATTATGCATATATGTTTTTAAACTTGATGCACGAAGAGTCTTCATATTTTTCACTTTGTAGCATCATCAAAATTATTAACTTCAAAACACCAATTCTCCTCATTGGTAACATTATTCTCTCTTTGTCCTCCTTTTTTCCTTTTCTTTATTATTACCTTTATATTTTATAACACGTTATCTAAATAAATCAGTCAAATATTTTTTTTATACAATAGTACATGTTTGTATATATAATATTAATTTTGTTTTTGTATTTGTGGTACTCACTTCTCCTTATTCATTAAATATAAATTGTACATATAATTTTATTCTATACATTATAAATTATATTTTATCTATATCAATAAATTATAATTTTCTTTATTTTTGATTCTTCATAAGCTTAAGCAAAAGAATGTTATATGCCGAACATGCTTTAAAATACTGAATTTTTAATTCACTAGTACAAAAAAAAAAAGATTTTAACTCGCGCATTTGACATCGGTTAAGTTGTAACTGAAGCCAAAAATGGCACAATGACATTTTTGTAATTATCGCAAACGAATATGCCTCGGTTCAAAAGAACCGATACCTAAAACTGGTGCGGTGATATTTTTGTAATTATCGCAAAGGTCTATTACCTCGGTATTTTAAAGAACCGAGGCATAAAAGAGCTGAAAATTTTATTTTTTATTTTCTTGAGAGGGTTTAGGCATCGGTTCTTTATAGAACTGAGGTCGTAGACCCTTATTGCCTCGGTTAAAAAAATAAACGATGTAATAACATGTGTTTAGGGTTAAATTTCGCGAACAGAGTAGAAGTTGCGCCACTCCTCTCTTTTCTCCCATTTTCTTTCATTGGTGAGAGGGAGGCTTCCTTCATCTACTTTGTTCCGATGGAGGCGCGACAGAGGGATCTTCAATGGCGCGATGGAGGCACGTCAAAGACGCGACGAAGATGCGATGGGGGCGCAAGGGTGTGATGGTCATTCTCGTTTCTCTTCTTCTTCTCTCCATTCTGATTCGCAGCGAAGGAGGAAGCTTCCTTCCCTCCCCTTTTTATGATTTTGTTTGGGTTGTTTTATGTTTAATTGATGCTCTGCAGGAGTGGTAGTGTTTGATTGATTCTGTGCAGGTGGTGGTGGGAGTGCGTCGTTCTCGTTCTTTGTTCTTCGTAGTTGGGAATCTTTGATGATGATGGTGTGAGATGGAGCGGTGGGCGTTGATGGATTGCGGCTAAGGGCTAACAACTTACTTGGCGAATGGTGAAAACGAAAAAAAAAACCCTCTACTGCCTCGGTTGGATTTGAACCGAGGCAAAAGCACACATCTTTTTGCCTCGCCTATATATGCCTCGGTTGCGGAATCGCTGCATATAAATGAAAATAACTGATGTCGTTTCCCTTTATTGTCCTAGTGATTCAAACTTATATTTAGTCCATGATTACATGATTTATTGTAAATTAATAGTATTTTATTAATTTTACATTTTCAATAATTATTCTTGTTAAGAGGTGTACTTTAGGTAAAACTCAATTCTACAAAATTGACTTATAAGGTGAAATTGTAAATTACAAACTTTTGTTGTGACTAATGTTTATTCTTATGGTGCAGTAGAGATCCAAGGTCCATCTGTAGCTAAAAGCTTCAAGGTGAACGGGCATAGACTGAAGCCTTTCCTCAGCAATCCTTCTTTGTTGGATGTATTGGTGGAGGAGACGTCTTTGGTCCACCCCACCTACCCTCCCATCTGACTGAGGGAGTTTCTTCTCTCCTTCCCTCCTCACTTTTATTGCACTTTGTCGATATCTGATGACTGTTCTGATTGTTTGATCTGCTGATTGTGACACATTGAGGACATTGTGTCGTTTAAGTGTGGTCTATTAGGGGAGGTTGTTTCTTTGTTCATGTTTCGGTTTTTATGTAGTTTGTTGTGTCTTGTGTACAATTTTGCATGCTTTTCGTGAATTCTGGATTGTGATTAGGTTGTCAGTTTTCCTTCACTTCATTGATACTCTGATTTGTTGGATTCCTTGCTTTTCTTTGCTTGGAAGATGATCATGATGTTTGAGAGTTGAATTGATGGTGACCATATTACTTGTGTGAGATTTGAGCCATTTGATGATCTTTCTTGTGTGTGATATGTCTCTTGATTGCTTGCACATATGACTTGGCTTGACTCTTTTTGATGATTCTTGATTGATACACATGTTTGAAAGTGATAAAGGCATTTTGTTGTTGAGCCTCTAGAGCCAGATGAGCCTACCTTATTTTGATCCATTGTTAACCCTTTTGAGCCTATGCTTTTCCCCATTTCTTTGTTTTGAAGCTCATACACCAGCCCTAAGTGAAAAACCATTATTACCTTAGCCTTAGGGAATTTTGGAGCTTTGGAATTGTTTTGGGAATAAGTGTGGTCTCCTGGGAGTTTCAGATGAATTGGCTAGTGAGTCCTCTTCTTATCATGTTTTTGTAAATATGTGGTGTATCTTGTCTATTGAAATTGTGTGCTGAATAGAGTAAAGAAAAGAGATAGAATGAAGAAAAAAAGAGACCAGAAAAATAGTGAAAAAAAAATTGTGAATAATTGTGAATAATGGAGTCAAAAAGAGGATGGAATTAGAGGTTGTGGGTGTGTTTGAATGTGTTTACACTTGTTCCCCATTGCTCCTCTGTTCCTTATGGTTTTTAGCTTCTTATCCAGATATATCCTCCCTTGTCCTTGGCCCCATTACAACTATGAAAAGACCTTTTGATTTGAACATGCATATGCGCTTGAGTGTTGATATTAGAGGCTTGCCAAGTCTATTTGTGTTTGCTTCCTTGAGTGCATTGAGTGACATTGATTTACCTTAAACACTTGAGAGAAACACTGATTGTGTGCATCTGTGAGGCTCTGTTGCTTTTGATTCATCTCTTGAACTTATTGACTGTTTTCCTTGTACTAAACTGTTTGGATGACTCTTTGAGTATTTGCTTTCATTGACTCTGTGTGGGATTCTGCCTATACCTTTTACTGTCCAGATTTTGTGAGAATTGTGCAATTGTGTTTCTGTTTTTGAGTCATTGTTGTCTGTCTGTCGAGTCTGTGTCACCTCCCTGATGTTTAAGTAGTTCCCTGGTTTTCGTCTTGGTTTTGCCCAAGAGTGCAAAAGACTAAGTGTGGTCTATTTTGATGAGTTGTTATTTCTTGAACTATATTTAGTTTATTGCACTTAAATAAACCAGGGAATTGTGTTTAATTGTCTGTTATTTCCCCGTTTTCCGAATTCTGCTTAATGTGGTCAGAAATTCGTAATTGTGCTAATTTGGGTTTTCTGAGCTGATTAAGTGCATTTCTGGTTGCAGGGAAGTTGTGGAAACATCATCTGGAGCATTGGGGTATGGAGTGACACACTCAAAGGCTCAACATTTAGTCATTTAGATTCTAATTAAAGTTGTAATTTCGTTTTCTAGAAGCCCATAATTAGAATTATGTGTTTTGGACCCTTTAAGGGGCAATTTTGTAAAAAGACCCATTTGTAAGACATGTGCCTTTTTGGTTAGGGTTTTTAATTGATTGTGGACCCCATTTGGAAGAGAAATCTCGGCATTTTAGAGAGCCTTAGCCAGCCACACAAAGGAGACTCTTACACACTTCATTTTTACATGTTTTTGAGCTTTTCTCTCTTAGGGTTTCTTGTATGAACACTCTTATGGAGAGCTTGACTTGGGTGTCTCGTTTTTGGCCATTTCAATGAGCAAGATGTAGATTTTCTTCTTCTCTTAATTTAATCTTGGTTGTCTTTGCTTATTGGTGGTGAAAAACTATTCATTTCCACTTCCATTTGGTTGTTCTTGATGCTTGGAGTTTGAGTTTTGGAGCTTGTCTTTGCATTTCCATGGTGGATGTTGGTTTTGAGTAACTTTATATTTCGTTTTCCTCTCCCTTTGCTGCTGTTCCTCTCGGTTTTTATCTCATTCTATATGGTTGGATGATAAAAATGAAGTTCTATGTAGTTTCAGGTTGAAGAGAGCTTAAGATGATGTGTGGGTGTTGTGCGTTTAACTCTTTCCTCGCATATTTCGGTTTTGATGCTTGAGACTAGGTTGGGATCAGATCTTGGTGATGTTATGGAGGCTGGACAGAACTGGAATTGATGGTCTAAGTATTATTTTCGTTTTTGCAAAGAAACTTGAAGAAATGGTAGTGTTGAAGATGGGTTGATGAGGAGAAGTTTGGGTTTATTGTTCTTGTGTTCATTTGCAACTTTAACTTTGGTTTCTTGAAGTTGTTCTCTGTATTGAAGAGTGGAAGAAAGCTTTTGGATGCATAATTCTTGAAGAAAAACCGTTTGGAGTTTGTAGGAGAGAGGAATCTGCTTCATTTAATTTTTACCACTTTTGGACCAACACAAAAGATGCTTGTTTTGACCCAAGGAATGTTTCCACTTTGAGATTTGCCCTTTGCATGTTCCAGCCATGAATTGCAATGAGACATGGAGGTTTTTGGAGTTTGTTTTCATTTGATTTAGCTTACTTGGCACATTGGTAGGAGCACCCTTGGTATCTTCCATTTGCACATTGGTCTTTGAAGCATTCTTTGGCATTTCCACTTGGTGGTTCACGTAAATTGTGTGCTTTGGTGTATAAAATCATTTCTTTGCTGCATGGAAGGAGAGAGGGGACGGTCTTGGAGAGTGTGGAAGGCACATGCTTAATTTCTTGAAAAATGGTGCACACGGGAGAAGAAGTCAACACATTTTGTGGCTTATTTAAGGTGAAATTGAAGTTTGACTTGGGTGCATGGTGACTCACGGCCATGTGCTTTTTCATTGGCCAATTGGACTTTTAAATTCATTTGTTAATTGCCATTATGACAAGTAATTTGCTAGGATTAAATTAGGCTTTTTGGTTTCTTTGGTTTTTAATTAATTTAATTAATAGGTTGAGTTTATGTGTTTGAGTCAGTGTTACATTTAATTATTTTTAACTGTGTTTGTTAATCAGTTTATAACAGTGTTTGATGTTTGAATGTTGTCTAAGGCTTTTAATAGTGCTAGTTTAATTACCATGCTAGCTTAAATTAGTTTGTTTGCATATGTGTCTTTATTGAGTTCTTTAATTTTTGCAAACCTTTTCAAAACCCCCCTTTTTTTTGTGTTAGACTCGATTTTCGAACCGCAAAATTGGTCCTTGAGAGACGACCTAGGAGTCAATTCCTAGCTATACTGCATTCCTTATATGCAATCAAATTTGATGGGTCACGACGCCCGCATCACCTATCTTCTATCATTGATACATTTCACTCGTCCGTATATGATTTTTCTCCAATGGTAAACATGGTTTTTTCAATTTATTTATAGTCGTGGTGACTCTTCAACAATGGTCTCTTTAACCACTGAATGTCCATAATGCATTCCTCAATGACGATTTGCAAGAGATTTATATGGAGCAACCTACTAGATTTGTTGCTTAAGGGAGTCTTCTAGGTTGTTATTTTGTCTTTTATATCGTCTTCATAAATCATTAACAATTTGGTTAGATCTGGAGGCGGGAGCTTCCTCTTTTACTCTTAGGGTTTCACTATCTCATGCTTTTCCATTATTCATATAGTTTCTCCATGTCTATGGAGAACTAAACTCTATTTGTTGTTGGGGAATGATGTAACCTTGTGAACTCTCATGTATTTGAATTGATTCTTAATTTATATCTTTTTTCATTAATTATTATGGAATTCATCTGTTTTAGTGCTTGCTCTATTTAACTCATTTAGTAGCATGATTTATGAGTTGCATGAGTGCCGGTAGGTTCCTACAATTCAGGTTCTTGTTGATTTCTCCCAAGGGTAATATTTCTCAAGGATGAGGGTATGAGTACTTGGTCGTCTTAAGCTCTTGATCTTCAGACTTAATTTTCTAGGAATTCTAGGAATTGCACGAACTAGGAATTGCATGAACTAGAAATTAAGGCAGGCTTATTGCGCCGAGGGATCAGCTTCTAAGTAATTTGGTCTTCCCATTTTATATTACTTGTGCGATTTGGTACACTTGCCGATCCATCAACAAGTTTTTGGTTTCGTTTCTAGAGATAAAAAATATTGTTAACAATACGCATTGCCCAACCTCACCAAACATTTTCACAAACACCTTACGCGCATTGCCTTCACCAGCCAACTCTTCACTCCGCTACCACCTTCTGCTTCGAGGAACGGTCCAGTTTTGAAGATTGGAGACGCTTCTATCATTTGGCATAAGAGCCAGCATGTCCACGCTTGTCTTCAAGAGATAAGCTTCTTTACTTTGCAACTTCTTATTTCTGTCATGTGTTGTTCATGTGCATCACTGTTTTTGATTTTTTTTCTTTGCTTCAATTCGTGTTTGTAGTTGTTGTTCGTGTGTTTACAGTATTCCTTAGTGTTTGTTGATCATTTTAATCGATGCAAATCATTAGTTGTTGGTTCAAATCAGCTTTCATTTCATTTTCCAGTTTTGTCACGTCATGTGCCTTGTGTGCATTTCTAAATTCTGTCATCAAGCGTTTGATTTTGTTCCAGCAATTTTTTGTTTCAAATGAGTTTCCAGAGCATTTATAGCCATATATGAATCAAAAACTTGTACAAGTGCTATAATCTGCACAATATTTCAAAAACTTGTGCAAGTGCTATAATCTGTTTGAGACTGGATTTCTTGCTTCTAAAGCTTTGTGAAAGTTTCTTTGGTGTTGTTAAGAATTTCTAGAGGTGTACAAACTCATATTAATCACAGAATTGAAAAATGTGTGGTTGAGTTATCAATAATGTGGTTTCAAAACTATCACTGTTTCCATTTCAAGTTTTGCACCGTGCTTGATGTCTTTGTTGGAGTTTAGGTCATTTAAAATCTTCTAGCTCAAATACTACAGCTAGATCTAGTCATTTAAGACTTCCTTGTGTCTTGGATTGTGCAAGCCATCTTTGCTTATGTTGATCTATTAAATCTGGTCTAGTTTTGATTAAAAGTGCTGCATAATTGGCTACAACTGTTATGAATTGTTGAGTTTGGCTGTTTCTGTGATTTGTATATGTTTGAAAAAGTTTATTTTACCGTTTCAAACTTGTGTGCATTGTTCAAATGGTCATTTACAAGCCTATATGCAAAATCATCATCCAAACCATCAAATTTGCTTGAAATTGGAAGGGGATCAGTGATTTTCTGGTGTAGTATTTTCCTTTGTTGTTTAAGTGTTTGCTACACATCCAAATTGATGATATAAACTTGCTTGAGGTGTCAATTAAGCCTTAGACACCCTGCCATTCATTTTTGCCACTGCAAGCACAACTTTAAGTGCCATTTTCTGGTGTAGTTTGCTTATTTTTGTGCTGTTTGATATTTCTAATCTTTAAATTTCATTTATGGATTGGCAAAAGCTGGGTTTGATGTTTCCAAATGGAATTATTTGATCAAAAGAGTATAGAACAATCATAAAAAGCAATTGAAAACCAAGCAATCCATTTTTGATCCCAAAAACCAAAAATCTCAAAATCTGAAATTCATTGGGGACTTTCATCAAACAGTTTGCAAAATTATCAAACAGTTTCACTGCACTTGATTTTGCTCTTCGTTTTTTTCTTTTTGTTGCTTGTTTAATATGTTCTAGTGCCTCTCCTAGGTTCCTTTTGTGTCGCTCCTATGATTCGAAGCTTAAGGCTTCTAAATTGTGCCAAAAATTTGTTCTGTGAAAATTAAATTCTAGTGCAGCAACTGGTTTTTTGTTGGCTGGTTTGATGTTTTCTTTGGGGCTGTGACGTATTGGTGCAGCTTCTCTACCTCAGATTCCTTGGTCCAAGGGGGTAGCATCTTAGGGAGTGGATGAGGTGTTAAAAGGGATACAAGTGTGCAACTCCAAGAGCCATTTTACCTTGCGCAATCAGCAACAAAAATTCAGCAATCACACCACCTTTTGGTCATCTTTTGGACAAGCACATAGTGAAACAGCAGCCACACTTGGCTTTGCTACTTTAGTAAACATTTTTTACTTGTAATTTTGGCTATATATCACGGAACATTTGTGTTTCATTTTCCTTTTACTTTTAAAACTTAAGTGGCTTGGGGAAATGCTTTCCTTGCAATTCCAACTCCACCATTAAACATTGTAATCGTCTAGTCTCCACATCTTAGTGTGAAAGTGTGTCAAGTGGCTCCAAGTGTCACTTGCACTTTCACTTAGGGCCGTGTCTTATCATTCCTTTCCATTTGCATTCTTCTTTAATAGTTTTGCTTGTTGTTATTTATGTTTTACGTCTCCGTGATATCTAGGTCCGCGCTCATATAGATAAACCTTCGTTTGGTTTCTAGGTGCTTCTCATTCTTGCATTCAAAAAGCTTTTGAAAGATTTCTACCTAGAAAATAGGGTAAGAAACGACCGGAGAACCTCTGGCTAAGGAAGGACAAGGTTCTTAAGCCTGTCCATTGTGACTCACCTCTCCTTCCTGGGAGCTATTCGGTTTCTTTTACCTTTAGAATCTTTCTAGAAATCATTCACCAAAAATATAAAAACAGTCTTTGAAAAGTTTTTGACTCTATACTTGTGCAAGCCTTTCAATCTCTTGTGAAAACCTTTTCTCTACTTCACAAGTATGAGTCACTCTAGTTTCAAGGTACAATTTACAATGATCAGGAAAATTTACAATTGAGAGAGGAACTTAGTAGAACTCAAGCTACACTTAACAGGACTGAATCTGAGCTTAATCGAACTCGAGCTGAGTTCCACGAGCTCAGACAGATGGTTACTAACCTCACTCTCAATCAAAGAGGTCAAAACCATGATGAGCACTCCCATAGGCAAAACCATGATCATTGTGAACATTCCCACCATAGTGATCAACATAATATTCATCCTTATGATCACTATCAGTGTCCTCCTAGGAGACACCACCATCATAGAGAACATCATGTGGAACCAAAGCTTGACCTTCCCCCTTCTATCGAAAAGACAATGTAGAGGAATACTTTGGTGGGAAATGAAGGTTGAACAAATTTTTGAGTGTTACCACATAGATGATAGGAGGAGAGTGATCCTGGCTACCTTGACCTTTAAAGGTGCAGCTCTCTATTGGTGGATCTCTATAATTAGAGATCAAAAGATGCATGGCGACTACATAATACAATACTGGAATGAGTTAAAGGCAGCCTTGCATCGAAGACATATTCCAGCATACTATGAAAGAGAGGTCATGGACAAGCTCCATCGACTTCAACAAAGAAACATGAGTGTCGAGGAATATCGACACAAGTTGGAACTACTCATGCTAAGAGCTGGCATCAAAGAAGAGGAACGATTCACCATAGATAGGTTCCAAAGCGGCCTTAACTATGAGATTCGTGAGAAGGTAGAACTTTTACCTTACCTAGATCTCAATGATTTTGTTCAGCTATGTGTGAGAGTGAAAGAGCAAAATAAAAGAAAAGCTTCCACTAAAAGGACTTTCCCTTCCACCTCCATGTATAGGAATGATCCTAAGAGGGAGGGTAGTCCAGCGAGGTATTCAGAACCTCGAGAAAAATAAAAAGTAAAAGAGAAAGAGAGACTGAGAGGAAAAGACAAAGAGAAAGAGAGAGAGCGAGAAAGAAATCCCTCTCAAAAAGAACCTTCAAAGGAAAAAAGAGGTAGAGAGACCAGATGTTTTAAATGTGGAGAACAAGGACATTATGGCTTAATACCCTATTTTGTCCCCAGTTTCGCTCGACAATGTCAAATTAGTCCATTCTTTAAAACGTGCGTCAATTACGTCCCTACTTAATAAAATTTATATCAATGAAATCCCTTACGTTAAATCCGTACAAACGGCGTTAATTATTTTTCTCTTTCTTCTATTAACGCCGTTTGTACGGATTTAACAGAAGGGATTTCATTGATATAAATTTTATTAAGTAAGGACGTAATTGACGCACGTTTTAAAGGATGGACTAATTTGACATTGTCGAGCGAAACTGGGGACAAAATAGGGTATTAAGCCAGGACATTATTCTTCTGAAGGTCCTCACAAAAGGTCTACTTATCTCTTAGACCATCAGAGTGACAATGAGGATTCTTCAAGTGAATCAGATACTTCCATATCTTAGGAAGAAGCCTTACCTTGTGAAGGAGAGTTATTATTGGTAAGAAGACTTCTTGGAAGTCAATCCAAAGAACTAGAACACAAAGGGAAAACCTATTCAGAACAAGATGCAAAATCCTTGAAAACACTTGTTCATTGATTGTGGATAGTGGTTCCTCTTGCAATTGTTTTAGTTCTAGAGTGGTGAACAAGTTGGCCTTACCTACTATTCCTCATCCCAAACCTTATAAGCTTCAACGGATAAAAGAGGATGACGAAATAGTAGTGGACACACAATTAAACATACCAATATCCATTGGCAACTATGAAGAAATAGTTTTATGTGATGTTGTTCCAATAGATGTTGGGCATGTTCTACTCGGTAGGTCATGGCAATATGATCATAACTCCACTCATGATGGTTTTACCAACAAAATAACTTTCCTCCACAAAGGAAATAAAATCACATTGATTCCTCTTACACCCGAACAAGTGAAAGAGGATGAAATCAAAATAAAAATAAAAATTGAAAAAGAAAGAAAAGAAGAAAAAAGGCTGGAAAAACAACCTTCTCAAGAAAAGACGAAGGAGACAAAGGTATGCATGTTGTTAACTTCTTCATTCTTAGGTAAATACCATAACTCTTCTCAAAAACATCACTTTGTTTCTACATTTCAACATGGGGAATGTTCCAAACAAAGTGAAACCAAAAATAAATTAAAGGCCAAGATTTCTTCTCATAAATCTTTTTTCAAACGACCTTCATTTTATCTTTTTATCTTTGCATACATCCTTTTACTCATACTGATTGTTGTTATTTTTTGTAGATATATTTTTGACCCAGGTGGCAAATAAAAAACAAAGTTGTGCTTTTTTCTTTCTTCCCGATTTGAGGACAAATCGTTTTAAAGAGGGAGGGAATGATGGCAACCCCTTTAGGGACTTCCCATCCAAAGAAGACAGAAATAAGCTTGGAAACCATAGACAATTAGCCAAAGAAGCTTGGTGAGTGATGGACAAATTTATGAACACCAAATTATGATGTCACAAACTTGTTTTCAATCGGCAAGTATGACCGAATCGTTCAAGTAATAAACCTTGGTAAGACCAAGTATCGTTCTTCCCAAAGGACTCACGGCCTAGTTTAGTTATGTGGTTTCTTAATTAACTAAGACTTACAAACGAAATATTTGTGGTTTAGAATGCAAGACAGAAAATAAACATGTATGCATGAATTGTGATCAATGGCAAAAAGCAAAAGATAAACACTTTCAATGAAATTTATGTATGGATATGTTGTTGGGGTTCAATTTCATCTTATCCACTCTCATACATTTTAGGAATTCAACAATCAAATCATCATTGTTAATGCCACTCTCTAATGTACCTTTCCAGAAGGCTTCTCCCTAATCACGAGTTCATACAATTCCTAGCATTCCTAATGATCAGTTCATAAGTGCAGGAGCTTAACGACAACCAATATAAAATTGGGAGAAATTCCCCGGATCTAGACTTCCCCGTACGTGCCCGTATCGACAAAACCAATAATCATGCATCGAATGAGTTAAACCATGCAAGCATTAAACAAAGAGGAAAAACCCTAACTAATGATGAAAGAAAGCATAAGTCTTAATTAAAAGATGTAAAAACAGATTCCATATATGAGAGTTTCACAAGACTACATTGATTCCCCAATAAACATAAAGAGGTTAGTTCACCATATTCATGGTGAACCTAGATGAATTACAATGAAAGAATGAAAGAATAAACCCTAAAAAGGTGAAGCGGAAGCCTCAGCATCCAAGATCCTCCTTCAAAGGGGTGGTAGAGAGAGTGTTTGTCTCGTTCCAGCCAGAGATACCTAACCCTAGGAAACCCTAAAGCTTATGTATCATTCGTAAATTACAAAAAGTCAAATCCAAGCCCATTAAAGTGCCGCTCAGCGGTAAAATAGCGCTCAGCGGTGAGTGCGTGACTTGTTTTCTCCCCTCAGCGGCCATTTTGCCCCTCAGCGGACCTTACGTGACTTCCAGAGTACCGCTCAGCGGTAAACTACCGCTCAGCGGTGAGTGCGTGACTTGTTTTCTCCCCTCAGCGGCCATTTTGCCCCTCAGCGGACCTCCCGCAAACTCCTGAGTGCCGCTCAGCGGTAAACTGCCGCTGAGCGGTGACTTCGGCTTCTCCTTTTGCACTTTTTATTGTCTTTTCTGATTTCATCTCTCTCCTTCTTCACTTCTTTCACCAAATTCACCTTAAAACCTGCACAAAAACACTGAAATCAAGCATAAACCTGTCCAGCTCTCTTATTTCTAAAAACATGAGGAAAAACATGATTTCAAGCTAGTTTCTAAGTGTAAAGGTTGCTTTTAGTGTCAATTTTAATCATGAAAATAACAGTTTTTCAACTGTTATCAGTGAGCAATGGAGAACAAAGGAGGCAAAGAAGAATCCATTTTTCAGCCAAGCCATGCAACTTCTTCCCTTTGAAGCACATTTTAAACATTTTCCACGTGCAACAACCAACCGTGCATCTTCTTTACATTGTAGCACATTTTAAATACTTCCCACGTAAACATACCTAGCTGGTAGCTTCATGCATGTTGTAGTTTGCTAAGCCGAGCTTCTCTTACTCTATAAAGGAGAGCTTCTTCTTCTTGTAAGGATAACTTGAATGTAATAGAGAAATGCTGTTGATTTCATTCCAGCCACTCTGACTTCGAGTTCACTTGTTTTGTTCCACTTTAGCACACTCATCCTCTAGCTTCCTTCCCTCTTGGAAGGCTTCCTGACTTAGAGCAATTGCATACACACTGCCTAACCTTACCAAACATTTTCACAAACACCTTCCACGCATTGCCTTCACCAGCCAACTCTTCACTCTGCTGCCACCTTCTGCTTCGAGAAGCGGTCAAGTTTTGAAGATTGGAGACGCTTCTATCAGTTTATCCTGATATTATGTGATTACTCATTCTCACGTAAAGAGGAGTAACTCATGTGTGAGAATGGCAGGAGGTCCTAGTCCATAAGGGTAACTTGAGCGAGGTATAATTTCTTAGAAATGCAGAGTTCCAGAATCCAAATCAATTTCTTATAACAAAACAATTGCAGAAATCGTATACTGAATAAGAATAAAATTGAAAAGCAAGAAAATAGAAATTGAAACAATGAATCGAAAGCAAAATCAACGATTTATTAGAATCAAAAGCTAAAACTACAATTCTACCGGAAACCACAAAGGAAGCTCACTTTTGTCACTCTACACAAGTGTAAAAGACCATAACTCTAAAGAGTGTAAAACTGTAGTGTAAAAATTGTGTTTCTGTGTATCTTTACATGGTGGAATGATCCCTTTTTATAGGGTTTGAAGAAGTAGAGGGAAAATAAAGAAAAATAGGAACCTTCTTCAGTACGCTTCGTTTCTCCAATCGGACGTCCCTTTTCACTTTGCTCATGAGCTCACATCTCGTCCCTTCGATTATATTCAACCTCTCCACTCAGCTTCGGTCACGTGCTTCTTCTTCGGTCCAAGTCATCTTCTTCGAGCAAGACGCGCTCCTTTCTTCAGCTCTTTCTCGCTTGCGAACCAAGCCCTAGCTCTCGAAGGGTGTTCTTCTCTCCTCTTAATGGATGTGCGCACAAGAATGTTTATCTCAAATGAGTTGCTGGAACAAGGACCCTAAAACAGCAGCTGAAACGCAATGTTTCACTTAAGCTGAAGGCCCAAATTAGCCAGTCCAGCCTCAAACTCTCAATTTCAAAGGCCCAATCATAAAACCATCCCTGTGAGACCCTAAATAATTAAACTCTGAAATACATGTCAAATCAGAATTTAATTCCTTTTATCCACTCTACCGTGCCTTGAAAGACACGCCCATCATTTTCTCAGGGCATTAAAAACGCACCAATCACCACATGTACACACGCCACCTGTCGCGGGAGAAGCTTCCATTTCAGAGTTTGGTGTACAGGTGTCGGCTTGGGAAACGTTCGTTCAAACGAACGTGAGTTTAACAAAACCAGATTTTTGAAAACTCTCTCTCTCACCTGCACCACTCATCTTCTTCCTCAGAACCCTAAACCCTTCATCTTCTCCAACTTCTCTCTAGAACCTCCCAAGTTTCTCTCTACTGTAACTCACCCAGCCTTTCTCCAAATTCCATTTCAGAACCGTAGGAACGTTCGTCCAGCTGCGATCTTCCTTTTGGACCGAACAGAATTGGAATCCAAGCTGGTAAGTTTCCTTCTCTAGTAGTTGACCATTAGGGTTTCATGCGAAACCATACTCTCGGTTCATGCATGGACTATATCTGAGCCATCTCTGATTTTGATGTTTAGATCAAGTGAAAGTGTTAGTGAAACTGAGGGTAGAACAATGTAAGAGACAAACCCAACTTTTGCATTAGGGCGTACACTTCTATCCAGGTAAGGGAAGCTTATATGTTTAATTTATACCTGCCTGTTGTATGATCTGAGTTGCATGTATGAAAAGTATGATGTTTGAGCTGTTATGAACGTTCACTGATATCGGATATGACTTCTGGTTTGTTTTGCATGTTAGTTTGATACGTATGAATGATGGATGAATATTGTAATGTATGAGTTATTAATGTGATGATTGTTGAATGTGAATTAATTTGGAAGTGAAAGTTATAAAGTTCATAAATTTGAGAATCATATGAAGTATAAAGTATAAGTTAAAATGTTGAAATCTGGAAATTTGTTAAGGTTGAGAAATCTGATACTTAAATCATTCCCTTTGATAAATGACGCTCGTCACTGTACGGTCTTAGACCGTTCGGTTTTTCCTTAAAATAACTTAGAATGGAATTCTTTCATTTGGAAAGAACTCTCTGCTCGAGAACGTGCGTCCCCATTTGAATGTCTGAGCGTTCGGTTCAGCTCAGCGGTATATAATACTTTAAACTTTAAAAATACGTAACGTTCGGTCTTATACCGAACGTTCGTTCTAAATGGAGCTCGGTCTTATACCGAAGCGTTCGTTCTAAATGGCGCTCGGTCTTATACCGAAGCGTTCGCCTTGATGAAGCGTGCGGTCTTAGATTGAACGCTCGTCCTTATCTTCGAATCCTTAACGAACGTAAATAGCGTTCGTCCAAATGGTTAGTAAATGTATATTGGCGCGTTCGGTCATTTACTGGCAGTCAATCCCTTTTAAATAAAAGGTTCCTAATGTAGCTAAGTATTCATATTGATGTCTCTTAGCCAAGTTGAGTCAACCTGACCTCTTGGTACTTAAAAATATTCTGAAAATGATTTCATTATTTTGGAGTCTTCTTGATTATTAAATGGATTCTTCTAAATCTGGCTCTTAACGTTCGTCCTCTTCCTTCAGAAAGTTGAACGTTCGTCTTTTTAAGAGAGTGGAACATAGAATGAAAATGTTATAAATATGAAATGGTAAGACGTTTGAACACTATATTAAATGGTTATACGATTATGGAATTTGAACGAGCGTTCCAAGGAGGAACGTCTCAGATGTGTTAAATATTAAATTTGGTAAAGTATGAACATGGATAAGTTAAGACTCGCTGTCCATCCTGATATTCCGTGATACTCATCTTCACGTAGAAGGGGGTAGTCATGTGTGGGAATGGCAGGAGGTCCTTAGTCCATCACTTAGCATGGGCGACGGACTAACCTCGAGTGGCAGCTGATTAGGTATATCCCGGCTACTACACCACTCGTGTGCAAGGACGCTTGTAACTACATGGTTCATACAGTCCGGACGGTCTGTTATATATATATATATATATATACATATTTCTATGTTATTCTATGTTAAGTTACATGTTGTATGGGTGAATTGAAACGTTAAATGTATGTGTTAATTGTATGAATTAAATAATATAAGCTTACCCTTGCATTTCCATTGTGTTGTCTCCTGTCTATGTACGTTCGTCTTGTCTTGCAATGATCATCCGTGTGGATGTGAGCAGATGGTGGTGCATCTCTTGAAGAAATGCTGGAAGAAGAAATTTTGGAAGATGCAAATCTGGTTGAAGTGGAAGTAAAGGCCGAGCCTTAGAGCGCTCGTTAGATTAGGAATGTGATTGTTAGACTAGTTTGGACGTTCGGTTAAATATTTTGTAAAGCCGTTCGTCCTAATTATCCCTGATACTGTTTTGACGTGTACGTTATTTTTATAACTAAGAACGTTCGTTCTAGGCTTCCTTTGTATGCGTTTTATGCGCGTTTCTTTTGTACTGAAGCCGTTCGGCTCTGGAACTTCTTTTCAGTATATAAAGACTGCTTGGTTTTACTGTTAATTGTAATTAATTCTATAATATAGTAATTACTGTATTTTTGGGATGTTACAATCCCCATCTGCAAAAAAAAAAAAGAAAAAAAAAATGAATTTAAAGAAGGATAAAAAAAATGAAAGAAAATAACATATTCTTAAAAAATATTTTTATTTTGTTTTCTCAAAAGGAAAAAGAATTTAATTCTTTAGAAACTAATTTTATTTGCCTAAAATGAGAAAATTAACCAAATTTTTATTAAAATCCTATTTTTACCTTTTTACATTACACTGGTCTATTTCTAAAGAATTAAAAACTAAAGAAACTTAAGAAAAGATTTTTAAGAAAGAAAAATATGCAAAAATAGAGTGTTATCAATGTGTCTAGGTCTTCCCAGGTGTTCATCAACATCTTCTTCTTTTCGTATCTAGGCCTAACTGACTTCTTTTTAATCTTTTCAATCTCGGGACATTCTTCCTCTCCCCCACACCGACTTTACTTCTTTGTACCGTTCGACTTTTAACACACTGCATTGTTAGAACCCTTCGGTCACTATTAGTATAGTTCGACTTCACTAATAATACCATTTGGCTTTACTACTTAGTATAGTTTGGCTCACTTTTATTACATTGTTAGAACCGTTTAGTCACTGTTAATACCATTCGGTTTCTCATTTTCGCACCAGGTTTTATGTCCACATTTAATTCAATGTTTTCAATTATGTTTGGTTGTGCTAATTTCGTTTTAATGTTAGCTTAAGTGTGCTTGGTTGGTCATTAGAAAAATGACATTGTTTTCCTTGAGATTGCTGGTCTTTCATGTGATCTCGCTGTTTTAACCTTGCTCCATATTTAATTATGTTTTATCCTTGCAATTGGGTACACGCTTAGTTGCCTAATTGTATTTAATCTTCGCTTAGTCGATTAAACCACATATTCTTAATCTGTGGCAGCGTGGAAATGATTAAATGGGAGCATTGCGTTTGCTTAATTTTTCTGTTATTTTTATGGGCTTGGACCTGTTTTTTTGTTATTTTTATGTTCTATTTAAGGACTTGCACGTCCTAGGGATTGTATCTTTTGATGGCTTGGCAACATAAAGACACTTTTCACCCCTTGAGGGTAGATTTGGAGATGGTGATGGCTCTCCTCTTCTCTTTCTAGGGTTTTTCTATCTCTTTCATTCTTTCATTCCATTGTTCATGTAGTTTCTCCATAATAATGGAGAGCTAAACCTTATTGGTTGTTGGGAAAGATGTAACCTCTTAAACTCTCATGTATTGAATTGATTCTTGTTAATATATGCTTTACTTCATTAGTTGTTAGGGTTTTTCCTCTTTGCTCTTTGCATGCTTTGTTTAACTCATTCAATTGCATGATCATTGATTTTGTCGATATGGACATATACGGGGAAATCTAGAACTGGGGAAATTCTCCCGGAAGCAATACTACTTAGGCATAGGAATAGGAGGATCGATTGCCTTTAAGCTTCTATGCAAATGTAATGCATGATTAATTGCTAGGGAGACAAGACATTGTGAACTAGTAATTAGGATTAGGCTTTCTTCATCGAGACATCGGTTTAAGGTAAATTAGAAAGTGGCATTAACATTAATGAAGAAGACAAATTCATATATGCATGAGAGTAAACTAGGTGAAATCTAAAACTCAACAACAATATCATCAACTTCATTCATTCATTCTTGTGTTTAGCCTCAATTGATCAAATTGCATTCATGTTTATTTTTATTGCATTTGCATTCAACAACCCCAAAATTTGTTCTTTAGAGTCTTAATTAGTTGAGTAATCACATAATTGTTTAGTGTCGCGAGTCTCTTGGGAAACAATACTTAGTCTTACCATTTATTATTACTTGATACGATTCGGTACACTTGCCGAGGTCTTAACAAGTTCTTGACTCCGTTTTCGGGGATTACAAATTTGTTTATCAAGTTTTTGGCGTCGTTGCTGGGGACTCGTGGTATAACTATTCTATTTGTGTGATTCTTAACCGATTAGACTTTATCTTTTCTTTTTATTTTTCTTATCTTTTTATTTTTTCTTATCTTTTTATTTTTTCTTATCTTTTTATTTTTCTTTATTTTTCTATCTTTTTATCTTTTTCTCTTTTTATCTTTTCATCTTTTTAGTTTTTTTTTCTTTTCATCTTTTTATCTTTTTATCTTTTTATCTCTTCACCTTTTTTATTTTTTTTTGTTTCTATCTTTCTATGTTTTTATCTTTTTATCTTTTTATCTTTTTATCTTTCTATCTGTTCATTTTTTTCTTTTTATCTTTCTGTCTTTCTATCTTTCTATCTTTCTATCTTTTTATCTTTCTATCTCTTCATCTTTTTATCTTTTTAACTTTTTATCTGTTTGTGCTAATTGGGTGCTCTAGTGCAGTGTTCTTTAGTGTTTGCAGGATAAAATTCGAAAATTTGTACTAGGAGCACAATATCATCAAGAGAAGAAGGTTGAAGAAGGTCGTAGGGCACACCTAGGCACCTCATTAAGGGGGCTGAGCGCTAGTCTTCAAGTGTCATGTTCACTGAGATTCTATGCATGAAAGTGGTTAAAGAGATCAAAGATAATGAAGTTATTGAGATTGAGGCTCCTCATTCAAGGAGGGCAAAGATAGTGAACAAGAAGATGTTGCAGATAAGTTGGTGTGATGAAAGCAAAAGGAACACCAACATCATAGATACAGATTGTGCTTAATGGTGTCAGGCTCGTGACGTTAAACAAGCGCTTATTGGGAGGCAACCCAATTTCTGACTTTTTCTTTTGGATTTGAATTTGCTTTGCAGGAATTACAGCATCTACTGATGGATGTTGGACAACATCTACTGAGGGATGCTAGGAGGACTCACATGACAACATCTACTGATGGATGCTGCTATGATGAGGGTGATGAATGATAGCGTCTACTGATGGATGCTATGTGATTAAGCAGCTACTGATGGATGCTACTGAAGGCGTGTACTAATGGATGCTGATGAAGATGAGAAAGATTAGCATCTATTATGCTGATGAGAGGGATTCACATCTACTAATGGATGCAAGAAGATTCAGATGAGAGAGCATTTATTGATGGATGTTATGCTACTAGACATCTACTGATGGATGTTACTGACAGCATCTACTGATGGATGCTGCTGGATCAGGATTTTTATGTTTTTGCTTTATTTGAATTTTGTTTATTTTTATTTTTGCTTATGTACTTGGTTTAATGAGTTGTGTGCAATGGTTTGGTATGATATGACAAACTGTTGTTTGTGATGAGTAATATTCTTGTGTTTGCTCTAGTGTTCTATGATGCATGTTGAGTTAATGATTGTTGAGGCTTTTTAAGCATGGATGGTGGTTGCTCATAGTATTGTTAAAAATAGATGCATGATTTCAATTGTGATTAATATGTTGGGCAGGATGTTTATCAAATTGTGGAACTTGAGTTAACCTGTGAGAGATTGAGCTATAGAGTTTTTGATTGATTGAATGTTATTGCTTTGGAAGCAGGATTGATTTTGCCTAATTTTCTATGATTGAACCACTTGCTTGCTTGTTACACATGATCAATGCCATTTTTTTCTTCTCTCTTAGAGCTAATGCAAAAAGGTGAACCCAACAAGGAACAATTTTTCTCTAACCTTTGCACCTTGAGCCTAAATTTGAAAAGTGGAAAAACCCTTTTTGAAACCCTTACCCTGAGTTAAGTAGAGTATATTTTTGTGATAATGGATAATGGTTCAAGTTTGGGGTGGTGAGAAACTGGAAAGAACTTTGTGCAATTTATCAAAGAGCTTTGAGCAAAAGCAAAAAGCAAAAGAAAAAGAAAAAGAAAAGAGAAGAAAAGATAGAAAAGAAAAGGTTGAGCTCAATGAAAGGAAATTTGGGAATAAGTTGAAGATTTAGTTTCTCACATAAAAGAAGAGAATTAATTGTTAATATGAATGAATGAATTGTGCACTATCTTAACTCAAGGAATTTGTTGTCTAGAAAAACCAATTTTCTTCTTAGCTCAGCCTTAATACAAGCCTTGAAAAGTCCTTGTGATGATAACTTGCTTGTGAGTGTGTTTGATATGTGGTTAAATGAAAGACAAAGTTGATTCATGTGACATTGTGATGGTACAATGTAAGACTGATACCTTACTATACACCTTTGAGTTTGAGTGAAACACTTTTGAGTCCTTGAGTGAAACACTTTTGAGTGCTTGAGTGAAACACTGTCTTTGGCAAGGAATTGTTCCATGCATTTTATGATAACATTCTTGCTTGGTTGTTGATTATTCATGAGGTTTGCATCTATTGTGTATTTCTTGGTTATGTAAGCACCATAGTTGAAGCTTGATTGGCTAAAGCATCATTATGTCTTGACTAATCTTTCTATGATGAGCATTCATAAGTGATTTACTTGTCCTAAGAGAAAAATGCTTTTTGGTGTGCTAGACCAATGTAGTATGAGTATTTTATTTAAGCCAAGTTACATTTTGCATGAGGACAAGCAAAGTTTCAAGTTTGGGGTTGTGATAACGGTTGTTATTTTTATACTTAATTTTGATATTAAAAACACCCTTTTTGACTTAGAAGCTTGCTTGAACTCATGTTTTTGCTTTAGTTTTGTGAATAAGAGAGTTGAAGATGAATTTAATGGTTTTGTGATATATTCCCTTGATTTTGTAGGCTATTGGAATGATTTGAAAGAAGAGTTAAAGTACCGAATGGTTGGAATGTAGAAAAGTCAACCAGAATGCAGAAAAGTAAACCAGAGTACAGAAAAGTCAACCAGAATCTAGAAAAGTCAACCAGTCAATTCGAGTGCAGAAAAGTCAACCAGAGTGCAAAAAAAGTTACACTGAGCGGCAGGGGGCGTTGAGCGACAAATTTTGTTGTCTCATGCTTGCCAAAATTGTCGCTGAGAGTCATTTTGAAGAGCCACACTTACCGCTGAGCGCCATTTAAGTATGCTTTGACTTGTTTTCTGTTATTTTCATGGGTTTGGACCTGTTTTTTAATTATTTTTATGTTCTATTTAAGGACTTGCACGTCCTAGGGATTGTATCTTTTGATGGCTTGAGCATATAAAGACATTTTCACTCCTTGGGGGTAGATTTGGAGATGGTGATGGCTCTCCTCTTTTCTTTCTAGGGTTTTTCTATCTCTTCCATTCTTTCATTCCATAGTTCATCTAGTTTCTCCATAATAATGGAGAGCTAAACCTTATTTGTTGTTGGGAAAGATGAAACCTCTTAAACTCTCATGTATTGAATTGATTCTTGTTAATATATGCTTTACTTCATTAATTGTCAGGGTTTTTCCTCTTTACTCTTTGCATGCTTTGTTTAACTCATTCAATTGCATGATCATTGATTTTGTCGATATGGACATATACGGGGAAATCTAGAACTGGGGAAATTCTCCAGGAAGCAATATTACCTAGAGATAGGAATAGGAGGATCGATTGCCTTTAAGCTTCTATGCGAATGTAATGCATGATTAATTGCTAGGGAGACAAGACATTGTGAACTAGTAATTAGGATTAGGCTTTCTTCATCGAGACATCGGTTTAAGGTAAATTAGAAAGTGACATTAACATTAATGAAGAAGACAAATTCATATATGCATGAGAGTAAACTAGGTGAAATCTAAAACCCAACAACAATATCATCAACTTCATTCATTCATTCTTGTGTTTAGCCTCAATTGATCAAATTGCATTCATGTTTATTTTTATTTCGTTTGCATTCAACAACCCAAAAATTTGTTCTTTAGAGTCTTAATTAGTTGAGTAATCACATAATTGTTTAGTGTCGTGAGTCTCTTGGGAAACGATGTTTGGTCTTACCATTTATTATTACTTGATACGATTCGGTACACTTACCGAGGTGTTAACAAGTTTTTGACTCTATTTTCGGGGATGAAAAATTTATTTATCACTTGTGCATTGCATGCGCTTAGTTTGCAATTATGAAAACATGGTTAGTCTTCGCTTAGTTGGTTAACTTGTGTTGGATTAGGGGTTAAGTAGTGTTTATTGTTGCTAATATGTGATTGCAAGCATTGTAATTGAGCTAGTGACCAACTGTTTTTAATAATTGTTTATAATAACTGTTTAATCTACATTTCTTTTTGAATTAATTTTATTTAGCTCAAATCTTTGCAACCCCCCCCCCCCCAATTTTGTGTCTGAACCTTTGACAGAGTAAGTTGGTCCTTGAAAGACGACCTAGGAGTCACTTCCTAGTATTATACTACAGTTAATTGCATATTAATTTGATTCGGGTACGACCTCAATCAGTATCTCACATCTCTTTAGCTCCACTATAAGCATGAACCTTTCTATATTCTTCTCTTCGTCGCTCCATTTTCCTTTTGAAAGTGACTCTCCTTCTTCATTGGTGGGTATAAAGTTTTCATTCTCCACGACTTTCCACATGTTGATATAACATGATTGAAAGAATGATATCATTCTTTACTTCGAGTAGTCAAACTTCTCACCCTTGAATAGGGGAGGGCGGTTGACAGTGTATCCTTCGTTTCGCATTCTTTAGGATCATTTCCTCGAGTCTTGCCAAGAACTAACCCCGCGAGGTTATCTCTGGTACATCCTGAAGTACTTGAAAAGCACTAGAAGGGGTTGGGGGAGGGGGGTTGAATAATGTTAATGAAAAAAAATTTTCGCAACCTTACTTATATAGCATTTTTGTCGAGTACAAGATTTTTCAAGTAGGTTTTAAATGCTCAACGTTGTAAATGGTTTTAATAAATGAATCATTTTCTCATGCTATATAGGATATCATTGCAGTATTTGTAAGAGCTTTCTTTTTAATAAACAATCGCTTAGTATGGAAAGCTCTTGTATTTAAACCTAAAATGAAACTACAGGTTTAATGAGAAAAGTGTTGAGACAAAGGTAAACAACAAATGCACATATATTTTTATATTGGTTTACTCTAACTGAGCTACATACAGTCTTCTCTATCCATAGAGGGTTCCACTACAATCTTCAACAAGATTATAACTGAGTATTCTCACCACTCTTGGTATCCCTAGGCATTCTTGGTATTCCCTGATATGCTGCCTAATTGAGTTTCACCCACTCTTGTTTGTGTTATATTCTTCACCACTTCTAGTATCCCTAGTCAAAGAATAAGCTCTAGTTACCCAAGACTAGTTGGGTATTCCCACCACTACTGGTACTAGACAATCCCGGTATCCTATGATACATTGCCTAGATATCCTTAACTCATTAGAGTTTCATAACAAGTATTTTAATTCTCTTTAGAATTGCAATCAATCGATTGCTTACAAGTTGTTTAGACTATTACTTTCACAGAGAAGATATGTGTTCAATACAATAAAGTTTACACACTCGTTGGGTGTTTCTCTTTTTTCTCTTCTTACAATAGTAAGCAAATTTTACAACGAGGCTTGAGAGTATTGCTTGACTTTTTTTTTTCTTTTCTCAGATATTCTCTTTTTACTTGAGCTTCTTTGTGCTTCTCTTCTAAACACTTTTCGTAGGATTGATATTCTCATTGTGAGATATCCTCTTGATTCTTCCTTTGAATGATATTATGTTTAAATTCTTCTTTAAAATGTATCTGTTAGATTGAGCTCTTGGCCTTGAATCTTGTGTCTTATTTGTCTTGCATGTGAAGAACTCGTTGGTTAGAGTCATCTTGTCAGAGCAAGCTTGGTTTTTCAGTACTTTGCTTAAAGTAGGTTGTACTATCTTTCAAACATGTTTTCTTATGAAGACAACATTCCGTGAATTTCTTCTTTGTCTCTAACGTCCACTTTTGATATATTTCAAATAAAGCATGTGGAAGTGTGTAGTAGGTTATCTACATAGAATAGAGTAGATTGTACATGAACATATATGTCTTATCTCTTATCACTTTTATTGTTTTTGAACGTTAAACATTTAATGACATTTAATGCTTGGTTATAACAACAAAATGTTTTTTACATTTTCTACCGCTTAGGTAACATTTATCATTTAAGCTTTTCCTTAAGATACCATATGTTGAGTAAGAACTTCATTGTTGGACAAAGTAAAGATTTTAGCTCATGGTACTGTCTAGTGTATTATAAACGGTTTTTGGGATATTGTCTTTTTAGAGTTAGAGAGTTTAACACGTTTCTTCTTTTATAGATTTTTGGATCTATGTTTAAGGCTTTTAGAGTGTTTGTCAAAGACATTGTCTCGACACCTTTTTGCTTCTTGAGAGTTCAATTGATTCTCATTGGGTACAATATAGCTTATGGATTTAGCATAAATCTCTTAGACGCTTTGACTTGCAAGTCATTTAGCGTTGCGTTTGGAAGCTTTAACCGAGTTGTTTTTCTAAGTGTTTTTCTAAAGCTTTCCTATGTTGATGTGTGATTGGAGATATTGTTCTTGTCACTTATGTTAATGCCTATCCTATTCTTCAAGTTAAGCATTTTCAGATTTTTGTCTCGTTTAATGTTATTTGATTAAACTTCAAAACATGAGAGCATTTAGACATAAGTCTTATAAATGATTTTGTCTTAACAACAAAGGTTATCACTTCCACATTTTTCGTCTTCCTTTTGTTGCGTGAACTACTGCTCACGTACTATGAACCTATAAACGCCACCACCATTGCTTCGATGTCGTCACTGCTCCGATACTCGTTATTGTCGTCACGCTACCTTCTTTCCTTGTTATCGTTGTCGTGTTGCGTTTGTCTCTACTGTTGTGGTGAAGATGCTTGTGGTGTGTTTTCTATGTTTCTTTTTTTACATTTTGGCTAAGGATTTTTTGTACGATTTGGTAAAATTAATATGTTGTTAATGCTTGTGTCTAAGTACTTTAACATTGTGATGAGATTGTGTAGCACTCTGAAACTTGGATATTGTTGCATGCTTCTCCATTGTTACTCGTCTTTCATGTTCCTAGATTCCTATTTTCTCCATTGAAACTTGAATGTATGTTACTCGTCTAAGAACATACATTATTAGGCTTCGGTCATGGCAAAAACTGAAATAGAAAGAGGTATTTGGCTCCAGTTCAGGCCATAACAAAAGTTAAATATCAATTAAAAACAAAATTGAAAAAAATCACTTTCAACTTCGACTATTAAGAAAACTGAAGTAGAAAAATCCTATATGGTCTCGATTTTGGTTGCTATTAAGGACAAATATCCTTGACATTAATTACTCATTTTAAATAGAAAGGATATGTGGCATCAATTATTTCATAATCGAACTAAAAAACGCTTTTGGTCTCGATTATTAGAAGAATCAATGTCATAAACCCTATTTGATTTAAAATATTTGTTTAGTTTTAAGGGTTTATGATATTGGTTCTTGTAACAACAAAGACTTAAGATTCATAAAATTGAATAAATAACTTTTTTAAATCAAATGAAGTCTATGACTTTAGTTATTATAATAACTGAGACTAAAAACCTACTTTTTTTAGGTTGAATCATTTGGTAGGTCCCATTTTTGGGTGGGAATCTCAAATTGATCCTCTTCCTTTTTGGCATCTTAATTGGATTCTTATTTTTTGAAAATTGCAACAATTAGACTCTTGCCGTTGAATTGGGCCCAACAGCGTTAATGTATGGTTGACGTGACATGCTGATCTTCATTTTTAAATGACGTGGAGTTTCTTATTTGATGTATGTGATTATGATGTGTCTTTTGATTTTTTTTAATAAAAGAAATTGGTAAAAATGAATTAAACATTAAACTACACACTTTGTTCGAATTAGGGATTAGGAAAAAGGAAGTTTGATTTTAGGGTTCATACAAATTGGGAATTAATTTCAGAAATTGTTGTCATTGATGCTTCTGCCTTCGACTCAGCTTTTGATGTTGCTTCAGATAAGATAATCGTTTCTTTTCTTCTTCAGAGGAAGAGGATGCAAGAGTTATATATGAAATCATAATACAAGGTTAAAGGAATTAACATATACAACAAAATCGTAACAACTGGAACTGCCTCTGAAATTATTTTCTTAACGAAGATATAAGGAAAAACACTTTTTGCACTGGCCACCATATGCACTGTCATAGTGTTACATTTCTCTATATCAGAAGGATATTTAATGGAGATATTTTTTATTTTATTTTGGGGTACCGAAATGGTTTCAGCTTGTAGAAAACTTTTTCAAAGTTTATTACTATACCTCACTTGTCTCCTCTTCTACCTTGCGACTGTTGCACAAACCCAATGAAACTCTCTGGCAATCACTATGTGACCCTCTGGATGTAACAATGTTCTTTACCTTCGAGGAGTCCTAGAGGATGAAGAAATCGAAGATGCTGCAGAAGACTAGATTGGTCGAAATTACTAATTGTAAAGCCAACGTCCATTCTCGTATTCTATTCACGATGCAAAAAACAAAATCGTAGATCAGCAGAAACCCTAAAATCTCAAATTATGCCATCATCGTGATTTAATTTGTGAAACCCTCGCGCATCCAAAACCCTAAAATTAAATCCACCAAATTTTCTGATTGATTCCCAAATTTCTGTTGTGATTGAACCCTAAAACCAAATTTCTAATTTCTCTGATTGATTCCGAATCAACTTTAAAACCAAATTTCCAATTTCTCTTTATTTTCAAATGTGTGTAATTAACTTTTTCCAATTTTTTTAATTTTAAAAAAATAAAATTCCACATCAGACTTTCCTATTAATAAATAACATAAGCACGTCATTTAAAAATGAATATCAGCGTGTCATGTCAACTATACATTAAAGTCATTATGCCCAATTTAGGAGAGATTTAATTGTTGCAATTTTCACAAAATAAAGGCCCAATTGAGACGCCGAAAAAGAAGAGGATATATTTGAGATTTCCACCCAATAAGACCTGTTGAATGATTAAACTTATTTATTTATTTATTTTCCGTTTACTACTTCGATTTTTTCTTCAAACCAAAACAAAATGTGGATGTTTTTTTCCGATTCATAAACATTAACCTTTTTACATTGTTTCAATATGAACCAATTGTAATATCGATTATCCAAAACAATTGATGGATCCCTTCTTTACATTAGTACTACAAGTTAATTTTGTTAGATTAGATTAAACTTGTATTCTTACCATACTATTTTACATGCTTAAATCATTATCATTTAAACTTATATGTAAAAGTCACACATTATTTTATATTTTAATTATATATTTAAATAGTTTGAAGTGTAAATAATATAAGTGTTTCGGTAACATTTGTCCGAGGGTTGGTCGTCCTTCCTTGTTATGCTCCGATCGGCCAACTCTTCAAGTAATCCTTCTCGATTGGTGGTTGGCCTGCAAAAGACACTCCGACGCTTAAGTTAGATTTGTTTCATAAAGAGGTTTATATTTTATTAGGATAGAAGAAGATGATGGTACCTGGACATCAGTTGTCTACTTATAAGGCTTGTGACAGCCACGTCCATTGATTAACCATTAGTGCAATATATTTTAGGTAATCAAACCTAATAATTAATCATTAATTCAATATATTTGTGGAGCGTAAGGCAATCCGACCTATTAGTACTTGCTTAATGACAATCAATTCCGATCGGTATACTTCATATAGTACATAAGCCCCCCAAGTCCGAGCAAGCTCTTTATTAAAAGAGGTGCGTAGTTGATGGACAAATTTATGATCACCAAAATATGATGTCACAAACTTGTTTAACAATCGGCAAGTATGACCGAATCGTTTCAAGTAATAAACTGGGTAAGACCAAGTATCGTTCTCCCAAAGGACTCACGGCCTAGTTTAGTTATGTGATTTGTTGATTAGCTAAGACTTAAGAACAAAATAATTGGATTTTACTTTGCAAAAGACGAAAATAAACATGTATGCATGAGGTTGATCAATGGCTAAAATAAAAGACAGACACTTTCAATGAAATATATTGATGAATATGTTGTTGGGGGTCAATTTCATCTTATCCACTCTCATATATTTTAGGAATTCAACATTCAAGTCATCATTGTTAATGCCACTCTCTAAATTACCTTTCAAGAAGGCTTCTTCCTAATTACGAGTTCATATGATTCCTAGCATTCCTAATAATTAGTTTTTTTAGCACAGGAGCTTAAGGCAACCAATATACTATTGGGAGAAATTCCCCGGATCTAGACTTCCCCGTACGTTCCCGTATCGACAAAATCAATAATCATGCATTGAATGAGTTAAACAAAGCAAGCATTAAGCAAAGAGGAAAAACCGTAACTAATGATGAAAGAAAGCATAAATCTTAGATTAAGATGCAAGCACAAATTCCATCTATGAGAGCTTCAAAAGATTACATTGATTCCCCAACAAACATACAAGGTTGAGTTCACCATATTCATGGTGAACCTAGATGAACAATAATGAAAGAATGAAGGATAAAACCCTAGAAAGGTGAAGAGGTAGCCTGAGCATCCAAGATCCTCCTTCAAAGGGGTGGAAGAGAGAGTGTTTGCTTCGTTTCTGCCAAAGATACCAACCCTAAGACATCTAGGTCTTTAAATAGGACATAAAAAAATAGAAAACGGGTCCAGGCCCAAACAGATCATAAAATCGCATAAAACTGGCCCAAAACTCGTCTGGTTGACTTTTTTCGTATTCTCGTTGACTGGTTGACTTTTTGGTTGACTGGTTGACTTTTCTGGTTTCTGGTTGACTTTTCTGATTCCATCTCTCTCCTTCTTCACTTCTTTCACTAAATTCACCTTAAAACCTGCACAAAAACACTGAAATCAAGCATAAACCTGTCCAGCTCTCTTATTTCTGAAAATATGGATAAAAGCATGATTTCAAGCTAGTTTCTAAGTGTAAAGGTTGCTTTTTGTGTCAATTTTAAGCATGAAAATAACAGTTTTTCAACTGTTATCACAACCCCAAACTTAGAACTTTGCTTGTCCTCAAGCAAACAAGATGTAACTCAATCTTCAACCAATTCATATGATGGTTCACTCATTCAAAAATCCTCTTTTTCAAGATAAGTAACAACTTCACTCAAACTTATGACCAAGTGTTCAATCAAGATGTGCACATGCTTTAGTGTTCACAAAGTCATTTAAATTCCAACAAATGCTATTTTTCATGAATGATCAATCAATTAAGCATGGATGTTCATGTGCTTATGGAATATTTCCTCACTAGGTAAAGTGTTTCACTCAACACACAAGTGTATAAGAGGTAAAGTGTTTCACTCATTCACTCCACTATCACAATGTTACATGAATCAACTTTGCCTTTCATTTTACCATAATCAAAAACATTCACAAGCATGCATCATCACAAGGACTTTTCAATGGCTTATAATGTGGCTGGGCTAACAAGAAAATTGGTTTTTCTGGATCACAAAATCCTTGAGTTAAGAGAATCATAACAACACAATTTTTCTTATTCTTCCCAACTTGCCTTTGCATTTGCATTGAGCTTTGCTTCTTTTTCTTTTCTTTTCTTTTTCTTTTTTTTCTTTGCATATTCTTACTTTTTAGCTCTTAGCTCAATTGTTTTCCTTTTTCATGTTTTCCCAACAACCCCAAACTTGAACATTTAACAATACCACACAAGATCTTCTACTTAACTCAAGGTAAAGATTTTCAATCAAGGGTTTCAGTGTATGTTCAAGGCTAAGGGTTCAAAGGATAGAACACAAAGTGTTCTCTTTTAGTGGGCTAACTTTATGAATTTGGCCAATAAAAAGGGTTCCAACAAACGGCCTTGATCACATGATGCAAAACAAGCAATTGATTCAATCATAGAAAACCTGGGCAAAGTCATTCATGCTTTCAAAGTAATAGCATTCAATCATACAAAAAACTCTGGAGCTCAAAACCTCACATATAAGCTCATTCACATTTGACATACACATCCTGCTTAATTACACAATCACAATCATGATATCCTGCATTTGTTCACAAAGCTTGTAAATCACCTGTATAAGCATTTTAATGTGCACATCTTCTCAACATCAATCAATCAATAAGCATCATCAAGCATTACTTATCAAACAATCACAATTAATAGCAAACCATCACACAAACCAGGTTTCCAATAAAGTACATCAAACCCTAATCTAAAACAAAAAATAAATAAGTTTAGAAAACTTAAACCAACAACAGCATAAGCATATGATAGCATTCATCCGTAAATGCTATCTTAGCTCCTCATCAATCTGAGCTGTCCTCTGTATCTTCCTCTTCTTGGATCTTCTAGTCTTGATTCTTTTTGCCCGATGAGGAGGCCATCCCTGCATCAAACATATTTCACAAAACCAAAAGATACATTGTTAAGAATTAGTAAACCACAATGAAGAAATCAGCCCCTTCAATGATGCTTTCTCCCAACCCCAAACTTAGATGGAAAACTAGTGAGCAAGTGAGTGGAAGAGAAATTTTCTTAAGAGGGAAGAGTGAAAAGATGTGGAAAACCTTGAAGAAGGTATGTGGGAGTGTTTGTGGAGAGAGGAGTCTGAAAGTATGAGCAAATGCGCAGCTTAGGGTATAAAAATACCCTAATGGGCTCGGGTCCCGCTAAGGGGAACTAAAGCCCATTCTACGAGAGTACTGCTCAGTGGTAAGTTGCCGCTCAGCGGTAAGTTGCCGCTCAGCGGCACTTTCGTGAAGTGCTCTTCTCTTTCTTTTCTTAACCTACATGCCTCCTAGACATGCCCCTCACTGGTTCCCTGCAATTCAATGTTTAAAATACTTATGCAAACCCTAACTAAAATAAAACAAACAAAAACAATCAATCAACTGGGTTGCCTCCCAGGTAGCGCTTGTTTAACGTCACGAGCCTGACCCAAAATCCACCAACACCCATCAGTAGGTGTTACAACTTACCAACACCCATCAGTAGGTGCTAAATTTTCTCACCAACACCCATCAGTAGGTGTTACAACTTAGCATCCTTTAGTAGATGCTATGTCAAACTAGCATCCTTCAGTAGATGCTATCTCCAAAAATAATGACAAAGTAATGTTCAACAGATTAAAAATTTACAAACCAAAGAAAACTTAAAAAGTTCTTAAATTCACTGGGTTGCCTCCCAGCAAGCGCTCTTTTAACGTCATTAGCTTGACCCAGTAAAGCTCAAGTTCCTTCTTTATAGTTGATGTTGTCATCCCACCAACTCCTCAGCTGTTTCCTGTGAACTATTTTGGTCCTTCTAGAATGTGGAGACTCTATCTCTATCATCTCCTTCTCTTTAAAGCCCTTCACAACCCACAACTTGTTTTTGATTCTCACAGGTGTACCAAGTTGGGGTCTTCTTTTTTCCCAATCATCAGGAATTTCTCCTCCTCTTCCAATCTTTTCTTCCTTGTGTACCTGAAACAACAAACAATGGTTACCTGCAACCTTGGGATTTTCATCTTTATGGCTAGTCATGTGTGCATCTTGAAATGCAGCTTTATAACTAGCTTCCTCCTCCTGTGCTTGCGTCTCATCTTTGAAGACGTCTACAACCACTCTCTCCTCTCTGTCCTGGAGCACTACTATACCTTCATTTACATCAATGATAGCTCTGGCCGTTTTCATAAACGGTCTTCCAAGTATGATAGGTATCTTCTCTGTCTCCATCTTCATCACCACAAAGTCTGCCAGGAATTGAAGTTTGCCAACACAAACTATAATGTCCTCTGCAATCCCACATGGCTCCTTTGAAGATCCATCGGCCATTACTAGATTAACCTTTACAGGTTTCACATTAACATTGCCGATTTGCTCCAGTAAAGAGTGAGGTATCAAGTTAACACTTGAACCTAAATCAAGAAGAGCTTTATTCACCCTTTTCTTCCCTATGGTACAAGGGATAGAAAAACTGCCTGGGTCTGTTGCTTTAGGAGGGAATGACTCTTTTTTAACAGTTATACACTCCTTTGCTTCATCATCTCTACGTCTTTTCTTTGTAGAGATGTTTTCATTAGATTTTGTGTAAACTGTGATTTGCTGTAGAATCTGCTCCCAAGGTGCATCATTATCCACCATTCTGAATAATTCTGTGAAGTCCAGTTGTTTCCCTTGATGGATTGGAAAAGGAAAAGTGTTTTTGCTCTCTATTTCTCTTCTCTCTTCTGTATCTAACTCAACTTTCTCATCATCAACACTCTCTACCACCTTGCACTCTTCTCTAGGGTTAACCTCAGTATTAGCCCCAAAATTTCTATTTGGCCTTTCTTCCACCTGTTTGGTGATCTGCCCCATCTGAGTCTCCAAATTTTTTATAGCAGCTTCAGTGCTCCTTTGTGTAGACTCAGTCTTCTGTATGAAATTGTTGAGAGTTTCCTCCATCCTCATGGACCTTTCATTAAGCATAGATAACTGTTGCCATAAGGTGGGTTGCTGCTGCTGCTTATTATATTGACCAGCTTGCCCAGTTTGCCCTTGACCAATATTTGGGTGAGGTTTCCACCCCTGATTGTAGCTTCCTTGACGGTACTGATTGGTCATGTAGTTTACATCCTCTACGGCTTCAACTGGAAAGGCACATTGACCATTGATATGGTCGCCTCCACACAATTCGCACAACTGGGTTTGTACCTGTGCAGCAGTTTTCAACTCTTTGGGTAATTGTGTAAGAATTTTGGTCAGAGTCTCCAGCTGTTGAGTTAGAATTTTGTTTTGAGCTAGCAGGGCATCATGTGTCTATAATTGGAGGACTCCTTTTTGCATAGGAGCTCCTCTCTCATTGTGTAGCTCATTATCACTAGTAGCCATGTTTTCTATAATCTCTGTTGCTTCCTCTGGAGTTTTCCATTTAATATTGCCTCCTGCTGAGGCGTCCGACATCATCTTGGTTTGTGAACCAAGCCCTCCAAGGAAAGTTAAGACTACTTCCTGATCTTCAAAGCCATGCGTGGGTGTTTTTCTTAGCAAACTTTTGTATTTGTCCCATGCATGCCCTAGTGATTCTTCCATACCCTGCTTAAATGAAGAAATCTCTTGCTTGCCTTTTGTCACCTTAGATTGGGGGAAGTACTTGTTTAAAAATGTTGTGACCACTGCTTCCCACTCTGTGAAACTTTCTTCTGGGAAAGAATTCAACCAAAGCTTAGCATTGCCTCCCAATGAGAAAGGAAACAAGCTAAGTTTGATAGCTTCGTATGGCACCCCATTAATCTTGACTATGTTGCAAATCTCATTGAAGGTAGTGAGGTGCTCATATGGGCTTTCATGAGATAACCCATTAAATTGGTTGCTTTTCACCAGTTGAATCAGTGCTGGTTTGACCTCCATATTAGTTGCATTGACTCTAGGTCTAGCTATATTGTTAAAGTGCTGAGGTCCAGCTATATTGGTGTAGTCAGCAAGAGTTCTTCTAACATTGTTGTTCTCCATATTTTCTGTGCTATGAACAAAACCTTGTGGTGATGATTGTAAGAGAGTTGCTAGAGAAGGGAAAAGTTCTCTAGATGTTCGGATTCTTCTCCTCCGTCTACTCTCGTCTAGACCTTCAAGCAGAGGTTATGTTGTTTTCTTGCTCCTTGTTTTAATTGCTTCCTGCACGCACAAGAAAACAAAACCCTAGAAAAGATTTGTTAGCACAAAAAGATATAGGAGAAGATATAGATTCAGAAGATAAAAGATTCAGAGGATAAGATAAAATAATATAAAATAAAATAAAATAAAATAAAATCTAATCTAATCAAATAAAATAAAATCTAATCTAATCAAATCAAATAAAATCTACTGTAATAAAAAAAAATAAAATCTAATCTAATCAAATCAAATCAAATCTAATCTAATCAAATAAAATAAAATCAAATCAAATAAGATAAAATAAAATAAAATAAAATAAAATAAAATAAAATCAAATCAAATAAAATAAAACCAAATCAAATAAAAACCGAAAAAACAAAAACAGAAAATAAAAACAGAAATTCAAAATTAAAGTCAAAGATAATCAATAATCACACAAATTAACCAGTTAAACCAGAGTCCCCGGCAACGGCGCCAAAAACTTGATGGACAAATTTATGATCACCAAAATATGATGTCACAAACTTGTTTAACAATCGGCAAGTATGACCGAATCGTTTCAAGTAATAAACTCGGTAAGACCAAGTATCGTTCTCCCAAAGGACTCACGGCCTAGTTTAGTTATGTGATTTGTTGATTAGATAAGACTTAAGAACAAAATAATTGGATTTTACTATGCAAAAGATGAAAATAAACATGTATGCATGAGGTTGATCAATGGCTAAAATAAAAGACAGACACTTTCAATGAAATATATTGATGAATATGTTGTTGGGGGTCAATTTCATCTTATCCACTCTCATATATTTTAGGAATTCAACATTCAAGTCATCATTGTTAATGTCACTCTCTAAATTACCTTTCAAGAAGGCTTCTCCCTAATTACGAGTTCATACGATTCCTAGCATTCCTAATAATTAGTTTTTTTAGCACAGGAGCCTAAGGCAACCAATATACTATTGGGAGAAATTCCCCGGATCTAGACTTCCCCGTACGTTCCCGTATCGACAAAATCAATAATCATGCATTGAATGAGTTAAACAAAGCAAGCATTAAGCAAAGAGGAAAAACCCTAACTAATGATGAAAGAAAGCATAAATCTTAGATTAAGATGCAAGCACAAATTCCATCTATGAGAGCTTCAAAAGATTACATTGATTCCCCAACAAACATACAAGGTTGAGTTCACCATATTCATGGTGAACCTAGATGAACAATAATGAAAGAATGAAGGATAAAACCCTAGAAAGGTGAAGAGGTAGCCTGAGCATCCAAGATCCTCCTTCAAAGGGGTGGAAGAGAGAGTGTTTGCTTCGTTTCTGCCAAAGATACCAACCCTAAGACATCTAGGTCTTTAAATAGGACATAAAAAAATAGAAAACAGGTCCAGGCCCAAACAGATCATAAAATCGCATAAAACTGGCCCAAAACTCGTCTGGTTGACTTTTTTCGTATTCTCGTTGACTGGTTGACTTTTTGGTTGACTGGTTGACTTTTATGGTTTCTGGTTGACTTTTCTGATTCCATCCCTCTCCTTCTTCACTTCTTTCACTAAATTCACCTTAAAACCTGCACAAAAACACTGAAATCAAGCATAAACCTGTCCAACTCTCTTATTTCTGAAAATATGGATAAAAGCATGATTTCAAGCTAGTTTCTAACTGTAAAGGTTGCTTTTTGTGTCAATTTTAAGCATGAAAATAACAGTTTTTCAACTGTTATCAGTAGGGATTATTATGAGCTTTAAAAAAGAGGTCTTTAGGAAGTCTATCTTTGATGCTTTAAGTCTTCATTGCTCTATGTACCGAGCGGCGAACTCTAGGAGTTCTCTTTGGATCTGTTCCTTAGAGTGAACGGAAAATGCTAAGAGTTCTCTTTGACACTTTTTCCTCTGCAAGAGATTTTCACTCAAAAAAAATATGCTTTTAAATAAAGTAAATGCTTCAATATTTATTTTTATAATGAAAAGGCACTGGAACCTGACAAATCTGAACTTGTTGAGTAGCTGACTGATAAGAGTTCTTTTTCTGAGTTCCTGCGTTGAGCGGGGATTTCTGAAGCCATTTTTTTGACTTCCCCCCGAGCGGTCTTGAGGCTGGAGTCATTTTTCTGACTTCCTACGTTGAGCGGGGATTTCTGAAGCCATTTTTCTGACTTCCCCCCGAGCGGTCTTGAGGCTGGAGTCATTTTTCTGACTTCCTAAGTTGAGCGGGGATTTCTGAAGCCATTTTTCTGACTTCCCCCCGAGCGATCTTGAGGCAGGAGTCATTTTTCTGACTTCTTGCGTTGAGCGGGGATTTCTGAAGCCATTTTTCTGACTTCTCCCCGAGCGATCTTGAGGCAAGAATCATTTTTCTGACTTCCTACATTGAGCGGGGATTTCTGAAGTCATTTTTCTGACTTCCCTCCGAGCGGTCTTGAGGCAGGAGTCATTTTTCTGACTTCCTGCGTTGAGCGGGGATTTCGGAAGCCATTTTTCTGACTTCCTGCGTTGAGCGGGGATTTCGTAAGCCATTTTTCTGACTTCCTGCGTTGAGCGGAGATTTCTGAAGCCATTTTTCTGACTTTCCCCCGAACGACCATTATAGCTAACCAAGTTGAGGTCTGAACCTTCATGCACATAATATTTTATAATTTAAAATTAAGAGTTGGTAGAACCTGACAAGGTTGAACGCAACTTTGAACCATCTTGTGCATTATATTTTATAATTTAAGAGTTGGTAGAACCTGACAAGGCTGAACGCAACTACGTACCTTCCTCTGCATGATATTTTATAATTTAAAATTAAGAGTTGGTAGAACCTGACAAGGTTGAACGCACCTCTGAACCATCCTATGCACGATATTTTATAATTTAAGATTTGGTAGAAACTGACGCAGCTCTGTACCTTCCTGTACATAATATTTTATAATTTAAGATTAAGAGTCGGTAGAACCTGACAAGGTTGAACGCAGCTCTGTACCTTTCTGTGCAGGATATTTTATAATTTAAAATTAAGAGTTGGTAGAACTTATCAAGGTTGAATGCAAGTTTGAACCATCCTATGCATAATATTTTATAAATTTAAGAGTTGGTAGAACTTAAAAAGGTTGAACGCAGCTTTGTACCTTCCTGTGCAAGATATTTTATAATTTAAAATTAAGAGTCGGTAGAACCTGACAAGGTTGAACGCAGATCTGTACCTTTCTGTGCAGGATATTTTATAATTTAAAATTAAGAGTCGGTAGAACCTGACAAGGTTGAATGCAGCTCTGAACCATCCTGTCAAGGTTGGATGTAGGACTGAACTAGGGATGACAACGGGTTGGGTCGGGCACGGATAGTGCCTACCTGCAACCCGACCCGACAAAAAAAAAATCCATCCGCTACCCGACCCGCTACCCGCACGGATACCCGCTTAAAAAATATCCGCGGGTATTTTAAAACCCGCAGATACCCGCAAATATTAAAAATATTTTAATAAATTATTAAAATAAATTTAAATAAAATTACAAAAAATATATAAAATATAGGTTTAATCCTTTTCAATATCCCTATTTCTGTAGGATTGTCTCAAACAGGTCCTCGTATTTTAAAGTCTCTCGATTAGGTCCTTAATTGTTAAAATTTGAATCAAATTAAACCTTGCCGTTAAGTTAGGTAGACGGCGTCAAAAAAATTGATTAGTGGCTTAGTGACTTGACTAAGTGTTGTTGACGTGACACATATTGATTATCTGAGTTGACTTTTTTTTTATTTATTCATTTAAAAAATTGACTTTAATCAAAACGCAACGTTTTGTCTACGAAAAATGTATTTTTTATTTATTCAATAAAAATAATTTTTAAAGAATATGTAAAGGAGTGAATAGATTATTTAGTGATATTGAATCTGATATTATCAACAACAACAAAACATAATTAAACAAAACCAATGTTGAGATAAGTAACACTTTTTTGAAGTTTCTGATTCCTCTTCCCAAATCTTCCATCAACAAAATACCATCCAACAAAACTTCAGCCCCGCAACGAATAAAACATATATAATTCCACCATACATCAACAACAACAACCCTATATTCTTCCTCCAGATCAACACTCTGCGTCCTCGTCTTGGCCGGCAACCGCACCGATCATGGACGGCAACCTCAAGACGCTCTTGCTGGTGGGAGAAATCGAGGAGGTGGAGGCGACACCGGGGGAGGTCACTCCCCGCACGAGGGAGTGGGCGAAGCATGTGCGGACGAAGGTCTCCGAGGTGGAGATCCACCTCTACCTGCAGGGCGGGGGGCCCATCGCGATGTTCAAGTCGCCACTGGGCGCGGCGTTCCGGTCCGACTTCATCCCAAGAATGGGAGGTCCATGTTGACGGACGGCGCGACGTTCTGGTCTGGCTCCCCTCAGGATTTCAATCTTCCAATTTAGGGATTTCTTGAAATCCCAGTTACTTTCCCAAATTTCTCCAAATTCCACATTGAGTCAATTCTGATTATAAAAAAACCTAACTATATTAATTTTTCGTAGACAAAACGTTGCGTTTTGATTAAAGTTAATTTTTTTAAATGAATAAATAAAAAAAAAAGCCAACTCAGATAACCAATATGTGCCAAATCAACAGCACTTGGTCAAGTCACTAAGCCACGAATCAATTTTTTTAACGCCGTCTGCCTAATTTAACGGCAATGTTTAATTTGATTCAAATTTTAACAATTAAGGACCTAACCGAGAGACTTTAAAATATGAGGACATGTTTGAGACAATCCTACAGAAATAGGGATATCGAAAATGATTAAACCTAAAATATAATATAAATTAAATTAAATATAAATTTAAATTCAATTTTAATTAAATTTAATCTTGTAAAATATAAATTAATGTTAATTTTAATTAAATTTAACTTAATAAAAAATAAAATAAATTTTTATTTTTATTTTTTGCGGGTAGCGGGTATCCGCGGGTACGGATAGTATAATACTTGCACCCGACCTGTTTATAAACGGGTATTAAAATATCCGCTACCCGCGGGTTGCGGGTAGTAAATATCCGCGAGTATCAACTATCCGTCGCAGATTTTATCCGCAGATATTCGCGGGCACAGATTTTTTTGCCATCTCTAGGCTGAACATTCCTGAAAGTTCTCAAAACAAAAGACATGCTTTTAGAAATTATTACGGAATTTTTTACTCTTGTTACAAAACCTACCTGGTGTTGATCCGAAGTGGCGATGTGGAGACCGAGCACGCGTATGCTTCTTTGTGGCTTCATGGGGATGCCGCTCGGCCCCACGGTGGGCGCCAAAATGTTTCGGTAACATTTGTCCGAGGGTCGGTCGTCCTTCCTTGCTATGCTCCGATCGGCCAAATCTTCAAGTAATCCTTTCCGATTGGTGGTTGACCTGCAGAAGAGTATGTTTCATAAAGAGGTCTATATTTTATTAGGATAGAAGAAGATGATGGTACCTGAACGTCTATTGAGTAACCATTAGTGCATTATATTTTAGGTAATCAAACCCAATAATTAATCATTAATGCAATATATTTGTAGAACGTAAGACAATCTGATACCTGCTTAATGACAATCAATTCCGATCGGTATACTTCAAATAGTACAATAAGTAAACTAAAAATCAAACAAAAGATATTACCCCATCAAAAAGTTCATTTAAAGAAAACATATTCAATATTTCTACAAAGAATTTATATTTAAATTAAAAATCTAACAAAAAATTATAACTTAACTATAGAGTTCATTCAAATAAAGTACATTAGGTATGTTTACCAATAACTTATTGGATAGAATAAAAAGCGACATTAGCACACTTAAAAACGTTGATCAACATTTTTATTTAAAATTTATTCGGGGTGACAATACTGATATGAATTAATTTAAACCATTTAAAATATTTTAACTAGGTCCTAATTTTTTTGAATTGAATATTGTAACATCCCAAAATACAGTAATTACTATATTACAGAATTAATTACAATTAACAGTAAAACCAAGCAGTCTTTATATACTGAAAATAAGTTCCAGAGCCGAACGGCTTCAGTACAAAAGAAACGCGCATAAAACGCATACAAAGGAAACCTAGAACGAACGTTCTTAGATATAAAATAACGCACGCGCCAAAACAGAATCAGGAATAATTAGGACGAACGGCTTTACAAAATCTTTAACCGAACGTCCAAACTAATCTAACATTTACGTTACTAAACTAACGAGCGTTCTATGGCTCGGCCTTTACTTCCACTTCAACCAGGTTTGCATCTTCCAAAATTTCTTCTTCCAGTATTTCTTCAAGAGATGCACCACCATCTGCTCACATCCACATGGATGATCATTGCAAGACAAGACGAACGTACATAGACATGAGACAACACAACGGAAATGCAAGGGTAAGCTTATATTATTTAATTCATACAATTAACACATACATTTAACGTTTCAATACACACATACAACAGGTAACTTATCATAGAATAACATAGAAATATGTATATATATATATATATATATATATATATATATATATATATATATATATATATATATAACAGACCGTCCGGACTGTATGAACCATGTAGTTACAAGCGTCCTTGCACACGAGTGGTGTAGTAGCCGGGATATACCTAATCAGCTGCCACTCGAGGTTAGTCCATCGCCCATGCTAAGTGATGAACTAAGGACCTCCTGCCATTCCCACACATGACTACCCCCTTCTACGTGAAGATGAGTATCACGGAATATCAGGATGGACAGCGAGTCTTAACTTATCCATGTTCATACTTTACCAAATTTAATATTTAGCACATCTGAGACATTCCTCCTTGGAACGCTCGTTCAAATTCCATAATCGTATAACCATTTAATATAGTGTTCAAACGTCTTACCATTTCATATTTATAACATTTTCATTCTATGTTCCACTCTCTTAAAAAGACGAACGTTCAACTTTCTGAAGGAAGAGGACGAACGTTAAGAGCCAGATTTAGAGGAATCCATTTAACAATCAGGAAGTACCAAGAGGTCAGGTTGACTCAACTTGGCTAAGAGACATCAATATGAATACTTAGCTACATTGGGAACTTTTTATTTAAAAGGGATCGACTGCCAGTAAATGACCGAACGCGCCAATGTACATTTACTAATTATTTGGACGAACGCTATTTACGTTCGTTAAAGATTCAAAGATAAGGACGAGCGTTCGGTTTAAGACCGAACACTACTTCAAAGCGAACGCTAAGTAGATGACCGAAAGTAAATCGTGACGAACGTTCGATACAAGACCGAGCGCTCTTTAGGACGAACGCTTCGGTATGAGACCGAGCGCTATTTAGGACGAACGCTTCGGTATAAGACCGAGCGCCATTTAGAACGAACGTTCGGTATAAGACCGAACGTTACGTATTTTTAAAGTTTAAAGTATTATATACCGCTGAGCTGAACCGAACGCTCAGACATTCAAATGGGGACGCTTGTTCTCGAGCAGAGTTCTTTCCAAATGAAAGAATTCCATTCTAAGTTATTTTAAGTAAAACCGAACGGTCTAAGACCGTACAGTGACGAGCGTCATTTATCAAAGGGAATGATTTAAGTATCAGATTTCTCAACCTCAACAAATTTCCAGATTTCAACATTTTAACTTATACTTTATACTTCATATGATTCTCAAATTTATAAACTTTATAACATTCATTCCAGTAAATTCACGTTCAACATTATCACATTAATAACTCATATATTACAATCTTCATCCATCATTCATACGTATCAAACCAACATGCAATTCAAACAAACCAGAAATCATATCTGATATCAGTGAACGTTCATAACAACTCAAACATCATACTTTTCATACAGGCAACTCAGATCATACAACATACAGGTATAAATTAAACATATAAGCTTCCCTTACCCGGATTGGCAACCAAACTTGTCCTAGATGCAAAAGTGGCTTCGTCCAACTACGTTTTTCTTATGTTCTTCACTCTTCCAAAACAAACTCTAACCAAGGAAATACAAAACACTTAGAATACGTGATTGCATGCAACTACAAATCCTAGTTTTCCAGAAACCTAAGGACGAACTACGGAAAGGGGACTTACTAGTTTCAGTTCTTGAAGTTGTTCGGTCCAGTGGATAGCTCTCAGTTCAGCGGACGTTCCTACGGTGCTGAAAATGTGATCGGAGGAGATACATGAGGATTACAGTAGAGAGAAGTTTAGGGTTTCTAGAGAGAAGTTGGAGAATATGAAAAGCTCTGAGGAAGAAGATGAATGGTGCAGGTGAGTGGAAGGGTTTTCGAAAAAAATCTCTTTTGTTCCTTCCATTTCCAGACGAACGAGCGTCTCATTTTCGGACACCTCCACCCCCACTCTGATTTCAGAAACTTCCAACGTGACAAGTGGCATGCGTGCATGCAGAGTTTGGTGCGCTTTTAAAACTCTGCGCGTGTGACGCGGTGCGTTTTTCAGTGTACCGCAGATATATGAAATCAGAGTTGGGAGTGGGTTTTAATGGCTGAGAAGTGATGTGACGTGCCTAAGTGGTGAGGTGTCAGAGATTATCTTTGCTAATTATCAAGGGTCTCACATTCTCCCTAACTACAAAAATTTTCGTCCTCGAAAATTTAGAACTTACCTGTGAACAAGTGTGGATACAAGTCCTTCATGGCGCTCTCCACTTCCCAAGTTGAGTCACCAGTCTTAGCGTCCCACACTACCTTCACTAAGCGAACGTCCTTCCCTTTTTGTAGCTTAGTGCGAACGTCTTCAATACGGACTGGTTGCAACTCCAGCGTTCGGTCTGGGCGCAATTGGATGTCCTCCAATTCCAAAACATGAGAAGGATTGGCTATGTACTTCCGGAGTTGGGAGACGTGGAATACCGGATGAAGATTTGATAACTGAGGAGGCAACGCAAGTTCATAGGCTACTGGTCCAATCTTCTTCAAAATCTGGTACGGTCCTATGAACTTGGGAGATAGCTTCTTTGGACGAACGACTCTGCCTACTCCAGTGATTGGATTCAGTCTGAAGAATACATGGTCTCCTGCAGCAAACTCCAAGGGTCTTCTTCTCCTATCCGCATATGATTTCTGTCTGCTCAGGGACGTCTTCAATCTCTCCTGGATCAACTTAACTTTGTCAGTCGTTTGCTGGATGAGCTCAGGTCCAGTTAGCACGTTCTCTCCTTCCTGGAACCAGCAAAGTGGCGTTCGACACTTCCTTCCATAGAGAGCTTCAAACGGCGCCATTCCAATGCTAGTTTGAAAGCTGTTGTTGTACGTGAATTCCACTAGCGGCAGTACTTCATCCCAGGCGCCCAAATGATCTAGGACGCATGTCCTTAGCAAGTCTTCCAACGTCTAGATGGTCCGCTCAGATTGGCCGTCCGTCTGAGGATGATAGGCTGAACTCATCTGCAGCTTGCTTCCCAATTCGCCTTGTAAAGATTGCCAAAACCGAGATGTGAATCTCGTGTCTCGGTCAGAAATTATACTTGAAGGGACTCCATGTAAGCGAACGATCTCTTTGATATATAATTTGGCCAGATTGGTCATCGACATCTTCAAGTTCACGGCCAGGAAGTGGGCGCTCTTTGTTAATCTATCCACGATCACCCAGATAGAGTCATGATTCCTAACCGTTCGTGGTAGATGAGTCACAAAGTCCATGGAGACGCTGTCCCACTTCCATTCGGGAATCTCCAACTGTTGAAGTAATCCACCTGGTCTTTGGTGTTCGGCCTTGGCACGTTGACACGTCAAGCAGGATGCCACAAAACGAGCGACATCACTCTTCATTCCAGACCACCAGAACGAGCGTCGAAGATCCTGGTACATCTTAGTCATACCGGGATGTATGCTAAGACGACTATGATGACCTTCCTCCAGAATAATTCTCTTCAGCTCGCCATCATTAGGGACGCACGTCCGACCCATGTAACGCAATAAGCCGTCCGTTCCAGTGTTGAAATGTTTGGCCTGATCAGTACCGAGCGCGTCTAATATCTTCACTAATTCTTCATCCTCTCGTTGCTTTATCTTGATACGATCAAAGACGTCACTGGAAATTCTAAGATTACAGCATCTAATAACGTTCGCTCCTAGGTCGAACTGTAATCTTAGGTCTCGGAAACTCTCCACCAAACTTAGCTCTTTAACCATCATCACCGACACGTGAACTGCCTTTCTACTCAGGGCGTCCGCCACCACGTTAGCCTTTCCCGGATGATAAAGTAATTCAAAGTCATAATCTTTTAAGAACTCCAACCAACGCCTCTGCCTCATGTTCAACTCCTTCTGATCAAATAAATATTTGAGGCTCTTGTGATCACTGAAGACTTGGAACGTGGATCCGTACAAGAAATGCCTCCAAATCTTCAACGCAAAAATGACCGCTGCCAACTCCAGGTCGTGCGTTGGATAATTCTTCTCATGGATTTTCAATTGTCGAGACGCATAGGCTACCGCTCGCTTCTCTTGCATGAGCACACAGCCCAACCCTTGATGAGACGCGTCACAGTACACTTCAAAGGCCTTGGACGTGTCCGGGATGATCAATACTGGAGCGCTCGTCAACTTATTCTTCAACTCTTGGAAGCGCTCCTCACACAAATCAGTCCACGCGAACGGTTGATCTTTTCTGGTAAGCTGCGTCAGTGGTGCTACTATCTTAGAAAACCCTTCAATGAAACGCCTATAGTAGCCCGCGAGACCAACGAAACTCCTTACTTCAGTGACCGAACGCGGACATTCCCATTCCATGACCGCTCGTACCTTCGCTGGATCCACCGAGATCCCTCCAGCGGACACAATATGTCCCAAGAATTGCACCTCTTTCATCCAAAATTCACACTTGGACAGTTTTGCATATAACTCTTTTTCCCTCAACACGGTTAGTACTACCCTCAAGTGTTCTTCATGTTCGTCCTTGGTCTTAGAGTAGATGAGAATATCATCTATAAAAACGACCACGAACTTGTCCAGGTATGGCCGGAAGATGCGGTTCATATAATCCATGAACACTGCAGGAGCGTTCGTCACTCCAAATGGCATCACCACGTACTCGTAGTGTCCATAACGAGACCTGAACGCTGTCTTTTGGATGTCGTCCTCCTTCACCCTGATTTGGTGATATCCCGAACGCAAATCAATCTTAGAGAACACCGTTGCCCCATGCAGTTGATCCAACAAGTCATCAATCCTTGGCAACGGGTATTTGTTCTTGATGGTCAGCTTGTTCAGTTGCCTGTAGTCTATACATAACCGAGAGCTGCCATCCTTCTTTTTCACCAAGAGCACAGGCGCTCCCCATGGTGATACGCTCGGCCTTATAAATTGCTTCTCCATCAACTCTTCAATCTGCTTTTTGAGTTCAACCAACTCTGCAGGCGCCATCCGATATGGTTGAACCGAGATAGGTGCTGCCGTAGTTACCAAATCTATAGTAAATTCAATTTCACGAACAGGAGGCAGTCCAGGCACTTCATCCGGAAAGACGTCCGAGAATTCGTCTACGACCGTTCGTCCTTCAGTGTAATTATTGGACGAACGTCCAAAATTCTTATCCGCATCTTCTCTGTCTTCATGCGTCATGATCAAGAAACAAGCCGCGCCCTCCATAATGTCTTCTTTAAATTGACCGAGCGTCACACCCAAGCATTCTTCATCTTCTTCAGGAAATACTAACTCTTTCTTGCCACAATCTATAATAATATGGTTGGTGGCCAACCAATCCATTCCTAGAATTACTTCCAAGTCCTTCAAAGGTAAACAAATCAAGTTCACCTTATAATTATGCCCTTCAACCACAATAGGACATCTAATGCACACGGTAGATGTCCTAAGCTCTCCAGCCGCTAGGGTTGATACCACCAAGTCGAACTGCATCTCTCTCTCCACTATTCCCAGTTTTTCAACACACGCCTTCGAGATGAAGGAGTGCGTCGCCCCAGAGTCAAACAACACACAGCAAGGCGTTCCATAAACTAAGCAGGTACTGGTGATGAGTGTACCTGAGCTCGCTGCCTCAGCGCTCGTTATTGCATATACACGTCCCACCGCTTGGGCTCGACCACCCCTTGGTTGCTTTCTTCCAGCATTTGGTGGCCTCATCACTGCTCGTCCACCCATGTTGCACTCGTTCTCCCAGTGTCCATTTCGTCCACATCGGTTACAGTGCTTTCCTCCCACTAGTTGAGGGCAGAACGAACGATAATGCGGCCCTCCACACTTAAAACATGTAACGCTACCTTGCTGCCCAGACTGTCCGGCAGGGACCAAGGCTTGAGACCCACTCGCGTTGGTTGACGGACGAACGTAAGGAGACCCCCTCTGATTGACATTACTCCTTGAAACGATCGGTCCCCTTACTGTTTGTTGTTTCTTGTGTCGTTCGGCTTCCGCCATGTTCTTCTCCAATACCTTGGCCCTCTCAACCATGGCAGGAAACGTTCGTATGCACAAGCTTGAAATCAGAACTTTCAAATCACTCCTTAGGCCGTTCTCAAACTTCCGACATTGCCACTCTTCACTGGTGCCCATTGTATTGAATCTGACAAGGTGTTTGAATTTGTTGGTGTATTCGGAAACAGACATACCCCCTGAACCAGCTGCAAAAACTCAACCTCCTTTGCAAAACGAACGCTGTCAGGAAAGTACTCTTCATAAAATTTGTTTCTGAACAATTCCCAAGTGATTGGTTGTTCAGCGTCCGTCAGAATGGCCCTAGCGCTCGCCCACCAGTGGCTCGCTTCTCCAGTCAGCAAGTACTCAGTATATGCCAAGCGGTTCTCGTCTGGACACCTCTTAGCATTGAAGATCCTCTCCATATCCCGTAACCATTGATCTGCCTCGTCCGGGAGACATTTCCCACTGAACTTGGCTGGATGGTGTTGTAAGAAGCTCTCCAAACTCCAATCACCAGTAGGTTGGGCAGCGTTAGAAGAGGATGCTCCAGGCGCACCTCTTGTTGCCGCTAGGATTTCCATTAGCTGCCTTTGGGTTGTTTCAGAGTTGGCCCGAGAGGCCTCCAAACTCTGCATAGCGGCCTGGTTTTGCTACATCAATGTGGCGTTCTGCTCCAGTAACGTTGTGTTCTGTTGATGCAGCCTTTCAACCACGGTTTCCAACAACCTAGTGTTGCTGGACGTATCTGACTCGCTCGGTTGAGGAGGAGGAGGAAGTCTAGGCGCCATTAGTTCTCTGGATCAGAGAAAAACGATCGTTAATAATGTTCAAGAGTTAAAAAAAATAATAACTCGTTAAACACGCAATAAGCACTCAGCAAAAACATAGTGCACTCATAACCCACAGTGTCCTTAAAAGAACAAAACTGCTCTGATACCACTAATGTAACATCCCAAAATACAGTAATTACTATATTACAGAATTAATTACAATTAACAGTAAAACCAAGCAGTCTTTATATACTGAAAATAAGTTCCAGAGCCGAACGGCTTCAGTACAAAAGAAACGCGCATAAAACGCATACAAAGGAAACCTAGAACGAACGTTCTTAGATATAAAATAACGCACGCGCCAAAACAGAATCAGGAATAATTAGGACGAACGGCTTTACAAAATCTTTAACCGAACGTCCAAACTAATCTAACATTTACATTACTAAACTAACGAGCGCTCTATGGCTCGGCCTTTACTTCCACTTCAACCAGGTTTGCATCTTCCAAAATTTCTTCTTCCAGTATTTCTTCAAGAGATGCACCACCATCTGCTCACATCCACATGGATGATCATTGCAAGACAAGACGAACGTACATAGACATGAGACAACACAACGGAAATGCAAGGGTAAGCTTATATTATTTAATTCATACAATTAACACATACATTTAACGTTTCAATACACACATACAACAGGTAACTTATCATAGAATAACATAGAAATATGTATATATATATATATATATATATATATATATATATATATAACAGACCGTCCGGACTGTATGAACCATGTAGTTACAAGCGTCCTTGCACACGAGTGGTGTAGTAGCCGGGATATACCTAATCAGCTGCCACTCAAGGTTAGTCCATCGCCCATGCTAAGTGATGAACTAAGGACCTCCTGCCATTCCCACACATGACTACCCCCTTCTACGTGAAGATGAGTATCACGGAATATCAGGATGGACAGCGAGTCTTAACTTATCCATGTTCATACTTTACCAAATTTAATATTTAGCACATCTGAGACATTCCTCCTTGGAACGCTCGTTCAAATTCCATAATCGTATAACCATTTAATATAGTGTTCAAACGTCTTACCATTTCATATTTATAACATTTTCATTCTATGTTCCACTCTCTTAAAAAGACGAACGTTCAACTTTCTGAAGGAAGAGGACGAACGTTAAGAGCCAGATTTAGAGGAATCCATTTAACAATCAGGAAGTACCAAGAGGTCAGGTTGACTCAACTTGGCTAAGAGACATCAATATGAATACTTAGCTACATTGGGAACTTTTTATTTAAAAGGGATCGACTGCCAGTAAATGACCGAACGCGCCAATGTACATTTACTAATTATTTTGACGAACGCTATTTACGTTCGTTAAAGATTCAAAGATAAGGACGAGCGTTCGGTTTAAGACCGAACACTACTTCAAAGCGAACGCTAAGTAGATGACCGAAAGTAAATCGTGACGAACGTTCGATACAAGACCGAGCGCTCTTTAGGACGAACGCTTCGGTGTGAGACCGAGCGCTATTTAGGACGAACGCTTCGGTATAAGACCGAGCGCCATTTAGAACGAACGTTCGGTATAAGACCGAACGTTACGTATTTTTAAAGTTTAAAGTATTATATACCGCTGAGCTGAACCGAACGCTCAGACATTCAAATGGGGACGCTCGTTCTCGAGCAGAGTTCTTTCCAAATGAAAGAATTCCATTCTAAGTTATTTTAAGTAAAACCGAACGGTCTAAGACCGTACAGTGACGAGCGTCATTTATCAAAGGGAATGATTTAAGTATCAGATTTCTCAACCTCAACAAATTTCCAGATTTCAACATTTTAACTTATACTTTATACTTCATATGATTCTCAAATTTATAAACTTTATAACATTCATTCCAGTAAATTCACGTTCAACATTATCACATTAATAACTCATATATTACAATCTTCATCCATCATTCATACGTATCAAACCAACATGCAGTTCAAACAAACCAGAAATCATATCTGATATCAGTGAACGTTCATAACAACTCAAACATCATACTTTTCATACAGGCAACTCAGATCATACAACATACAGGTATAAATTAAACATATAAGCTTCCCTTACCCGGATTGGCAACCAAACTTGTCCTAGATGCAAAAGTGGCTTCGTCCAACTACGTTTTTCTTATGTTCTTCACTCTTCCAAAACAAACTCTAACCAAGGAAATACAAAACACTTAGAATACGTGATTGCATGCAACTACAAATCCCAGTTTTCCAGAAACCTAAGGACGAACTACGGAAAGGGGACTTACTAGTTTCAGTTCTTGAAGCTGTTCGGTCCAGTGGATAGCTCTCAGTTCAGCGGACGTTCCTACGGTGCTGAAAATGTGATCGGAGGAGATACGTGAGGATTACAGTAGAGAGAAGTTTAGGGTTTCTAGAGAGAAGTTGGAGAATATGAAAAGCTCTGAGGAAGAAGATGAATGGTGCAGGTGAGTGGAAGGGTTTTCGAAAAAAATCTCTTTTGTTCCTTCCATTTCCAGACGAACGAGCGTCTCATTTTCGGACACCTGCACCCCTACTCTGATTTCAAAAACTTCCAACGTGACAAGTGGCATGCGTGCATGCAGAGTTTGGTGCGCTTTTAAAACTCTGCGCGTGTGACGCGGTGCGTTTTTCAGTGTACCGCAGATATATGAAATCAGAGTTGGGAGTGGGTTTAAATGGCTGAGAAGTGATGTGACGTGCCTAAGTGGTGAGGTGTCAGAGATTATCTTTGCTAATTATCAAGGGTCTCACAAATATATGAACTGTTATTTTTTTTAATTGAGTATACGTAATTAAATTTTCGTATAAAAAATTAGAAGGAAAAAAAAATTAAAAGAAGTTTGAGTTTAGAGACCTAATTTAAAATTTTAAAGTAATTTTTAGAATTACACATTAATTTAAGCCCTTATTTTATTTGTACAAGAGTTTATTTATTGACGTGTATAAACAAAATGTAAAGTGTAGTAATTACAGAAGGCGCCAAGTGAACTCATTATCTTGTGTTTGTGCAATACCCTATGCCCCCATTCACCATCACACCACCACCCATCCATCCTTCTATCCATAACCATTTCCTTTGTCATTCAAACTCTCACTCACACTCACCACCACCTGCTCAATCCACTCATGAACTCCTTCAACCTTTACACTATAAGATACCCACCATAGTATAGGTTACCACTTTTCCCCAACTTTATCTGCAATTGCTTCTTCTTCTTAATGGCTGAACTTGCTTTCACGCACCCTCATCACGTTTTTCGTCCAAACACCCCCTTCATTATCCCACCCAGGAGGTATCTACTCGTCTATCTTTTCACATTTCCTCTATTTCCCAATTCCTTTATTCGTTATTTCCCCTTTATTCTCTATTGGGTATTCTGCCACCCACAAAGGTTGTTTGCACGAATGGATGAATCAGTGTGTACCCAATTGGCTTATGCTGTTATGTTATGTTGGCCGACGTGGTTAGAGGTTTTGGAATTCTCTTTTTGGGGAGGAAAGTTCTTCCTTTTCAATTTCAACCCCTTTGTTTGAATGGGTGGGAACGGAAATGGAGTTTAGATAAAAAAAAGTTTTGATTTTCACTAGTTTTTTTTTTTTTGGTAGGGAGTGGGGAATCAAACTAAAGTTTGGACTAGTGATGGGGGAAATTTGTTGGGTGGAATGTTCATGGCTTGTGCTTTTCTTTCACCCTTCTCACATTTTTTGTAGTACGAAGCGCACGTTAGGTGATTTTGCACCTACTCAAACAAAGATGTCTTGGATATATTTTAGATGAGTGATGACCGAATGGCTAGCTTTGCTAGTTCCTTCACCTTGTGAACAAAGACTAGCCTGGCTGAAGCGTTTATATGCTACACAATTATAGTTGGTTTCTCATCATTTGCTCAAGTACTTGAGTTATGTGTTAAAACAGAGCAGCGTTCTTGCTTAATGAGAAATTTTTTATTTTATTACTGTACTGTGCACTCATTTTCCCGGCAAACATTAGCAAATGGTAAGGGGTTGTCATACTGACTGATACTTATTATGTCTTGCATCTAAAATTGTATTGGTAGGATGATTAAAGATCTCAATCAAGTCATTATTGTTTATGCCTTCATATTTGAAAGATAAGATAATGATGTACATAAAGAATGATGAATGATACAGCTAGAGTGGTTGGTGATAAATTATGTTTATGCATTGATGGATACGCTTTCTTTAGTGCTAATTGCTTGCGCTTATGTATTCAAATGTTGGAACAGGCACATATGCCATCATGTACCACTCCACAGTGTATTTCGCTTCATCTACAGTATGAAGAACCATAAATCAGTCAAAACTTTAGCTGCATTGTCGACTGGTAAAGGTAATTAGAACATATTTTTGTAAGCTCTTGATAATTTGTGTATAACTTAACTTTTTAGTTTATGGTTATCCCCTTTCTCTTGGCTACTAATTTCTTCCTTTGATTTGCTTTTGAATTTTTGGATACTCATGACAACCGCATTGTTGAAGTCCAAATCATATAGTTATTTGTAACATATTAGTAAAATATGATATTATGATTCTACCTTGGTTTTGTTGCAAGGTCGCACAATGCTAGTGTTGAGCTATAAACATGAAATATTGGCTGTACATATATATTAGAAGAATTTTGTTGTTCAAGATTTTGTGAATTTGTGTCTATTGCAGACCACACATTATTGTATTACACTTCCATGAGTAGGATACAGTAATAAAGTCCCCATGATATTTTATGTACGTTACATATGTTTATGTGCTGAAATTAATTAGGCATATGATACTTGTTACCTTCGCTATATTGGTGGAGCATATAAATCATAGGCATAAAGCTCGTTATAAATATTTTCAACTTTGGATCCTGATGTATTTGGTGAACATGTAGCAAGTTGTTCTCTGGAACTGACAAATCAATTGTAATTTTGCTGGCAAGGACTTTTTTTTTCCAAATAAAGTAACTATTTATCTTTATGGACATGGTCCTTTCATGAAATAACAAGATTAAAAGCAATGTGGAGAGTGACTTCATCAGTGCAAATCAACTTCTTCTCCTTGATTTCTCTTAACTCTAATAGTTGATGTATTTGTCAGAGCCACATTAGTTCACATGTTGATAGGTTTCCGATTAAGAAACCTAGTCAAGAACCCTCTAAACCACCTCTCAGAACAGAAAGATAACAAGAATGGGAACAAAACTGTGTATTATTCACGAAAGAATACTCTGGACACTTACAGAAACAAGGGCATAACCCCTTTCACAGGACTAAACCTGTTAACCAATCAACTACCCAAAAAAATACTCTTCTAACTATCCAAACAATCTATTTATACAATTCCTCTACCTTCTATCCTAATCCCATTTCCCATTATACCCTTATATCCTAACATTACACCCCTCTTCAGAACAACTTGTCCTCAAGGTTGGAATGGGAAGGCTTGGTCTCATGGCTCTTCTTCCTCATCGGATTACCCACTGGCTTTGCCCTTCAATTCGAGTCAGGGGGCTTGGGCGGTGACACATTTTCCTCTTCTTCTTCGGCCAAGATCAGCATTCGCAATCCCCACTCTGGACATCGATGACCTGGGCTGAAAGGCCCTCCGCACCGGAAGCATCTTCCCTCTTCTCTCCTTTTCACATACTCCGAATATGGTAGGTTGTGGGTATTCCTTTCCCTCCAGTCGTCAGTGGTTCTTGCGGCGCCGCCTCCGGGGGTCGCCTCTTTCTTCACAGAACCGACACTTTCCGCGGCCCCTCCTTGACTTTGTGTATCGTGTTGGAACTCTACTTGCGCCACCACTCCCGCCGTTCGTCCCCACGAACTCTGGTTCTTGGGCGCCGATCCCCCTCCCGTCTTCGTATGCGCACCCAATTTCTCCACATCACGCGCGACTCGCATGGCTGTCATCAAGTCTTGGGGATCATGCGGCCTGACATGGTCGCCCACCTCCTCCTGGAGTCCCCCCATGAAGTAGCCCAAAATCTGTTCCTCTGGGATTTTGGTGGTCTGCCCCACCAACACTTCGAACTCTCTTACGTATTCCTCCACCGTCCTGACCTGCATAATGGTCAATAGCCTCTCATACACTGTTCCCCGCGTTCCTCCCCCGAACCTAATCCCCAAAGCTCTCTTCAACCCTTCCGAAGAATGGTTCTTGGTTTTCTCTCTCCAAAATCGAAACCAACTCCCAGCATACCCCTCCATACTAATGAAAGCCAGTTGTAATTTTTCGTCTTCGTCCACTCTCTACACCTCGAAGAACTTTTCCGCCCTACTGATCTAGTTCCACGGTTCGCCACCTTTGAACACGGGTAACTCCACCCGTTTTCTCCAATTAATCTGTCCGTCTTGTCGCCCTTCTCCTCGTCTTTCTCTATCTCCGTCGGGTCCGCCACCGTTGTCATTCACTGAAGATTCATTGCCCCCTTGGCGATGGCCGTTCAGGTCGCGATTGCGATCCCCTAACATCTTCAGGATCGCTTGAATATCCTGACGCATATCTTCGTAATTCTGCCTTAATGCCCCGATTTCATGCCGCAAGAACACCGTATCAGCCTTCGTCTTGGCTATCGTTATCTCTACTGCCTCCATCTGCCCTTTTACTGCTGCTACTCTTCCCTCCATCCTGCGCGCTCGTTACTCCTCCGATCGGGATGAATCCGACAGGTCGGACCAATTGATAGGTTTCCGATTAAGAAACCTAGTCAAGAACCCTCTAAACCACCTCTCAAAACAGAAAGATAACAAGAATGGGAACAAAACTGTGTATTATTCACAAAAGAATACACACTTACAAAAACAAGGGCATAACCCCTTTCACAGGACTAAACCTATTAACAAATCAACTACCCAAAAAACTACTCTTCTAACTATCCAAACAATCTATTTATACAATTCCTCTACCTTCTATCTGTGAGAAATAGAGAAGATTGGGAGAAAATATCCCTTGTGTCTTTTGCATACACATAGGGTAGTTTATTTATAATGTAAGATATGGGCCAATGCCCTTAATACAGAATGGGCTGAGCCCAATTAACAGAAACACACATCTTAACATCTAACACTATCCTAAGACGGAAGTAACTCGCATGGCTGTCATGAAAAGTAAAAAGAAGATTCATCCATGAAAAGTAAAAAGAAGGGATAACTTATCAAAAGTGACATTAGCAAAGATAAAATGATGATTGAGGGAAGGGAAAAAACACTTATAGCCCTTTTGTGATTGTGGAAATCCTAAGAAGACACATTTGTGAGACCTAGGAGATAACTTATCAAGACCAGGACTAAAATCATGAACAAAACATGTAGACCCAAAAACTCTAAGAGGTAATGGATGTAGAGGGTCTTGAGGAAATAAGATAGAATGAGGGATTTTGTTATCTAGGACGGAAGATGGCATGCGGTTTATAAGATAACATGCCGTGAGAACTGCATCACCCCAAAAACGTGAGGGTACTTGACCATGAATTAGAAGAGTACGAGTTGTTTCAATAAGGTGTCTATTCTTGCGCTCAGCCACCCCATTTTGTTGAGGGGTATAAGCACATGAGGTTTGGTGAAGAATGCCATGAGAAGCCATAAAATGTTTAAACGGTTGAGAAAGGTATTCACGACCGTTATCACTGCGTAAATTTCGAATAGAAACCCCAAACTGTGTTTTTATTTCATTGAAAAATGATTGGAAAATAGGAAACAACTCAGAACGATTCTTCATTAAAAACAACCAAGTACATCTGGAATAGTCATCAATAAAAGTAACAAAATACTGAAAACCTAAAGTGGACTTAACACGACTAGGTCCCCAAATGTCAGAATGAACCAATGAAAAGGGGGACGACGCCCATTGTGAGACACTACGAGGAAAGGAACTACGAGTATGCTTTCCTAACTGACAAGACTCACACGACAAACTTGATAATTTTGACAACCTCGGGACAAGTTGTTGTAGTTTGGCAAGAGTAGGATGACCTAACTGAGCATGAAGAAGGGATGGTGACTCCATGATTACGCCAACATGTGGAGAAGGGCGGAGATGGTATAGGCCATGAGACTCACATCCTGTGCCAATCATGTGTTTCGAACTTCGGTCCTGCAACCAAACAAAATCTTTAGTAAATGAAATAACACAATTAAGGGTACGAGTTAGACGACTTATGGACAATAAGTTGAAGGGAGACCCAGGAACATAAAGTACATGATCAATGGATATGGACGGAAAAATATGAACAGTACCAACACCATGAGATGAGACTCTAGACCCATCAGCCATTGTTACCGAGGGTAAATTATCCAGACATGACAAGGAAGAAAACATGGACTTGTTAACAGTGATATGATCGGTGGTGCCTGAGTCAAGGACCCAAGGTTCGAGGGAGTGAAAGTGAGTCAGACCAACAAAAGGTGTACCTGTACGTGCAACAGATGCTGATGTAGTGGAACTAGAGTGCTGACGATCCTCATACCATCTGAGAAATTCGTTAAAGATTGCAGGTTTCTCTACGGTATTAGATGAAGTAGGATGGTCTGCAGACGGTGATCGGGGAGATGGATCAGAATTAGCCATTGCTACAGGTCGAGGAGGACGCCCATGAAGCGCATAACATCGATCAATTTTGTGGCCTAACTTGCCATAGTGGTCACATTTTGGACGTCCTTTACATGGCTTGCGAGACCGACTTCGATCATCACGTTGGATAGCCATAACTGAGGAATCATCAATATGAGGAGATGTCTCAGTGACTGGTTTGCTCGGTATACGCAAAAGAGCAGAACAAGTAGAAGTAAAGTTGGGTATGACAGGAGAACCCAAAATCTGATCACGGACATGAGAGACATCATTAGAGTCCGTATAATGCCAACAACATGAAGAATTTTGATCGTTGTTCCAGTTCTTCAGCAGGAGTGGAAGCAGGAGGTAATATATCATTAAAATCATGAAGAAGGGCATGAATTTTACCCAAATATTCTGCCATGGGACCATGATTGCGCGGACCAATAACAGTTAATAGGTCCTGACAAACACCATAAAGGCGCTAAGTGTCATTTGTGTATAACAACTTCGCTTGTGCCCATACTTCTGAACATGTTTCATATGATCGAAACATTTGTTTCAGTGAGGAGTGAATGGTGGACTTTATAACAAGGCATAACTGAGCATCAATTTTCATCGAGCGAGAAGTGTCATCTGTGGTAGCAGTAGTCACATTTTGAGTAAGGTGATCTAAGTACCCCTGACTCTTCAACCAAAGTTTGATGTCGGACGCCCATGTTGCATGATTTGTGCCATCTAACTTGTCAATGGACAAGTGTACATTCACATAATTGGTGTATATTGAGGATTCAGAAGATGAGGAAGATGCCATGGAGAAGGAGAAACCCTAAAAATCCAAAGTGCTTCGATTGACGCAACGACCACAAATCCAGAAAGAGGATGAGGAGGCGATCACGGCGGTTCTGATCGGCGACGGAACTCTCCGGCGATGCGCCGGCACGCGGGGCGGGAAGCGGCGGCGCCGGTGACTGTTGCGGTGCCGTGTGGGTGGTCCATTCGCCGCGATCTTTGTACCACGGTGGTCGCCCGGCTGAGACAATTCCGATGGTGTGGTCGTCGGTCGATTTTGGAACTCCGGCGACGGTGGCGGCGGCGGCGGTTGCGGCGGCGACAGCGACGATGATGTGTGCCGAAGACCGTGGAGTTGGTTGGAACTAATCCTATGCTCTAGATACCATGTGAGAAATAGAGAAGATTGGGAGAAAATATCCCTTGTGTCTTTTGCATACACATAGGATAGTTTATTTATAATGTAAGATATGGGCCAATGCCCTTAATACAGAATGGGCTGAGCCCAATTAACAGAAACACACATCTTAACATCTAACACTATCCTAATCCCATTTCCCATTATACCCTTATATCCTAACACATGTTGTGGTTCTGGAGTAGGTAGAAGTCTGTACTGATGACTGCTTTTCAGGATCCTTGGTGGATAGAAGATCAACATCTTGTTATTGAACCTTTCTTGGGAGAATTTGGTAACCTAGAGGAGCAAGAAATATAATGAATTTATTGTAGTGGCTAAAAATGACTGAAAATATAATGAATTTATTGTAGTGGCTAAAAATGACTGAAAATGATAGAGGAGCAAGATGATCAGCAGAATCTGAATTTATTTCAATCTACCAAGGATAGAAGGACTGCGTGATCTATTGTGGCTAAAAATGATTTTTAATGCAATTAAGAGAAACTGAGAGAAAGGGCCGAGAGTTGAGAAAAAGGATATTAATCTCTCTTAATACAGAATGTACAAAGAAACCTGATATATATTTGTGCAATGTGACTAAATGCTGAGCCAGCAAGTAAATGATATATAACAGAATATAATTCTTATAATGAAATTGCAGTGAAATGAAATGAACATATGTGCATATCGTAATATTCCCCACTCAAACTCTGGGTGGGCGAGTGAGGGAGAACCTATTAACTAGCCTGAGTTTATCTCACAAGGCCAAAAATCTGAGAAGAAAGCAGCTTGATGAAATGTCTGCATTTTAGTGAGGAGTTGGAATGTCCTGCAGCATGAGACTTTTTCCAAGAATTTCTCCAAGAAAGAAAATCTCAAATTCCGTAATTTTTTTTGGCATGTGGAATAGGATTGAGACAGAAATTGTGCTAGATTGTCACATAGCAAAACAAGAGTGGTAGAAAGCCACCTTAACTCTGATGGAAGAGACTGAATCCAAAGTATTTTAGCTGCTTTATTGGTCAGACTTTTCTACTAGATCTGGCAACAAGTGTTTGTTTCTTGGACCACTGGGTCCTAATCATCGTCTGAGAACACTGAGAGAAAAGGGCTGGCTGTTAGGCGGGGCTGAGAAGATGCAATTGAAAGGTCAAGGAGTCTCTTGTGCAACAAGTCAGCTATCAGTTTTTCTTATACTTTGTGCAGTATGATAGGACACAGCATATGGAAATTGATAATTTCATTAAAGATAAGTTGGAGGAAGGTATGGTGTGTATGTCCTATGTTATATTACAACAACAATTGGCTGATGTTCTTACAAGGGGGTTGATCAGTTCAATTTTTCATAGCCAAGATGGGAATGGAAGATATCTATTCATGAGTTTGAGGTAGAATATTAAGTAATAATTTACACATTTGCATTACATATAATTACTATAAAAGTATTTGATGTAACAAAATTAAGATCTTAGAATTTGAATTTGAAGGTTGACTCAACTCACAAGATAGGTCCTTCATGCTGCAATGATAGCATACCCATGGGTGACCACAGTTAAGGTGGCTTTCAAAGACTCCTTCTCAGTCCCTTCCATGCTATACAATTAAGACAGGTCTGGTGGATTGCGATTAAGACAACTTCCCAACATAAGACAATCGACCTTCAATCCATTAAATAAAGGGATTTATTTCTTGCAAAATAGGCAATTACTTCTTAGATATTTGGACTGAACTGAATCCCATAAAACCAAGTTATAAGGTGATGACTATCCAAGCTATATAAACTCTATTCAAGTCATATTGTTAGTCAATGTGGAAAAAACCACCACCTTGAGGTTGCAAGTAAGGCAACCCCCACAGTGCTGCAACTAAGGTGGGCTAAGGGTTTCCATAATTAAGTCAGCTTTACAATTTCCTTTTTCGTTGATTATGTTTGCTTTTTATCTCCCTGAATCATATTCTAAATTTTCAATGTTGGGCGTTTGAATCAAGTCATTTCCTCACAGTTAGGACTTAAGAGTTAGAACATGTGCTTCATCCTTAAGTTTGTTAGAATTATATTTCTTGTGTCCTTTTCTAATTAAGAAAAGTAAAGAATTAGCTTGATGGATTATTATGTTGATAAATACTACTTCCTCCTATCCACTTCTTATGACACATTAGAGAAAATATATGTTCCAAGGTAATTGTCATTTTATAAAACTAATGATGCGTTAAACATTTTTCTAGAACTATCCTTAGTGGAAGTACTGTATAGCAGTAGGAGTAAATGAATAATTAATTAGAGAGATTAAGGGTATATACGTAATGTTTTTATGGAATTCAAAATAGTGATTGCATTCCTTAATATTTGTGTCAAACTCTTAATAATATAAAGTGGAACGGAGGAAATATTTAATAAGCTTCTGTAAATATGCTCGGAAGCAGTAGTGGAGTATGCCCCTTAACATTTCAAGCGATTGTAATATAATTTGGAAGCAAACTTTATGAATAGAGAGCACTTTTTTTATGAAATGGAGGAAAAAGCCAAAAAAGTTGACCCAGAAGTATTGCAGAGGTGCTGCATACAACCATAACAACCCCTCTTGATGTTTGCTACATTATTTTAATTTTAAAGAAAAAACAGAGATACTTGGAACTGTGTTCGTGCTTCTCTTCATCCTTTTATATAATCTAAAGATAGTTTCTCATTCTGCATTTTTACCATCAAATAACCCCTCTCAGTAATATACATTTTGGATGGGTACAAAATCTACCTTTAGGTAAATATGTTCAAAATCATGCTGTGTTTCTTAATATATTTCACTCCATTTTAGAAGGAATAACAGACCTAGGCTGTCTGATTTTGCAGGAAAGTCAGCTACTAATGTTGATGAGTTATGCAAGATCATTTGGACTGTGGAAGCAGATTTAGAAGATGGTCACCTCCTGTATCTAACTGGTGATCTTGCTGTATTAGGCTGCTGGAAACCAAACATGGCTGTACTACTGTCTCGTACAGAGCATGCTAACATATGGAAAGCTGAATTTCCGGTAATTTTGATGGACTGTTTAATCTAAACTTATATGTTTCTTTTGTTGTAAAGAAAAAATAAGAACAAGTTTAAATCAGATGTTTCTACATTAACATTGAGTTTTTTTTTTTCATCTTGCTCTAGACCTGAGCCCAGTTACGCATTTCTCATGCACAAATAAAAATATAAAGCAAATTCAGTGTATTGCGAATATTAGAAAGACACTACTTCAATAGGGATGAATCATATCTCTAAACCTTTCCTTTGTCTCTGGAAATCCTTAACCCAACTACCCTTGAAAAACTAATCCTGTCTGTCTGTTGAAGATTCTGCAGTTCCTGTTAATACAACCAGTTTATATTCTCATAGTAAATGATAGGAGAACCATTGCAACTAAGTTTTTCATCCGCCCCATAAAAAAATTCTTCCATTAAAATTTTGTTAGATTATCATATGAAGCTTTGATAGCTTGTAGTGTCATAAAAAATGGCTTGACGCCTTTCACTGTTGTTATTCCCACTATAAATAATGCTAGGAACATTTACAATAATTATTACTAATAATTACAATATACCCTATAATTTGAAAATAGGGAGAAGAAATCAATCTATGATTTTCCTAGCTTATTCTTAGGAAGTCGTATCAAAATATTTAAGGAGACAGATTAATTCCTGAATGACACAAATCAATCTATGAATTACCTAGCTTATTCTTAGGAAATCGTATCATAGTATTTAAGGAGACAAATTAATTCTTGATTGATATCCCTCCTCAAATTGATGGGGTTGGTCAAGCAACATCAATTTGCTATCAAGAAACTAATGTCGTGGGTGAGGAACAACCTTGGTAAGAATATCCGCAACTTGAAGTTGAGTAGTGACATGAGGGAGTGAAATAACATGATCATCATAAGCTTCTTGAATAGAATGCCAGTCTAATTTAATATGCTTGATGCGCTCATGGAAAATTGGATTTGTAGCAATCTGAATGACACTTGTATTATCAGCATAGAGAGAGGCATTGGATTGTGTTGAGGAAATCACGTTCAGCCAAAAGACCACGAAACCAAATTATTTCAAAACAAGCAATAGACATGACAAAATACTCTTAGTAAAGGATTTAGATATGCGTTGTTGCTTCTTACTTTTCCATGAGATCAATGAAGAACCGAGAAACATGCACCAACCAGTGATTCATCAGTGAGTGTCAGGACAACCAGCCCAATCGGCATCACTATAATCAATTAATTTAGGTGTGCCAATTGGAAAAAATAAATCTCGCTGAGAGGTACCTTTCAAATACCGAATTATGCGATGAACTGCTGCCAAGTGGAGATGGCGAGGAGAGTGCATGAATTGATTCACTGGCTGAATAGCAAATGAGATGTCAGGTCTTGTAATGATCAAGTAATTAAAACTACCCACTAGCTATTGGTATAATAAAGGATAAGGAAAACGGTCACCCTCATCACAGTGATATTTAACATTAACTTCAAGAGGAGTATCCACCGGAGTAGTTGATTGCTGATTGAAGGCCAACCATAGAAATGAGATCCGTGGTATACTTATGTTGATGGAGAAATGTACCATTGAAGGAGGATCGAACTTCAAGGCCAAGGAAATAGTGTAAGTGTCCAAGATCTTTCATATGAAATGAAGCTTGTAATTGTGGTTTAAGTTCTTGGATAAATGCTTGATTAGAGCCAGTAATAACCATATCATCAACATAAGAAGTAGAAGAACAATGCTTGTAGGTGTGCGGTGAATGAAAAAAGAGGAATCATATTTACTCTGTGTAAGGAGAACCCAAGGAGAGGAACAAAACTTGTCATACCATGCTTGGGGAGCCTGCTTTAGACCATATAAAGAATGGTTGAGCTTGCACAAGCCTGTTGATGAATAGAAGAGGCCCTGAGGGGGAAACATGTAAATATCTTTAGTCAACTCACCATGAAGAAACACATTCTTCACATTTATTTGATGAAGGGACCAACCCTTAGAGGTGGCTATAGAAAGGACAGTTTTAACAATTGTCATTTTGGCAATGTGTGCAAATGTCTCATCATAATCAATCCCATATTCCTATTTGTTTCCTAAGGCAAAAGTAGTCTTGCATTGTAACAGTCGAGAGAACCTTCACAGAATACACGCATTTGCAACCTATGGGTTTGTATCAGGAGGGCAAGGAACAATATCCCATGTGAAGTTCTCTTGTAGAGCCTGAAGCTCATCATTCATTGCCTTTAAACAATGTATAATATCTTTAATAGCTTGTGAGTAACAAGTAGGAATAGATGTGCCAGAAAGAGAAGCTGTTAGAGAAGTATGAGAAGAGGCATACCTATCTGCTGAATACGTATTAAGAGCTTGAGATATTTGACCAGATCATCGTGGTTCAACTGGTACAAACATAGGTGGTGGATCAAAGTCAGAAGGGGAAGTGGAAACTTGTTGATGACGTTGTCCTATATGTAATGTCAGGTTGGAAACGTTCTACAGAAAAAATGGGAAGAATAGCAACATCATTTAAAGTAGGAGAAAGACAAGGAAACATAAATTGACTATCAAAAAATGTCACATTCTTGGAAACACTAGTGGATAAAGCTTTCGCCCAAAATCAATAACTGTAGAAGGAAGGTGATTAATTAAAAACACAATAGTGGATAAAGCTTTCGCCCAAAATTTGGATGGAACAGAAACTTGAAGAAGCATTATGCGGGTTACTTGGTGGGTTACATCAAGCAAGTGACGATTTTTACGTTCAACAATACTATTTTGCTGAGGAGTATTAGGACAAGAATGTTGAGATACAATGCCATTTTGTTGAAGGTATTCTTGAAACTCATGAGACATGTATTCACCGCCAGACTCATAATGGAAATTTTGAATTTTGGTTTGGAATTGAGTCTTAACATATGTCATGAATTTCTTCAACATGGGCAACACTTAAAACTTATAGCGAAGAAAATATATCTAAATAAAACAACTATAATCATCAATAAATGTGACAAAATATTTATAACAAGCTTGAGAAGCAACATGACTCATACCCCAAACATCACTATGAATTATTTCAAAGCAAGCCAACGCACGATGAACACTAGTTGGAAAAGGAAGCACTTTACTTTTAGCCAATTTGCAAACAAAACAAGAAAGAGGTGTATCAGGAAGAACATTTTTATTTCCCAACAAACCAATTTTAAATAAGTAAAGACAAAACAATAGAATTTGAATGACCCAAACTTTTATGCTAAACCTTAGAGATTCAGAGCATTATTACAAGCAAAAGACACATGATTAGAAATAAATTGGAGCAGAAATAATTGTCCCACTTTAGGCCCCTTTGCGATCATCTTCCCTAATACTTGCTCCTACACAAGACAACTAGACCGAGAAAATTTAACAGCATAGTTATTGTCCACTAATTGACCAACTAATAATAAATTGGAAGCAAGTCCAGGTGAGACAAGCACATTCTGAAAATTAGGGTTTAGGTCACCAATATCAATGATAACAACCATTTGTATTTTCTTAGTATCATTATAAGAATGTACATTATGCAAATTTTCAAAAGCACCCGTCATGTGAATGGATGCACCAAAATCAAGAAACCATGGGTAAGAAACACTAGAGGACTTACCTTGAATACCTAAGGCTGAGAGAGCAGAAAGTACCATTTATTGAATCATTTTAGGTTGGAGAGCACCACTATGAGATGGACATTAGGTAGGAGGACAAGTGGGTGCATTGGTTGTGGCATGGAATGCTTGTATAGGATGTTGTGTTGATCGTGGAGGACGTGTGGGACAGTCAACTATGATATGATCCTCTTTCTTGTAATAATTGCAAAACTTATGACCATTACAAGCGATATGACCAAATTGTTTGCAAGAAAAGCATTGGACTTATTGCATAGCACGACCTTTACTTTTATTATGGGCAGCATATGCAACTGGATAAGGTTCAGAAAGAGAAACATCATGAGTCATGGATCCTTGGGTAAGTCAATGTTGTTCTTCCTTAAGAAGTTGACCAATACATGTATCAAAAAATGGAACAATACTCCTATCAGCAAAACACTTTAGACAGCCTCAAACTCAGAATGAAGTTTTAGGAGGAGCTGATTGCGCTTACTAGTGTTGTAGACTTCTCAAACAGTCGAGAGTGAAGTTTGGGGAACAACAACTTATAAAATGGGAGAATGTTATTCCATAAATTCAAAAAACCAGAATAATAATACTCTTGAATAGACAAATTGCCTTGGTTGTAAATGCACTTCAAGTAATCTCATATTTGTTTTGTAGTTGTTAAAGAGCGCAAATTATTGATCATTTGGGGATCAATAGTGCTAAGGATCCAAGAAATCATTTGAGCATCTTTTACCTCTCATGTAGCGAAGGCAACTTCCTCCTTGGTTGGCAGTGTTATCCCATCCAAGTGACCTCATAATCCTTTCCATTTGACATACATCATGAATTGAAATTCCCAAGCTAAATAATTCTTGCTAGTGAAGCAAACATAAGAATTGTCTTTCTTTGGAGTAGTCATGGTGATCGTCAAAAGAATGAGCAACACTAGTTGGAGTTCAAAGCAAGAAGCCCGAAACCATGAATAGAACCGCAAGAAACAATAGGGCACGGAAACACAAACAAAATGACAAACGGGAACCATGAACAAGGACCACAAACTGGGATCGCGAACAAGAACATGGGTGAGGCCATGGAAGCCACGAAACCAGGAACAATAACTACGAAAGGAAAGCCTCAAGTAAGAAAGAGAGAAAAGGTGGATTGTGCATAGGTTGATACCATGTTGATGCCTTTCACTATTGTTATTCCCACTATAAATAATGCTAGGCATATTTACGATAATTATTACTTGTAATTACAAAATATCCTATAATCTGAAATTAAGAAAAGAAATCAATCTATGATTTGTCTAACTTATTCCTAGGAAATCAAATAAAAAATATTTAAGGAGACAAATTAATTCCTGATTGACACAAATCAATCTGTGAACTGCCTAGCTTATTCTTAGGTAATCATATCAAAATATTTAAGGAGTAAAATTAATTCTTGATTAACATGTAGTACTATATGAAGATCAAAATGCACATTTTTATTAATTGACTCGGTTCTAATTTGTGATTGCAGATTGCTTTTGGCTTGAACTTTAAATATAACTATTTCATTAAGGGTAAAGTGAAGTCCTCAAATGACATTATTTGGAGGCCTGGACCAGCCTTTTCTCTGTCAGTACCTCTAAAAGTCATTGAAGACAATAAAATAGTGGTCAGGGATTCATGGATCAGGTCGTATTCCCAAATGTCTTCTACTCATTCACGGAGCCCCTTCACAGAGGAAACATATCTTCTTGAGCAACCCTCTATTTCTTTCCTGAGCAAAGGTATAACTTAGTGTTTTTACACTATTATTGAAGTATTTGTTTTCCTAATATGTTTCTGAACACTCAAATGCTTCCAGTGGTTTGACAGATGATGGAAGGATTGAGAGTCTCCTTGAAAATGACATCCTAAATTTTGAGACACTTGGTTTGGAAGATCAATTACTTTACGTCAATGATGATGACTTGGTGATTGCAAATGACAAGGATTTCCAGTCTACTAATATTCTTTCTGAGAATTACCAGCCTGTTGAGGAACCCTGGCTACACCCTTCCATTCCCTCTAAGGATAAAATAGAATCAAACAAATCTGAAACTGGTGAAACTGTAGAAGAGAAGGTGAAGCTGGTAGATAGAGAAAAGTTGTTACTTGAAGAAAGTAGTAATATAATGTCAAAAGAATCAATTTCAACCATTATTCTTATTAACTCATCAATATGTACGATGCAAAGAATTGCAGTACTGGAGGATGAAAAATTGGTTGAATTATTGTTGCAACCAGTCAAGAGTAACGTGCAATGTGATAATGTATATGTCGGGGTGGTCACAAAGCTTGTTCCTCATATGGGTGGGGCTTTTGTTAATATTGGGAATTCTAGATTTGCTTTTATGGATATTAAACAAAATAAGAAGCCATTTATATTCCCTCCATTTCGTCAAAGGACAAAGAAACAAGAGATTGATCTTGAGGAAAAAAATGATCATATGTCTCATGAAGGAGAGGATGGTTATTTAAAATCTGTGCACAATGACTGTGATGAGCATGACGGAGAGGATGAGTTTTATATTTCTGAAGTTCTTAAGGAAAATGGGAATGGGAGCATGGTTGACGATGAAGTAGAAGCTGACTTTGAGGATGATATAGAGGGAAGTGATGTTCAAGTAGAAGGAGAAGCAAATAACAGTCCTCTTGCTGTTGGTATGAATGGGTCTGTCAACCCTGTTATGTTGCAAACAAAAGATACAAAGAGAGCTACCCACAAGGCTTCTGGAGAAAACAAATGGAGCCAAGTTCGCAAGGGAACCAAAATAATTGTCCAAGTTGTCAAAGAGGACCTTGGTACAAAGGGTCCCACTCTGACTGCTTATCCTAAACTAAGAAGTAGATTCTGGGTATGTGCTATGATTGCATCTTACATGAAGTTTGATTGTATATCATTGCTATCTTATGTAAATGATCTATACTGTGTTTCTTCTGAATTCGACTCTGAATTGCAGGTTTTGCTTGCATGCTGCGATAAAGTTGGAGTCTCCAAAAAGATTTCTGGTGTTGAGCGCACAAGGTTGAAGGTTATAGCAAAGACATTGCAGCCTGAGGGTTTTGGCCTCACTGTAAGAACTGTTGCCGCTTGTCAATCTTTTGAGGAACTTCAGAAAGACTTGGAAGGGTTGCTTTCAACCTGGAAAAATATAACGGAACATGCAAAGTCTGCTGCTCTTGCTGCTGATGAAGGGGTGGATGGAGCTGTTCCTGTAATTTTGCACAGGGCAATGGGTCAAACTCTGTCAGTGGTCCAGGATTATTTCAATGAAAATGTTTGTTCTGTTACTAGTTTAGAGTCATTATTGGTTTAAGTGTTTAACTTAATGATATCTATCTATAAAAAGAAAACCCAGTTTACATTCTGTTTCTCCTGATTTGATTTTATCATGATATACTTCAGGTTAAGAAAATGGTGGTCGATTCTCCAAGAACATTCCATGAGGTAAGGCATTAACTAATTACAGAGGGCCAAGTTGCAATATTAGGATTGGAGGATGTCTGTTTTTAATGTGAACAATATTGCCCTTTTTTCCCCATTAATGATTTTAATCAAAAAGTGTAACTCACTGCGAGAATTGGTTTGTGAACCCAACTGTAGCATTGCAGGCTGTCACATGGCAGTTTACCATTTTCTAGTAGCATATCATGTCAAACTTACATATTACATATTGCATGTGTTAGATGTTAAGTTGTGTGTTTATGTTAATTGGGCTTAGCCCATTCTGTATTTAGGGTTTAACCCTTATCTTACATTATAAATAAACTACCCTATGTGTATGCTAAACACATAAGGGAGATTTCTTCTAATCTTCTCTATTATTTCACATGGTATCTAGAGCACAGGAATAGTTCCCGCCAACTCCACAGTCTCCGGTACCCATCACCGCCGCTGTCGCTGCAGTCGCCGCCACCGCTGCCGCCGCCACCGCCGCCGCCGCCGGAGTTCCAGAATCGACCGACGATCACACCATCGGAATCGTCTCGGCCAGGCGACCACCGTGGTCCAAAGATCGTGGCGAACGGACCACCCACGCGCCTCCACGCGCCGCCGCAACAGTCACCGCTGCCGCCGCTTCCCGCCGCGCGTGCCGGCGCGTCGCCGGAGAGTTCCGCCGCCGATCAGCACCGCCGTGATCGCCTCCTCGCCCTCTTTCTGGATCTGTGGTCGTTGCGTCAATCGGAGCACTTTGGATTTTTAGGGTTTCTCCCTCTTCATGGCTGCCCAACTTGATGATCGGAGTCGGTCTCGCCAACTAGGTAAAGGACGTCCAAAATGTGACCATTGTGGCAAGCTAGGCCACAAAATTGATAGATGTTATGCGCTTCATGGACGTCCTCCTCGACCTATAGCAATGGCTAATTCTGATCCACCTCCCCGATCACCGTCTGCAGACCATCCTATTTCATCAAATACCATAAATAACCCTGTACTCTTTCAGGAATTTCTCAGATGGTATGAGGACCGTCAGCACTCTAGTTCCACTACCTCTGCTTCTGTTATACGCACAGGTACCCCTTTTGTTGGTCTGACTCACTCTCTCGGATCTTGGGTTCTTGACTCAGGCGCCACCGATCATATCACTGGTAACAAGTCCTTGTTTTCCTCCTTGTCATGTCCGGGTAATTTACCCTCGGTAACGATGGCTGATGGGTCTAGAGTCTCATCTCATGGTATTGGTACTGTTCATATTTTTCCGTCCATATCCGTTGATAATGTACTTTATGTCCCTAGGTCTCCTTTTAACTTATTGTCCGTAAGTCGTCTAACTCGTTCCCTTAATTGTGTTATTTCATTTACCAAAGATTCTGTTTGGTTGCAGGACCGGAGTTCGAAACACATGATTGGCACAGGATGTGAGTCTCATGGCCTATATCATCTCAGCCCTTCTCCACATGCTGGCGTAATCATGGAGTCACCATCCCTTCTTCATGCTCAGTTAGGTCATCCAAGTCTTGCCAAACTGCAGCAACTTGTTCCGAGTCTGTCGAATATATCAAGTTTGTCGTGTGAGTCTTGTCAGTTAGGTAAACATACTCGTAGTTCCTTTCCTCGTAGTGTTTCACAAAGAGCGTCATCCCCCTTTTCATTGGTTCATTCTGATATTTGGGGCCCTAGTCGTGTCAAGTCAACTTTTGGATTTCAGTATTTTGTTACCTTTATTGATGACTATTCCAGATGTACTTGGTTGTTTCTCATGAAGAATCGTTCTGAGTTGTTTTCTATTTTTCAAACTTTTTTCAATGAGATAAAAACTCAGTTTGGGGTTTCTATTCGCACTTTACGTAGTGATAATGGCCGTGAATACCTTTCTCAACAGTTCAAACATTTTATGGCTTTTCATGGCATTCTTCACCAAACCTCACGTGCTTATACCCCTCAACAAAATGGGGTGGCTGAGCGCAAGAATAGACACCTTATTGAAACAACTCGTACACTTCTTATTCATGGTCAAGTACCCTCACGTTTTTGGGGTGATGCAGTTCTCACAGCATGTTATCTTATCAACCGCATGCCATCTTCCGTCCTAGATAACAAAATCCCTCATTCTATCTTATTTCCTCAAGACCCTCTGCATCCATTACCTCTTCGAGTTTTTGGGTCTACATGTTTTGTTCATGATTTTAGTCCTGGTCTTGATAAGTTATCTCCTAGGTCTCACAAATGTGTCTTCTTAGGATTTCCACGGTCACAAAAGGGCTATAAGTGTTTTTCCCCTTCCCTCAATCGTCATTTTATCTCTGCTGATGTCACTTTTGATGAGTCTTCTTTTTACTTTTCACATCTATCTTCTAGTTCTGTACCTCTCCCTGTTACTGTTGATATTCCTCTTATATGTGATCCTCCTGGTGATGCTCCACCCATTTTGTCTTCTCCTTCTTTAGACTCTCATTCACCACAGGATCATCCTTCACCTCCACTCCTTCAGGTTTATAGTCGCCGTAATCGTCTCCCTCATGACTCACTTCCGGTGCCGCCTCAAGTGTCTCCTCCGGCTCTAGCAACTGAGTGTGACTTGCCTATTGCCCTCCGTAAAGGTATACGCTCTACTCGTAACCCTTCCCCCCATTATACTGTTCTTAGTTACCACAGATTATCTCCATCTTTTTACACTTGTCTCTCCTCCATTTCTTCTGTGTCACTTCCTAAATCTGTGGGTGATGCCTTAACTCATCCTGGCTGGCGTCAAGCTATGCTGGATGAATTAAGTGCTTTACAGAAAAGTGGAACTTGGGAGCTTGTCCAATTACCATCTGGAAAGTCTGTTGTTGGTTCCAGGTGGGTGTATGCTGTCAAGGTTGGCCCTGATGGCACAATTGATCGTCTGAAAGCTCGACTGGTTGCCAAAGGCTACACACAGATTTTTGGTTTGGATTATGGTGATACTTTTTCTCCAGTGGCAAATATGACCTCTGTTCGCCTATTCATTGCCATGGCCGCTCTTCGACAATGGCCTCTTTACCAACTTGATGTCAAAAATGCTTTCCTAAATGGTGATTTTCATGAAGAAATTTATATGGAGCAACCGCCTGGCTTTGTTGCTCAGGGGGAGTCATCTGGATTGGTATGTCGTCTTCGCAAATCCTTATATGGCCTAAAACAATCTCCTCGGGCCTGGTTTGGTAAATTCAGTTGTGTTGTTCAACAATTTGGTATGTCTCGCAGTGAAGCGGATCATTCAGTGTTCTATCGCCACTCAAGTGCTGGATGTATTTACTTAATAGTGTATGTCGATGATATTGTTCTCACAGGAAGTGACTATCTCGGCATCTCTCAGATGAAACAACACCTTTGTCATCATTTTCAAACCAAAGATCTTGGCAAACTCAGGTACTTTTTGGGTATTGAAGTAGCACAATCCAATGATGGTATTGTCATATCTCAGAGGAAGTATGCATTAGACATCTTGGAGGAAACAGGGTTAATGAACTGTAAATCTGTTGAGACACCTATGGATCCTAACATCAAACTCCTACCAAATCAGGGGGAGCCTTTCTCAGATCCTGAACGGTACAGAAGATTAGTTGGTAAACTAAACTATCTTACTGTTACTCGTCCTGACATTTCCTTCGCAGTTAGTGTGGTGAGTCAATTTCTAAACTCCCCATGTGAAGACCATTGGGATGCAGTTGTTCGCATACTGAAGTATATTAAAAGATCACCTGGAAAAGGTTTGCTATATGGCCCTAACAACGATACAAAAATCGTTTGCTATTCAGATGCTGATTGGGCTGGTTCCCCTTCTGATAGGAGGTCTACTTCTGGATATTGTGTCTCTATTGGTGGCAACCTGATATCTTGGAAAAGTAAGAAGCAAAGTGTTGTGGCAAGGTCCAGCGCAGAAGCAGAATATAGAGCTATGGCATCTGCTACTTGCGAGCTTGTGTGGCTTAAACAATTACTTAGTGAATTGAAATTTGGAGATGTCACTCGCATGACACTTATATGTGATAATCAAGCTGCTCTCCATATTAGCTCTAACCCTGTCTTCCATGAGAGAACCAAGCACATTGAAGTTGATTGTCATTTTATTAGAGAAAAAATCATATCCGGAGATATCAAGACTGAGTTCGTTAACTCAAGCAACCAGTTGGCAGACATATTCACCAAGTCCTTACGAGGACCAAGAATTGACTATCTTTGTAACAAGCTTGGAACATATGATTTATATGCTCCAGCTTGAGGGGGAGTATTAGATGTTAAGTTGTGTGTTTATGTTAATTGGGCTTAGCCCATTCTGTATTTAGGGTTTAACCCTTATCTTACATTATGAATAAACTACCCTATGTGTATGCTAAACACATAAGGGAGATTTCTCCTAATCTTCTCTATTATTTCACAGCATGTGTTCAAAACTTTATTTAAATATATGGTGCTAGGTTAGCATGCTGATCCAGTTGTTTGTAGTCAAATAGTACAACTTGAATGGTTAATTGTTTTCCGTAATCGAAAAACTAGCTTCATGGATTAATTTAAGGTTCAACATACAAACTTATACTTCTCATTTAGGTGATTTCGACCTTTTTATATGATCTTCAGGTGACCAGTTACCTTCAAGAAATTGCCCCTGATCTTTGTGATCGAGTTGAATTATATGATAAAAAAATTCCGTTGTTTGATGAATTCAACATTGAAGGAGAGATAGGCAATATACTCAGCAAAAGGTGATATGTTGTTACTTTTGTTGATAACTTTTAGTATTTATTATCCTTTTCTTTATTGTTACTTTTTTAGATTGTGTTATAATATCCTTATCTTTCCGTGTTTGAGAATATCTTAAAAGATCTTAGAGCATTTCATGGAATCGGTTAGTGTTCTAATTGAGGAGGCAATATTAATCATCACTTTTTGTTCCAGAATTTATTTAGGGTTTTTAGTCCTAATGTATTGGTAGATTTGTGATATGATAGTAATAGTAATACTAGTACTTAAATTATTATTTATTTCAGTATAAATAGGAATGTTGGAATAGTACTTTTGTTTCATGATGCAACACTACAACGTAATATCAATCTCAGATTATTCGATGGCTTGTCTCTGTTTTATTACTTGCTTCCCTAAACTCTAATTCCAATAGACTGCTTAAATGTAAACCACCGTAGCATGATGTAAAATTTTGTAGGAAGGTAGATAATGGCAGAAATCATTTACTTTTTTAATCATGTAGTTCTTGGTTATTTGGGATAAATCATAATTGAGTTTTTCAATGCAAATACTTTATTAAATTAAGCAAACTCTTAATCATATTTTCCTCTCCTGAAATCAAATAGTTAAGTTTTCGTAAGATACCTAATTGTTTAGTGTGATTAAAAATCAGAATATTGTTAAAAATTGTAGAAAAAAGGCAAACTGTAAATAGTAGTCTCCTGTCCCCCTGATATTTTTGTTTAAAATGTCAATTGATCTGTCCTGGACACGGTATTAAAATTCTTAAGTTGATAGCTTTCTTTGTGTTGATCACTTTATAGGGTTCCCCTTTCCAATGGAGGCTCTCTAATCATTGAACAAACTGAGGCATTAGTTTCTATTGATGTAAATGGAGGACATGGGATGCTTGGTCATGGAAATTCACAACAACAAGCTATTCTAGATGTCAATCTTGCCGCTGCAAAACAAGTATATTATCATTTATTTGTGTCACATAAGCTTTAGTTTCTAGTTTCCTTTTTTCCCTGACAAATACTGCTTGTTAGAGGTATGATTTGATTATTATAGATATGATATGATATGATTTGATTATTATAGATATGATATGATATGATTTGATTGGGAAATATCTTATCAAATATTTCGTTTTATTAGATATCTTGTTCCTTATAGTTATCTTTTTTTTTTTATTATGAATAAGAATATTATTGTGTACCCAACACTCCTAATTCATTACATTCATAGTTTCTCTCTTCTCAACCAAGTACACCACCAGAGCAGTACCATCCTTCGGAACCTGTTTTGTTGCTGATCCTTTCAACATTTCTATTTGTTTGTTACCCTACAGAACTGTTTATTCTTCAATCTACATTAGTTTCTTGCTATCTTATAATATATATTCGGAACATCCATTAAAGTGGAATAATTCCTGGTATATTTCCGAATAGTCCATGAATTCCTTTTCACAATAAATTCTAAAATTTAATATTTAATTTGGAGTTAAACTTTGAGTTGTTATTAATATAAAATTTTGCACTCAAGTATCAAGTAAAAAGTATACTGTTTTTATTTATTTATTTTAATAGAATTGAATGCTAAGGCATCACTATGTTGCTTGTCATACGAACTATGTTGGCACCACAAGCAATATCAATCCTATGAAACATCTCAAAATATCATAAAAAAGAGGAAAAGGTGGAAATGAGTGAGGAGACCACATCTGACCCACAACTAATCTCTAACCCTTTATAAAGGTAAATAAAATCTTTTAAAAAGTAGACTTTAAGTCTAATTCAACTCCACAAAACCAGTTTGTAGGGTGAGATTTGCACCTACTTATATACTTTAAACTGGTCTTATCATTCATCAATGTAAGACTTCCAATACATCCCTTCATGCCAAGGTATATACATATCATGCATGGGACTAGACATTAATGGGTAGTTCGATAGTGGCCGATAGCAGGTGGAATAATATGTCCAACAAACAACAAAATTTCCTAGGATAGGCTCTAAACCATGACTCTGATATTATGTTAAGAAGTGAATTTTAAGCTTAACTCAATCCTACAAAATCAACTTGTAAGGTGAGGTTTACACCCACTTATATATTCTAAATTGGCTTTATCACTAGTTATTGTTAGACTAACAACAAAATCTATTCCTGAAAACTTTTAACTAATGAAACTAGGAACATTCTCCTACCAAGTAACACCCTGAGATCTAGTTTGAAACTCAACATGTTTATCAACACATTGATTATCCTCCCTAAAATGTGTGAAACATGAATACACATAATATTACTATTTACTAAACAGTTCAACTATCTACTACGGATACCCCAAAGAATAATAGAATTATTGGAACATATTTTGAATCACTAGTTGAGAATCACACTCAATAAAAAATTTAGTTCAGCCTTTGGAGTGGCAACTTCCATAGCCAAAATCACACCCATCACCAATGCAAATAAGGCATTATGAACATACATAGGATGCTATATGTTTATTGAAGCAGAACTTGTTTCTGGTTATCCATATAGCTTTCATCACACCAACGAAAGAGGCCTGCATTACAGTCTTGACTCGAGCACTCAAGCATCTTTGAAAGAAACAAAGAACGGAAGAGATGAAATCAGTAGCAAAGTGACAGTGGAAAGAGCTGGTAAGCCAGGCCCATAGATGTGAAGCAAATGTGCACTCAAAGAACACGTGTCGATCAGTTTCAGCAGCACCACCACAAAAATGACAACAAGAAACACTGTCCATACCACGCTTGATTAAGTTATCATCTATAGGCAGTCTATTATGTTAAATATGCCAAGCAAGAAGAGATAGAAGGAGGATTAAATTTGCTCCAAACCCGTGTTGAAACATTTAGAGAGTTGGCTGATTCAAAAGGAAATTATATTCAGTTTTGAGGCTGAGAATACCATCTGAAGAGCCATTTCATCTAAGATGGTCCTCGATATCAAACTGATGTCAAATTAAAAGGGAGATTGCAACAGTGAGAGCGGGATCTTTAGAACTAATAGCATCAGTTATAGACCAGGATATATTTGATATTAAAGGGTGCATCCTTAGCCTCCAAATTGTTGTGTAAATGCTTACGAATCCCAAGCCAATCAACTATTGGAATAGTTAACCCTTTGACCATTACCAATCTGCCAAGTGGAGCTATGAATAATCAAAGCAACACTGTGCTTAATACCATGCCAAACAGATGATTGACGGTAAAAATCACAACTCTCAACTTAAGAATTCTGGCCAATTCGAAGTCAAAATCAAGAAAATCCATGCTAAGTTTCATCAAAGGAGCTTGATTAAGAGCATACAAGGGTTTACGGCCCAAACCTCCTTGATAGACCGACAAGATTGCTTCCAATAAACAGTGACCAACTTAACATTGTAACATTGCTAGTCCACATAAAGTTTCTCATCCAGAATTCCATGGTTTTAGTCAACCCTTGGGCCAGGAGTAAACTCTAAAGTAGTGCAAAAAGTTGTTGATAACGGAAGATATGAGAATTATCCTGCCCCTATATGACAGCAAAAAGCCTTTCCAAGCATGAAGCTTTTCCTTAATTCTATAAGCCAAACCTTGCAAATGAATTCTAGGAGAGGTTTACCAACAAAAATAGTAATACCCAATTATTAAAAGCCAATGAATTTTCTGAGAAACCAAGAGTATCAACCACAACTTTCTTCCTAGAATGTGTCCAACCAGAAATATAAAGTAATATTGACTTCCTGATCAGCATTATCTTTATAAGATTGGAAAAGGTGCATGATACAATCCTATCCAGGAAAAATTACAATAATTTTTGACTTTGAATTTCTTCAGAAATATAAACATGAATGATATAACCCACAATCTAGTAGATTGGTAAGTAAAGATTTGCCACAAAAAGTTACTCTTTGATGAGAACCAATAATAGAGACACCTCAATCAATAAAACTGATAAGTCAAGGAAGATTAGTCACAAAGATATCAACCTTTGATTAGAATATAAGGTCTAAGTCAAGAACAAAGAGAATCTCTCTTTAATGAAATAAAATTTAATATATGATTAAAAGTGTTTACATCAATTTTTGGTACCTCTATATATAGGCACATAAGTTTAAGAAAACCTAGAAACCCTAAATGAAAGCCCAAGCCCAAAAACATAAAATAAAAACTGAAAAAAATAAAAGAAATTTACAAATACTTTTATTTGTCTAAAACTATTCTATAATCGTGCTCGAGGGCATGATCTTTATGCCTTCATGTCCTTTTAATGCCAAAGGCTCCTCCTCAAGTTTTTGTATGGACTCAATGGATAGTCCTCTATCATTGCACAACTGCTGCAAGTTTGACTTGGTTAACCTATGAAAAATGGTAGCATCATTAGCATATAATGTGAGCTGGAAAACACATACCATAAGGTCTTATCATAGGGAGAAGAATTTTCTGTGGAGACAAAAGAGTAATGGCACGACTTAAAACTTCTTTTGCAAGACAAGAGAATTGGGGATAATATATACCCTTGTCCAACTTCTTCAGAACTGGAAAGAAACCAACAGCTTTGTGATTGACAGAAATAAAAATCTTGGCAGATTTCAGCACCAACTTGACCCATAGACATAGCTGAGGACAGAAGCCAAACTGATGCAAAACTTGAAGAGTGAAATCCCACTTAAAGAGTATCAAAAGCTTTTTCGGAATCCATTATTACCGGAATAATGTCTTTTCCTAAGCAAATTAATCCCTTGGGAAAGTACTCTACAATAAGAAATGTTCCTATGCTTGAGAAAGCCTCTTTGCTGACTAAAAATAAGTTTATCAGCTATGAATTGATTCTGTCAGCAAGGATCATTGTCATAATTTTAAACTTAAAATTGGACAAAGAAACAGGTCTATAATTGGAGTACTCTTTTATTTTAAGTACAAGTATACATGCTTTTGTTTTTGTTTTGCAACATAATTTCATGTCAAGCAGTACAATTTTTTTATTGGAAGCATGCATTACAGATTGCAAGGGAGTTGCGACTACGGGACATTGGTGGTATCATTGTAGTAGATTTCATTGATATGACAGATGAAGGTGAGTGGGAATCTCTCACTTGTTTGTGCATTTGAAGTATTTAGTTACTCAAAGAAGGAATCTCTCTCATATACTTTTAAAATATTTTCGTAGTACTGATTGCAGTTTCAAAATCACTGACTAAAATTTTAAATAATCCTACTTGGTAGTTTTTGTTGTAATTTGAGACAATATCTTTAGAATCTTCTTAATTAGAGGAAATAGATATATAATCTTTATTTTATTTTACTTTCCTAGTTTCCCTATTTCCCTTTATTTTACTTTCCTAGTTTCCCTATTTTCCTTTTTAGGAGAATTAGATTATTACAAATAGAAAGTATCAGAATGTATTTTTTATGATTGAGAATAATAAATTAGTCTTATTTTCCACATGGTATTAGAGCTTGTCTGATCTACTTCCGCGACCGACAGCCCCCTAAAAGTCTCTAATTTAACATATGGTTTTAATGGGCTCCAATTGCCCTAGTCAAGTTCTACCTTAGAATTCTAGCTTTTTCCCCAGCATTACCAACACGTTTGTCCTTATGATAACAACTACACAAAACTGTGCTTCCAGAATCTGGCCTAGCTATAAGCTATACTTCCAGAGTTCAATCTGACCTAGCTATAAGCTATACTTCCAGAGTTCAATCTGACCAAGCTATAAGCTATACTTCCAGAATTTGTCTCAGAATGGGATTCGAACCCATTCCCTCTCGGACCAGTAACTGAAACTGGTGCTTTAGATCTGTTGATGCCCAATCAATTTTTGCTCCTTTTAACATTCTTATTGGCTGCCAGTTGAATCAAAGAGACCGAAAGTCTCTTCTTCGAAGAATCCAAGAAAGGCCACTGCCTTCGCTGCTTACTCCGCTGTGCACCACCACTATCCGTAGCCGGTCATCGGCTGCCCCGTCCGCCACCGGCCACCGTCGCAGTTCCGACCGGTGACCAGCCGATCTGGATCGTCTCTTCAAGCGCGACCTAACCCTGGTGGTCGCCGTCTCATACTCCTCCGCACGCGCCGTCACGCGCCTCCTCTCTTCGTCAGATCTCGTGTGTTTTTGTCACGCGCCGCTGTCCCGGTGTCGAAATCACACCGCACCGCTTCCGGTCGACTTGCCGGACCTCCTCCTCTCTGTTCTGACCCTCCATAGCAGCCATTGTTGTCATCTTTGTTGTCTCCACTACTACCTCCTTCAAAAACACAAACCTCGAACCTTAATCTTTCTCTCGGGTTCGGTTTTTATTTCTTTGTTTCGCTAAACCCTAGGTCGTATTTTAGATCTATTTTCGTCTCTCCTTTCCGATCCTCTTAATTCGTCTTCGATTAGCGATTAAGGATGGTGTCAGACGCTAGCAAGAAGGCTACTCAGAAGAAGGCCGCTGCCTCTGCCGTCGCTGTCGTCGCTCGCTGCACGCTTCTGCATCGCCGGACCTCCCTCTCGTTGTTGTGTTCTGGTTTGGTGCGTGCGTTCTGGTTTATGCCTCCACCAAATGACCAGGACCTTTCCTCCTCCTATCACCAATGGGTTCTCACTTTGTTTCTGTTTCTCAAGCAATAGTGCTTCGTTCCGCTGCTACCAAAGTCGGCGTAGGGGCAGTCAGCCGTCGGCGCAGTCAGTCGCTTTCACCGCAGTCAGTTGTTGCAACCTTTGCAGTTTGTCGCTGCCGCCTCAATAAGCTTTCGCATTTTCTTTGATCAAGAGTTTTCGCTGTTTGCGGTGAGGGGTAATATTTTTCAGCCCCTGCCGAGAACTTTCTTCTTGGGCTAGAGTTTAGCCCGTACTTTTGTGATACAGTGTAAGTATCACCATTTGGGAGTAGTCCAGTAGAGAACTTAGGACCTCCAAAGTGTCTTTGATATTTGGTGTTTTTTGGTTTCTACCATCACTAATGTGAAAGGCTTTCTTCACCGTCAATGCTTTGTTATAACAGCTCACTTAGAGTTGTTCTTTGAGACCGCCCGCTGAATTGACTCTTTCGAAGTTATGGGATTCAGATTTGTCCCTCGTATGGATCGGTTCTCACCAGTTCTTCCACCTTCACGTTCTGTCATTGACGTGCATATGCCGTTCAGTCGTGAGGGGAAGAAAAGTTTCAGTTGCCGCAGGGTAGTTAGTCCCTGAAGGTTTGTTGTTGTTTCAGCCGCTGTTGGGTGGTTAAGTCCTTGTAGATTTATTGCTGTTAGCTACTGCAGACAATTCAGTTCCTGTAGGTTTGTTCCCTAAAGGTTCGTTGTTGTTAGGGCAGTTAAGTCCCTTAAGGTTTGTTGTTGTTCAGGGTGGTTAAAGTCCCTACATGTTTGGGGCTGTTAGCCTTTTAGTGCCGCTGCAGAGTAGTATAATCCCTGCAGGTCTGTTGCTGTTTAGGGCAGTTAAGTCCCTGAAGGTTTGTTGCTGTTTAGGGTAGTTAAGTTCCTACAGGTTTGTGGTTGTTAGCCTTTGAAGGCCTCCCATATGTTACTCATGGAAATCATGTTCTTGAAGTTTTGTTGTTGTTCGCCACTATTGATGTTAATCCAGTCCCTGCAGTTTGTTGTTGTTCGCCATTGAAGGCCCTTCGTCTGTTCTTGTAGTTTATTGCTGTTTGCCGCTGGATGTCATCATCCATTTCTGATGGAAATCTCCCTCGTCCATTGCTGTCCAAGTTGAAGTTTCATGGTGCTAGTTCGCCCTCGTCCATTGCTGTCCAAGTTGAAGTTTCATGGTGCTAGTTCGCTCTCGTCCATTGCTGTCCAAGTTGAAGTTTCATGGTGCTAGTTCGCCCTCATCCATTGCTGTCCAATTTGGTTTATTGACGTTCTCTACAATTGAGTTTGACTATTTCAAGCTTGGTTCATACAATCTTGTATGATCCAGCTTGAGGGGGCGTGTTGTAATTTGTAGATAATATCTTTAGAATCTTCTTAATTAGAGGAAATCGATATATAATCTTTATTTTATTTTACTTTCCTAGTTTCCTTATTTTCCTTTTTAGGAGAATTAGATTATTACAAATAGAAAGTATCAGAATGTATTTTTTATGATTGAGAATAATAAATTAGTCTTATTTTCCACAGGATGTTGGGTACAAACAAAGTCCCACATCAGATAAAATATGAAATACACATGGGTTTATATACACATAAGATACATCCCTTAGTAAGAGGCCTTTTGGAGTGGTACCAAAAGCAAATCCGTGAGAGCTTAGCCCAAAGCGGACAATATCTTACTAATGGGAAGATATATGGATATGCGTGCATATTAAACCCACACAACATCAATTTTCATGGGAACTTTTTTTTGTTATTTTTAACCGTGGCATATTTAAGAATGCATAGCTTTTAATCTTCCCCTTATAAGCTCACTAGTCATGAACATGCAGAATTTTTCTACCTGAATTGTATGCATGCATGGTATTATGTGTATTGTTGCAAGTTAGTTATCAATGGCAACAAAATTTTATTATTGATGGATTATTTAGCTTGAATTTGGCACATTAAAATTAAGCATGACTATTATTGTTAGTGTTCCTCTTGCTCTCAAACAGTATTCTCACTGATTAAAATGTTATTTTCCTGTGAACTATTCTCCATCTGACTGATTGAGGCTATGCCTCAAGGGCTCAGTGGAAACAATCTCTCTCGTTTAAGTGTATAAAGTTCTCTAGTTTAAGTTTGATGATGATATTTAAGTATGAAATATATAAGTTTAACATCTTTCTTGGTGTTGTTATTCTTGAAGTCCTTATCAATTCATGTATTTATTAAATTTGGATTCTTCTTGATCAGCAAATAAAAGATTGGTCTATGAAGAAGTCAAGAAAGCCATTGAGAGAGATAAATCAATGGTGAAGGTCTCTGAATTGTCCAGACATGGACTTATGGAAATAACTCGGAAGAGGGTAGGTTGCTTGTCTATGGTGAATATTAGCTATTTGTTATCCCATGTATCAAACACAAGTGTTCGAATAGGAAGATGTGTTTCATACAAAACATTATGTGATCTTCCCCATTTTTCTTTTGTATATAGTTTTCTTTTGGTTTTATTTACGTATAACTTAGTAGTACCAAACTTACATATCACCATACTTCATGCTTGTTTCAACTCTTCAAATGTCTATAGATTGAAAATAATAATGCTTGAAATGCATTTTTCATTTTTATTAAAATGAATTGCCAATGCTTTTTACCATTGTTTGACAGGTGCGGCCAAGCGTGACATTCATGATTAGTGAACCATGTGCTTGTTGCCATGCCACAGGCAGGGTGGAAGCTTTAGAGACATCCTTCTCAAAGATTGAACAGCAAATCTGTCGGCTTCTTGTAAGTAGAAACTTTCAATCCCAGAGTTTTGTTTCAGCTAGAATCATCAAGAGAAAACAAAAAGAGAAAAACCTCAAACCTAGGAGTGGGACAGTTGAAGAGTTCTATTTGACATTTCTAAGCAACTGGAACCAATAATTTCTTTCTAGCGTGTCCTAGTTGTTGGTGCAATATATTTTTATTCTTTCTTAGTTATTGGTAATTTGTCTCCCTAGATCATAATGTTCTGTCCATTGGCATAGTGTTGATACTTGTTAGATATATTAAATTATTAGATATCGTGGATAGATATAGTATCTTTATTTTTTATCTTCAGTTATTTTGTTATTATTCTTTATTTTTATTTGGGGTTGTGCTCATATTTCATTTATTATAAATACAATACCCTATGTGTATTTTCTATACAATGGAGATTAATCTCATACATAATTTTTTCACTATATTCAATATGATATCTAAAGCCTGGTTCTTTTGAAAAATTTTCATCGTCCTTGTCTTTTGCAACTGTCGTTGTTGTCACTAGAGCTTCAGTTTCGATCGGCGACCACATGGTTCTGCTTGTCTTGGCTAGGCAACCCCAACACTGTTGAGATTGTCGCTATTGAAGTTTGCAGACGCTGTCTTTTCCAGCCACATGTGGCGGAGCATGCATCATCTTCTTTGACACCAATCACCACCGTTGGACTCGCCGCGACCTCTCCTCTCCAGATCTGGCCTAGTTGCCTTGATTGGAGAAACTTGGATTTTTAGGGTTTCTCTCTCCTATTCATCTATGGCTTCATGGTGAGTTTGAGATAGGTGATTGACACCGGATGTAAGTTTCATGGTCTTTATCATCTCTGCCCTTCTACACATAATGGTGCACTTATAGAGTCTTCATCTCTTTTGCATGCTCAATTAAGTTATCCCAATCTTGTCAAATTGCAACATTTTGTTTTCAACTTATCCAAGTTATTTAGTTTGGTGTGAGTCGTGCCAATTAGACAATCACAATCTTAGTTCCTTTCCTCATACTGTCTCCCAACGTGTTTGTCCCCTTTTGCCTTAGTTAATTCTGACATTTGGAGACCTAGTCGTGTTAAGTCTAATTTAAGTTTCCAATATTTTGTTACTTTTATTGATGATTATTCTAGATGTACTTGTTTATTTTTAACAAAAAATCGTTTTGAATTATGTCATATATTCCAATCTTTTTTTAATGAAATTAAAACTCAATTTGGTGTTTTTATTCAAACTTTGCAAAGTGATAATGGCCACAAATATCTTTCTCATTCTTTTAGACAATTTATGGCTTCTCATGGCATTCTCCATCAAACTCCATGTTCTTATACACCTTAACAAAATAGGGTGGCTAAGCGCAAGAATAGACATTTTATTGAAACAACTCACACTCTTTTAATTCATGGTGCAGTTCCTCAATATTTTTGTGGTGATGTTTTTCTTACTGCTTGTTATCTCATTAATGGCATGCCCTTTTCGCTTTTAGATAATAAAATACCCCATTCTATTTTATTTTCTTATGAACCTCTTCATCCTTCTAAAAGTTTTGGAGTTTACATGTTTTGTTCATAATTTTAGTCCCGGTCTTGATAAGTTATATCCTTGATCACACAAATGTGTTCTTTTAGATTTATTATATCACAAAAAGGATACATGTATTTTTTTCCTTCTCTTAACCGCTATTTGTTTTTTGCAGATGTCACTTTCAATGAGTCTTCTTTTTATTTTAAAGGTCATTCTTCTTTTGATATGTCTCCATTTAATAGTCAATATTCCTAGTACAGTCAATATTCCTTTTATTTGTGGTCTCCAGTAGTGCCTTGTCCACCACCACCACCATCAATTCTTCTCCACCACCACTTTAGGTTTATAGTCACAGACATTGTTCTCAACAACCACTAAGTGACTCAATTCAAGGCCAACTACTTTGTCTCCTCTGGCTTTGACAACTGAGTCCGATCTTCCAATTGCCCTCTAAAAAGATATTTGTTCTACTTGCAATCCCTCTCCACATTATATTGCTTTGAGTTATCATAGATTATGTTCACCTTTTTATACTTGTCTTTCATCTATTTATTTTGTAGCCATTCCAAAATTTATCAATGATGCCTTAGCCCATCTTGGTTAGTGCCATGCCATGCTAGATTAACTAAGTGTTTCTCATAATAGTGCAACTGGGGAGCTTGTCCTATTATTGTTCAGGAAATCTGTTGTTGGTTGCAAGTAGGTTTTTGCTATCAAAGTTGGTCCTGATGGTATTATTAATCGCCTCAAAGTCCGTCTTATAGTCAAAGGTTACACAAATTTTTGAGTTGGATTATGGTGATACATTTTCTCCAATGGCAAAGATAGCTTGTGTTTGTTTATTTATATAGTCATGACTGTTCTTCAATAATGATTTCTTTATCAATTGGATATCAAAAATGTGTTACTCAATGGAGCTTTGCAAGAAGAGATTTATATGGAGCAACTTCTAGGATTTGTTGCTCATGGGAAGCCTTATGTCGTCTTCGCAAATCCTTGTATAGCCTAATACAATCTCCTAGGGCCTGGTTTGGAAAATTTAGCAATGTTGTTCAACAATTTGATATGACTCGGTGTGAGGCAGATCATTCAGTATTTTATCATTACTCGAGTGTTGAATGTGTCTACTTGATAGTATATGTTGATGACATCGTTCTTACATACAATGACAACCATGACATCTCCCAAACGAACCAACATCTTTGCCACCATTTTCAGACCAAAGATCTTGGCAAACTCGGATATTTCTTAGGTATTGAGGTAGCATAATCCAACAATGATATTGTTATATTTCAAAGGAAGTATGAATTAGAGATTTTGGAAGAAACTGGGCTGATGAACTCAAAATCTATTGACATACCCATGGACCCTAATACTAAACTTTTACCAAATCATGGGAAGCTGTCAAATCCCGAGCATTATAGAAGATTAGTTGGAAATTAAATTATCTTTGATGGAGCCAAATTCCAGAGGAATCCAGTGGCCTGAAGCTCCCAGATCAGAGGTGTGGTAAGTGTGTTGGTGTGCAGCGGACTTGATGGAGTAAATGTTGATGGAGGTGTTTGAATGAAGCAAGGTAGAATGAGTGAAGCCTCTCAGCTCAGAAAGCCTTCATATAATGGAAGGAAGCTTGAGAGAAAATGAAGAAATTGCAAGCAATTTTGACTCAAGAGCAGAATGCAAGACTGGAATATATTTCTCAGCATTTGGGCATAGCTCTAAAGTAACTACAAAAGGAAGAGGTCTCCTATTTATAGGAAAATAAGAGCCTCAATTCTGAAATGAAATTCAATCCAAATGCAAATGAAAAAGGCGCCAATTTGCTTCAGCTCCAAACATGCCTCAGCAGCGCACGTGAACAGCACCAATTCTGAATTCTTTTTCCAACTCAGCAGTACACGTGAAAGTTGGCCTAGCTGAGTTTTTTTGATAGCTTTGCCAACAAGCTTCTCCCTCCAAGTCTCCCTTTTCATGTGTTCAAATGCTATGCTGGCAGCTACTTCCTCCAATTTTATTAATCCTACAAAACAAAGAAAAAATGTGCTTTTAATTATGGGAAGAAGGATTAATGTAAATTACCTTCCATAGAAGCAAAATAGTATATGGTCCTTCTTCCTCTTGAATCCTCTTTGCCATGGCTCTAGTAAGAGGTCCAATGTGCGTCTTAGATGGTCTTCCATCAGACCCTCCCTCTTGAAAAAGATCTGTCCTCAGATCTGCTTCATCCTGTTGATCATCTCCTGTGAAAGGAATTAAATCGCAGATGTTAAAAGTAGGACTGACACCATAACTTTCAGGAAGGTCTAATATGTATGCATTATCATTTATCCTTTTGACCACCTTGAATGGACCATCTCCTCTTAGACTAAGTTTGGATTTCCTTTGAGAGGGAAATCTTTCCTTTCTCAAATGAAGCCAAACTAGGTCTCCTTTTTCAAAAACTATTTTCTTTCTCCCTTTGTTGTTGTATTCTGCATATTTTTGAGTTTGTTTTTCAATTTGGATTTTGACTTTCTCATGTAACCTCTTGATAAACTCCGCTTTAGAAGCACCTTCTTTATGAAGAAGAGAAGATGATTCTGGAAGAGGTAGTAAATCAAGAGGTGTGATAGGGTTAAAACCATAAACAACCTCAAAAGGAGAAAGATTAGTAGTCTTGTGGACTACTCTATTATAAGCAAATTCAATGTGAGGTAGATGTTCATCCCAAGATTTGTTATTACCCCTTAATATTACCCTTAATAGTGTAGATAAAGATCTATTTACTACTTCAGTTTGCCCATCAGTTTGTGGGTGACATGTAGTAGAGAATAGAAGTTTAGTTCCAAGCTTTTCCCATAAAGTTTTCCAAAAATGGCTTAGAAACTTCACATCTCTATCAGACACTATAGTTTTGGGTAAGCCATGCAATCTCACTATTTCCTTAAAGAAGAGTCTAGAGATATAGCTAGCATCATCTACTTTGTGGCAGGGTATAAAATGAGCCATTTTACTAAAACGATCTACTACCACAAATATAGAATCATACCCCCTTTGAGTTCTTGGCAATCCTAAGACAAAGTCCATGCTTATGTCCTCCCAAGGGGTATTAGCTATAGGAAGAGGTGTATAGAGTCCATGAGGCATAATTTTGGACTTGGCTTGTAAACAAGCTATACATTTAGAACAATGCCTTTGAACATCTATTCTCATGTGTGGCCAATAAAATTTACTTTTCAAAATGTTTAGAGTTTTATCAACTCCATGATGGCCCATGAGTCCTCCGCCATGACTCTCTTTGATAAGAAGTTTTCTAATGGATCCTTGGGTATACAAAGTTTTCCTTTATTAAAAAGATACCCCTCAGAAAGATAGAATCCATCAAAAGGCTTCTTAAGACATGATGAATAAGTGGATGCAAATGTTTCATCATTTTCATATAACTCTTTTATGTCATCAAATCCTAATATTTGAGATCCTAGAGTTACTAATAATGCATGTCTTCTAGATAAAGCATCCGCAACAACATTAGTACTCCCCTTTTTGTGTTTGATGACATAGGGAAATTGCTCAAGATATTCCACCCACTTTGCATGTCTTTTGTTTAGCTTTGCTTGCCCTTTAATGTACTTGAGAGATTCATGGTCGGTGTGTATGATGAATTCTCTAGTTACCAAATAATGCTCCCAAGTTTTCAAAGCTCTAATGAGGGCATACAACTCTTTGTCATAGGTAGGATAGTTTAAGGTAGGCCCCCTAAGTTTTTCACTAAAGTAAGCTACGGGATGTCCTCCTTGTATTAAAACAGCTCCTATTCCTACCCCAGATGCATCACATTCTAGTTCAAAGGCTTTGGAAAAATCAGGCAAAACTAGAATAGGTGCATGTGTTAACTTGTGTTTCAAAGTCTCAAAAGACAACTCTTGCTTATCACCCCAAATAAAAGGCATATCTTTCTTGACTAGCTCATTTAAAGGAGCAGCTATGGTGGAGAAGTCTTTCACAAATCTTCTATAAAAACTTGCTAACCCATGAAAACTTCTCACCTCTCCTACATTTTTAGGGGTTGGCCATTCTTGTATAGCCTTGATCTTCTCTGGATCAACATGTACACCTTCTTTTCCCACTTTGAATCCAAGGAAAATCACACTTTCTTGACAAAAAGTACATTTGTCAAAGTTGGCAAAGAGATGATGTTCTCTAAGAAGAAGCAAGACTTTTCTGACATGGTTAAGATGTTCTTGAAGGCCTTGACTATAGATTAAGATATCATCAAAGTAGACCACTACAAATCTGCCTATGCATTCCCTAAGCACATGATTCATTAATCTCATGAATGTACTTGGAGCATTGGTCAAGCCAAAGGGCATGACTAACCATTCATACAAACCAAACTTGGTCTTGAAAGCAGTTTTCCATTCATCTCCTTCATGAATTCTTATTTGATGGTATCCACTTTTAAGATCAATTTTGGTGAAGAGATTTGCTCCATGTAATTCATCCAACATGTCATCTAACCTAGGAATGGGATGCCTATACTTGACAGTTATGTTGTTGATGGCCCTACAATCTGTACACATTCTCCAAGACCCATCCTTTTTAGGGACCAACAACACAGGCACAGCACAGGGACTTAAATTCTTTTGGATCCACCCTTTGTTCAACAAGTCATTAACTTGTTTCTCTATTTCTTTTGTTTCCATAGGGTTGGTTCTATAGGCTGGCCTATTAGGTAGGCTTGCCCCAGGCACCAAATCTATTTGATGTTCTATTCCCCTCAAAGGTGGTAATCCACTTGGTACCTCTTTGGGAAATATATCATCAAATTCCTTTAAAAGTTTTTGCAACCCCTTTGGTAGAGAACCAAGTTCATGAGTGATTGAAACAAATGCCTCTTTGCAATAAAGAAGGAAATGAGGTTGTCCAAGAAAAAGATTTTTGGAAATATTCAAGGTTTGAGGTTGGACAACTTCATGGGCTGAGGCATGGGTTACCAAATTCTTCTTTTCTTTCCTATTTTCTTTTTTCTTTTCTCCATCCAACTTCTTCTTAAGAATTATTTGGTCCTCTCTTACTTGTGAAGGTGTAAGAGGACACAAAATAATTTTCTTTCCCTTGTGTTGAATGGTGATTTTGTTGGTGACTCCATCATGTAAAGCTTGTTTATCATATTGCCAAGGTCTTCCAAGTAATATGTGCCCTGCTTCCATTGGTACTATATCACAAACAATTTGATCTTCATATTTACCAATGGAAATAGGTACACTTACTTGTTCTTTAACTACTATTCCATCATCCTCTTTGATCCATTGAAGTTTGTAAGGTTTAGGATGAGGAGTAGTGGTTAAGCCAAGCTTCTCTACCATTCTAGAACTACAACAGTTGCAACAAGAGCCACTATCCACTATCATTGAACATGTCTTTTCTAAAACTTTGCATCTTGTGTGGAATAGGTTCTCTCTTTGTGACTGTTCTAATTCTACATGTTTACTTTCCAGGAGTCTCCTTACCATAAGTAAGTCACCATCACAAGGTAAAACTTCTTCTTCTTCAGAAGTGGATGTCTCAGACTCACTATATGAAGAACCCTCACTTTCACTCTCATGCTCAAGGATGTAAGTTGACCTTCTATTGCGGCACTCAGATGCATAGTGCCCTTTTTCCCCACATCTAAAGCACTTAGTCTCCTTACTCTTATGATCTCTTGAAGGTTCTTTGACTTTTTCTTTTCCTCTCTCTCTCTCTTTCTTCATATCTTGGCTTGGTTTGACTACCCTCCCTCTTATACTCTTTCTTATGGTGAGAACTATGAGGGTAATCTTTCTTGGTGGAGCTTTTCCTCTTTAGTTGTTGCTCTACCCTCACACAAAGTTGGACTAACTCATTGAGATCATTGTAGGGTATAAGTTCAACCCTATCTCTTATGTCATAGTTAAGTCCACTTTGAAACCTAGCTATTGTTATCCTAGGTTCTTCTCTTATCCCAGCTCTCAACATGAGTAACTCCATTTTTTGTCTATATTCCTCAACACTCATGTTCCTTTGTTGGAGTTTATGGAGTTTATCCATTATCTCCCTATCATAATAGGCTGGTACATGCCTCCTCCTCAAGGCAGCTCTCATTTCATTCCAATACCTAATGGGAGGTAAGTGTCTTAGCCTATGGTCCTTGACTAAGGCTGTCCACCAAATTAAGGCATAACCTTGAAAGCTTAGAGAAGCCATGGTGACTCTCCTTTCATCATCTATTTGGTGGCACTCAAACAATTGCTCAACTTTCATTTCCCACTCTAGGTATTCTTCTACATCATCTTTTCCATGGAAGGAAGGAAGATCAATCTTAGGCTCTCTTGGATAATGCTCTCTAACTCTATGTTGTCTTCTAGGAGGCATTTGGTAGTGGTCATCATTGTGATGACTACTATTTTGCTCAATTTCACTTAGAGAAGATGATGATTCTTCTCTTCTCCTATGGGAAGACCTCTCTTTCTTTTTATCTTGATTAATCAAAAGTTGACTAATCATATCTTTGAGCTCACTAATCTCTTTATCCCTTTGTTCAAATCTTTGCTCAAATTCTTCCCTTAAAGACATTTCACTATTGGGTTTCAAACTTCCTTGCACACTTGATTGACTCATTCTTGTCAAAGGAAAAGGTTTTCACAAAGTTTTCAAAATATTTGACAAGTAATGAGTGAAAAGATTTTCACAAGCTTTCTTTGTTTTTGGTGAAAAATTTCTAAAGAGATTCTAGAAGTAAAAGATGTTTCTAAGTAGCTCCCAGGAAGAAGAGGTGAGTCACAAATGGACAAGCTTAGAAACCAAGTTCTTCCTTAGCCAGAGTTTCCTTAGAATGTTCCTTTACTTTAGTTTCTAAGTAGAAATTCTTCAAATTCTTTTTAAATGTTATGAACCTACAAACCAAAGAAAGGTTTACTATATGCTATGCTATCCTAAATACCACGGAGACCTAAAAACAAAAGGATTACTCAAGACATTTAAGGAAAGCAATAAAGATGCAAGAATGTAAATGCTAGACGGCCCTAAGTGAAAGTGCAAGTGACACTTGGAGCCCTTGACACACTTTCACACTAAAGAAAACGAAATTGGACTATTACAATGTTCAATTGTGAGCTTGGAATTGCTTCAAAAGCATTTTCCCAAGTCACTTGGCACAACAACAGAAATATAAAAAAAAAAACTACAAGATTCCGTGATATGAGTACTCAAACAAGCTCAATTAAATGTGTAAAAATAGTGTGGACTTCAATCTTCAGCTGCTGCCAAGTGTATCTCAAAACAGTATGCAAGTTGTTCCAATTCTGGTGGCAAATTATGCTGCTGGAATGTATTCTGCAGCTGCTGGACAGCAGAGTTGCATCTACTCAAGAGCTCCTAATTGCTTTTCATTTCAGCTTTCCCCTCACTTCCTAGTATGCTACCATTATAAGTAAAGGTTTCTGCAACTGGATGCTTCACAACAGCTGTCACAGTACCTTAAATCCACTCAAACAAACCAAGCTAGATTTACCATTCTGCACCAGTTTTCCACACCAATTTCCAGCAATAATTGACAATTTTGGAAGCCAAAAATGTGGTAAACAAATGAACTAGGTATGGAAAAACAGCAAGTACACAAAAGGAACCTACCAAAGGTGCTAGAACAGATTAAGAAAGCAAAAAAAACGCAAACACAGTTCAGAAATGATTCCAAATGCAAACTGTTTGATAATTTTCAAAACTGTTTGATAAAATGCCCCAATGACTTTCAGATTTTTGAATTTTGATTTTTCAGGGCCTGTAATCTGGATTGCACAGTTCCAACAACTTTTTTTTTCACTTGATATTACTTCTTTGAGTCATCTATTTCATTTTTAATCATGGAACCAGCTTTTTCACAATCCAGTAATGAATTTTTTTTTCATCAAAATTACCAAACAGCAGCTGGAAAAACAGAACTGCACCAAAAAAATTAACTGAATTTTGGTGGTTTGAGATCCAAAACTATATGGAAGTGTTTCAATCTTTGTTTGGACAGTTTCAACAATTTTTAATGATGAATTTGAACA